>NC_089822.1:65245158-65545158 GCF_035046505.1 Tiliqua scincoides
AAGAAAGTAGGTAGATGTATATTATAGTCTAATTCTAACATTAGCTTTTAATTAAGAAAATAGAAACTCATGTTAAGATTAAAGCAGTTGAAGTGCTACCAAAGAACGCATGCAGCACCACGTGCACCTCCTCCCCAGGGCTTCTGCAGGCCTCCCAATGCCTTATTAGGCATTAAAAACGCAACTGCCAGTTTAATGGAGAAATGACCTCGGCCTCTGCTGAATTCAGAAGCCCCTCTAGAGATTAAGGGAGCTCTGCTCTCCTCATCTCTGCAGGTGGGGGTGGCCCCCTAGGACCACCGAAATGGCTTTGTGCCCATTTCCATAGTTCCAGCTATCCACGGGGGAGGGGGGGTTCTGGAACGGAACCCTCGTGGATAAGGGGGCACACCTGTACTTAGTACTAATGCAAACTTTGGTTAAGACTAGTGTTGCCATAAGGCTAGGAAGAGAAATTTATATGTGAAAGGTGTTTGCTAGATTTATCTGTTTGGTTCATTAATGACCATCCCATGTCCTTGTGGGTAAATCAGAGCATCTGGAAAACCTTTATCAGCCTAGTCCTATGCATCTCTACTCAGAAGTAAGTCTCAGTGAGTTCAGTGGGACATACTCCCAAGTAAATAACTCCCAAGTAAATATATATAAGTTTGCAGCCTAAGAAACTGATTACCTTTGAAAATGCCTTTGGCAAGGCCATTGGTCTTGCTCTGAAAACAGATTTCATCAATCTCTTGGACAGAATGGACTTTTGCCATTATTATTATTAAAACCTTGAAAAATGGACATTTTCCAGCTGGTTGATGAATTGAACTCTTAAATGTCACTTTTGATTTCATTTCATTTTTGAATGAGTGTGTGATTTCCTTCAAAGTGTGAAGGAAATCTGTTCCTCTTAAAATTTAATAGTTTTATTTGATGTATTTGCTCTGATACAACATAACTTTAGTTCCAGATTTGCATTTGGCTGCAATTCGCAGCCTAGTAATTATTTCACATTTTATCTCCTACTTGTGGCCTAAAACACCATATTATGTTGATATAGTTGCAGTTCCTGTCCCTCCCCCCCATGCCATCCTTTTATAAGGTACTTAAGAGTATTTTATTAATTGGCTCTAACATTTCACTTTGTGATATAAAATGGACTTCATATGGCTGGCAAAATAACCAAAGGCACATACTTTTTGTACACAGACTTCAAATGGAACAAAGGTCCTATACATATTATAATTTATATCCCAATCCTATCCTATCCCCCCACCCCACTGTTGCAGCAGTGCCAAAATGGTTACTGCATCCTGCGGGGGGACGGGACATTTGTGGAGGTCTCCTCTGGATAAAGGAAAATTTGTTCCCTTACCTGAAGGTAAGCCTACATAGCATGGAGGGATCTACTTGGACCTGTGCTAGTGAATTTGCTGGCGCAGATTGATGTAGATCCGCAAAATGGAATTGGGTCCATGAAGGGGACTATGATTTGGCAAGCACTGCTGCCGCTGAACCCACTCCCTTCACATACCAGATCTTCCCTTTTCCTATCCATGGTGCTGCCCTGTTCCACCCCTTGCCCCGGCCCCACTGTGTTTCACCCTCCTCCACCCCATCCTGCCTCCACTATGGTCTTACCTGCCTTGGCAGGTCAGGGGTGATCCTCTGGCGGGTTTGGGAAGGGTCTGGCCTTCCCACTGGCACTCGCAACTCTGCGCACTGCTGGAGTACATTTTATGACTGTCGTAAGGCAGTCACCACTAGCAGAATGTGTGTTCCACTGGTGGCTGGCTTGAATAGGATTGCAGCCGTAACTCTAATCTTTAAGAACATCATTTTCTCTTTTTGTACATCTATGATTTTACTTTGTCAACTGACCTTATCATATCTGGATGCTGGCTTTTGGGTTCCTACAGGTATCTTGATGTTGGTGGCTGTCAAGAAGTGACTGACATTGGAGTTCAGGCTTTGGCAGGCAGCTGCCGTAAACTTTCTTACCTTGATGTGAGTTCTACAGCAACAAGCAAGAGGGGGTATGACATTGTTATTGTTATGTAGTAGTTGTAGTAATGTCGCAGTCCACCAGATGTTTGCACTGGGGTTTTTGGCTTCTCACTAGTTTGAACTCTACCCAAGTGTTTAAGAACTGGTGAGATACTGCCGTGTTCAGTGTCCATAGTAGTCCTGCTAGTTCCAGTTGTTCAGTTGTTATCTGGCCAATATAGGTATTGAGAAGATATTTCTTAAGGGCCTTTAGGATTGTGCCTAGTGCACTATGACAGTAGGGATACTTGTTGTTTTCTTTCCCTGAAGGTGCTGTATTACAATTTTCCAGACTTTATATTTTGTGATCTTTTTGAATTGTTTCTCCTTGATTCGATTATCTCTTGGAACGGCCACATCAATAAGCATCACTCCTTTCTTCTCATCCGTGAATGTATTGGGCATGTTGTGTTCCAATTTCTTATCTGTCTGGATTTTGAAGTCCCACAAAATTTTGACCTGCTTGTTTTCTAGTACCTTTTCAGGCTTGTGCTCACCATTTCTGTACTGATGTTATTCCATATGTCTTACCCATGTTCCAGGGTAGCATACAGTGAATAAACACCATTTATTGTGGTGTTTTTTGTAATAACTCTGTGTGATTTTGCTATACTCACAATGTGATCAATTGCTGCTTCTTCTTTTTTTCTTCTTCTTTTTTTTGTTTTACAAATCCTGAGAGGAAGGCTGATTGGCTAATGGGGGAGAGGAAATACTTGAGATCAACCCTGTGGGCTGCTGCATGAATCGTGGCAGTCTTGATCTCTAGATCTAGGGTGACTATAAAGCACCAAGAAAACAAAGACCCATTGTGTGACTCTATTTTGTTTTAACTATAGTCCTAGGCTGCCACTACTCATTTAGCATCTCCCTGCAGGGACAGATCACATGTCTCTATGAAAGGCTCTGTGCCATTTATTAGTGCCACAGTCTTTCACATTATTAAACTGTAACATATGAAGAATATTTTCAGTGACAGCAGTCCCTCAGTATACACAGGGATTCTGTGTCCTCCCCCCCCCCCCCCCCCGGAGATACTGATAAGGTATTCATGGATACTGAAGTTCTTTTAAAAAAATATTTAAAGAGTAAACATTAGTCAGAAATAGCCTTCGCTACCTTCGTGCTGCAAAACTGCACCATTTGCAGGGCAGTCTTCTGCACTCCTGTAACTTCCACAAACTTCCAGGTTGTGCAACCCCTCCCTTGGCTCTGGCTTGACCTAGAATGCATTGTGCAGCCAAGAAGTGGCTTATAGGAATGCAGAAGATCGCCTTGCAAATGGTGCAATTTTGCAGTACAAAGGTAGGGAAGGCTCTTTTCTTACTAATTTTAACTTTGTAAAACATTTTAAAAAGGACCCCCACATCTGCAGCATCCACGGACAGTGAAATCTGTGGTTGCCAGACGCATAGATAAGGCAGGTCCTCTGTACTGGGTTGTCTATGTTGAACAAGAAGGTGTCTTTTTAGGCTGTTGCCAGCCAATATGAGCCAGTGCTCCAAAGCTCTAGTGGCTAGCCAATTAAATAAGCAAGCTCTCTTTTCATCATTGTTGGATCTTTTCAGAGGGTCTGCTAATTAAGGTATGGAGTGGAGAATAGACAAAATAACCTAAGAGCTTTTTTCAGTACATGTTCAATTTCCCATTCTGAATTGTATTGCATTAAGATTGTTTCCTAGGTAGCCATAGCAACATACCCGTAACTGAGGCCTTTTATGGTCTTTTAACACAAGCCAGTGCTGCTAGACTATCTTGGTTGCATCTGACTGGTCTGGTCCATTTACCTTTGACTCCATTATTTTAAGTAATTTTTCCAGCTGATTTTTGTGTGGCAATTTTTCTCCTATGAACTAAATTAATTCAAATGCCGCTGTACTGGAACATGTTCCTCATTGTAGTTATTTATACTGTACTGCAGTACAATTGTGTCAATTACTGCAATAATTTTCATTAAATCTCTTGCTTATCATTGCTCTCCGCTTCCACTTCTTGTGAGATCAACATCTTGTAGTAAGACGCTGCAAAAAGCTTGAATTCATCCCAAAATGAACAACAATATGTATAGTATAGAATTCATAGAGTTCTAGTAGATTGCAGGTGGTGTCGTGCATATCTAATCTTGAAAACAGAATGGTATAACTGGAACTTTTACAAACATCTTCAGAAAGGTCTCCTGTTCTGCAGTACATACAAATTCTAAAAATATATTTTTTCACAATCTATTACATTTCCATGGCTTTAATGGCACATAAAACCAGGTCCAGTGCAAGAGCTCCCTAATCCTGAGACAACATATCAAATGCTGCCTCTTAGTATCTGGTAATCTGCCAGCCTCTGTTCCTTTGGCTAGGATAACCATTTTCAACCACTGTGCTACGGCAAACTGGTGTGCCGCGAGTGGTCCACAGTGTAAGAACAGCCCCACTGGATCAGGCCATAGGCCCATCTAGTCCAGCTTCCTGTATCTTACAGCAGCCCATCAAATGCCCCAGGGAGCACACCAGATAACAAGAAACCTGCATCCTGGTGCCCTCCCTTGCATTGGCATTCTGACATAACCCAGTTCTGAAATCAGGAGGTTGCACATACACATCATGACTTGTAACCCATAATGGATTTTTCCTCCAGAAACTTGTCAAATCCCCTTTTAAAGGCATCTAGGCCAGATGCCGTCATCACATCCTGCGGCAAGGAGTTCCACAGACCAACTACACGCTGAGTAAAGAAATATTTTCTTTTGTCTGTCCTAACCCTCCCAACACTCAATTTTAGTGGATGTCCCCTGGTTCTGGTGTTATGTGAGAATGTAAAGAGCATCTCTCTATCCACTTTATCCTTCCATGCATAATTTTGTATGTCTCAGTCATGTCCCCCCTCAGGCGTCTCTTTTCTAGGCTGAAGAGGCCCAAACACCGTAGTCTTTCCTCATAAGGAAGGTGCCCCAGCCCAGTAATCATCTTAGTTGTTCTCTTTTGCAACTTTTCCATTTCCACTATGTCCTTTTTGAGATGTGGTGACCAGAACTGCACACAATACTCCTGGTGTGGCCTTACCATCGATTTGTACAACAGCATTATAATATTAGCCGTTCTGTTCTCAATACCTTTTCTAATGATCCCAAGCATAGAATTGGCCTTCTTTACTGCCGCCGCACATTGGGTCGACACTTTCATCGATCTGTCCACCACCACCCCAATATCTCTTTCCTGATCTGTCACAGACAGCTTAGCCTATATGTGAAGTTTTGATTTTTTGCCCCAATGTGCATGATTTTACACTTACTTACATTGAAACACAACTGCCATTTTGCTGCCCATTCTGCCAGTTTGGAGAAATCCTTCTGGAGCTCATCACAATTGCTTCTGGTCTTCACCACTTGGAAAAGTTTGGTGTCGTCTGCAAACTTTGCCACCTCACTGCTCAACCCTGTCTCCAGGTCATTTATGAAGAGGTTGAAAAGCACCGGTCCCAGGACAGATCCTTGGGACACACCACTTTTCACCTCTCTCCATTGTGAAAATTGCCCATTGACACCCACTCTCTGTTTCCTGGTCTTCAACCAGTTCCCAATCCAGGAGAGGACCTGCCCTCTAATTCCCAGACGGTGGAGTTTTTTCAGTAGCCTTTAGTGAGGGACCGTGTCAAACGCCTTCTGAAAGTCCAGATACATAATGTCTACAGGTTCTCCCGCATCCACATGCCTGTTGACCTTTTCAAAGAATTCTAAAAGGTTTGTGAGGCAAGACTTACACTTACAGAAGCCATGCTGATTCTCCCTCAGCAAGGCCTGTTCGTCTATGTGTTTTGAGATTCTATCTTTGATGAGGCATTCCACCATCTTACCCGGTATAGATGTTAGGCGGACCAACCTATAGTTTCCTGGGTCCCCCCTCCTTCCCTTTTTAAAAATCGGTGTGACATTTGCTATCCTCCAATCCTCTGGCACCGTGGCTGTTTTGAGTGACAAGTTGCATATTTTAGTCGAGATCAGCAACTTCATTCTTTAATTCCTTAATAACTCTTGGGTGGATGCCATCTGGGCCCAGTGACTTATTGATCTTTAATTTATCAATGAGGTTTGAAACATCTTCTCTTTCAACCTCTATCTGACTTAATTCCTTGTTCAGGAGGGGCCATTTGGCCAGCGGTATTTGCCCGATGTCTTCTGCCGTGAAGACAGATGCAAAGAACTCATTTAATTTTTCTGCCATCTCTAAGTGTCCTTTTATCTCCCCTTTCCCTCCCTCACCATCCAGAGGGCCAACCGCTTCTCTGGCAGGTTTCCTGTTTCTAACATATTTGAAGAAGCTTTTATTATTCCCCTTAATGTTGCTGGCCATGTGTTCCTCATAGTCTCACTTGGCCTCCCGTACCACCTTCTTACATTTCTTTTGCAAAGTTTATGTTCCTTTTTATTCTCCTCATTAGGGCAAGACTTCCATTTACAGAAGGAAGCTTCCTTGCCCTTTACAGCCTCTCTAACTTGGCTGGTTAGCCATGTGGGCACCCTCCTGGACTTAGTCACCCTTCTTCCTTTGCAGTATACACTTCCACTGGGCCTCTATTACTGTTGTTTTAAGCAGCCTCCATGCACTCTGGAGAGATTGGACTCTTTTTACCTTCCCTTTCAACCTCCTTCTAACCAGCCTCCTCATTTGAGGGAAGTCCATTTGATCGGAAGTCAAGGGTTTTTGTGAGAGATTTGCCCAGTATTCTTCCCCCAACATGCATGTTGAAATGGATCACAGCATGATCACTGTTCCCCAACGGCTCCATAACATTGACATCTCTAACCAGGTCCTGAGTACTGCACAATATTAAATCCAGAGTCACCTGTCCTCTGGTGGGCTCCATGACTAGCTGCTCTAAGGCACAGTCATTTAACATGTCAAGGAATCTGGTCTCCTTTTCGTGACCAGAACACAAATTGACCCAGTCAATATGAGGATAATTGAAGACCCCCATGATTACAACCCTTTCCCTCATTGTCACCTCCCTGATCTGTTTCCTCATTTCAGGTCCCCTTCTGGTTTCTGGTCTGGAGGATGATAGTACGCCCCCAGTATTACATCGCTCCTCAGGCCGGGTAATTTAACCCACAGAGATTCTACGGTGGAGTCAGACCCACCTTCAATCTCTACTTTGCTGGATTCTATCCCTTCCTTAACATAAACAGCCACCCCACCTCCAATACGCCCCTCCCTGTCCTTCCTGTAGAGTTTATAGCCCACGATTGCAGTATCTCACTGATTCGCCACATTCCACCAGGTTTCCATTATGCCCACTACGTCAATGTTTGACCTTCTTTACTGATCCTGTTCCTGTACATTTCAACCTGATATTAAGTGGCTTTCCTGGCAAGAAGATAAAATGATGGGAAAAACTTTACCTATTTAATGTATATATACTACTGTTGAAGAAGACATAGAAACAGATTAAAAGAAGCAATTGTACTTAAATTACTTTTTCTTACTACACTCTCATTAAGTTACATCTTTGTATTCAATCTTGTAATCGTTATTTGATTGGCATCACACCTGAGTTGGTTTAAGTATGCTTTAAAATAAAGGCAGGCTCTTTTGATCCCATTGGTTGAAGTCTGCTTATTATAGCAGATCTATTTATAGAGGCTTGGAAGGAGAATTGTATTTAAGGGTACAGACACATGATCTCCACATCATGTGTAGAGAGAGGGGTGCCACCTTCAAGGGCTTAGTGAAACTCATTGCACATCACAGTTCCTTATCAGGCCAAGCGCAAAACAAACAAACCAAAAACTGGAGGGGTGAGCCCTTCTTCCCAAGTCAACTTCCCCCTTTCGTCTTAGGTTCTCCACCTTGGCATGGCTTGCCCAGTGCCCTGTGTGAAGGCCTTCTCCTGTAATGCAGAGGGTGTCTTATTCCTCTCACTGTCTAGTGAACCTCTGACCAGATACCTGTGGTGAGGCTGCCTCCAGTTCCTGGGATTCCTTCACAAACTTCTCCCTGTTCTCTCCTTGGGCCCTAACAACTGTGACTCTCCCCTGCTGAATCAAGCTCTCTCTGAGGATCCTTATTCCTCCTCAGGCCTTGTCCTCTTGCTTCCATCTTTCTTGCTCCCTCTTATCTTCTTGCTTTTTTCCTTGGTCTCTGCAGTCCTTTCACTCCCATCTTTTCCCCAATCCTCTTGCTTCTTCTGCCACAGGGGAATCTAATAGGCCAGGCCCAACCTGACCCTTCCACAGTCAGCTATTGGTCATCCAGCTATCCACGCAACCATTGGGAGTGGGCAGCAGCTGGTGACGTTGCTGGCAATTGCTCTGCTGACCAACTGATACTCTGTCCAGTTGATTGAGAAGCCACGTGTACTGCTGAGTGGTGGAGCCATGTCCTCTCCTTGCTGGCACATTGTACTCTGAAGGGGATCTCAACATAGAAGCAAATTAAATACTACTGGAGCATGAAACAGTTAGAAGAAACAAAATGGAGAAGTTGCCCATGCTATAGCAATGTCTTAATGTGTTTGTTCTTAAGTAAAGAACACAAAGCCCATATCTATAATGCCTGGCTGACTCCCATTACTTTCTTTAAGTTGATCTTTTAAGTGTGATATATCAATTTCAGCTGGATCTTCAGCTGATACACTGCCTATTAGAAAAGATAACCTTTGTTCAGCGGCATTGCAACCCAGAACATTGCCCGCTGCTGCCTCAGGTCTGCCGCCTCTGCACAGTTACCACACAAAAAAGGGCCCCTCCTTCACTCCTTGTGTGGTTTCTTCACTTGCAAAAGTTTGATTTTAAAAGACCATGCAAATGAATGAACCTCCTTTGTTCACATAGTGCCTGTAACTCTATCTCCAGTGGGCTTCTGTGCTGAAAGGGTTGTCATTGTGTTGGCATCTATGGGCATACAGTGGCTTACCTTGAGGATGGGATCGTGCAAAATTGCTGCATCGTGCAAAATTGCTTGTCGGACTGTTTGGCAAAAGCAGAAATTAACTTGCATCTTGTTCTTGGGCTTCAGTGTTTGCTTGTTGGCAAGCTTCTGCTTCAGAACCCTGGAATGTGTGAAGCTTAGTTTCTGCAAAAATATCACGCTGGATGCCGTTGCAAGACTATGTAAAAACTGCAGAAGGTGAGTGTGATTGGCAATAATACAAATATGTAAGTAAAATTCAGTTCTTGCATAGACTTTACGCAGATCATATAAACAACCCCACTTCAAGGCAAGGTTATAACATTTTGAGCTTTTTAATTTAGAAACAAAAAAGATTTAAGTATCTGCATATTGATGGTGGTGGTGATAACAAACTTATACAGTTATTCATGGTGCAGAGAAAGTTGGAGAAAAATAATTTCCCCTCTATATATAATATTAGGACTCTGGGATCACCCAGTGACATTGATTGGAAGAAGATTCAGGATAGACGTATAAAAGCACTTGTCCACACAGTACATATAATTTCTGGAGGGAGGCATTTGGATCAGGAAATTGATGAAGAGTTGAGAATTTTCTTATAGCTCAACCAATCCGTATTCAACTGCTGTGTGTGTGTGTGTGTGTGTGTGTGTGTGTGTGTGTGTGTGTGTGTGTGTGTAAAAGCAGAAAGGGCCCAGTCCTGTCCAGCTTCCAGCACCGATGCAGCTGCAATGCAGTCCTGAGGTTTTTTTCCCTTGTATTAGTGAATAACATTATACAAGAGATACAATTTTAGTGCATAATATAATCTGTAAGAAAAAAATGAAACACAAACTAGAGAAAAATAATAAAAAATGAAAAAGATCTATACAAAAATATCTAAAAAAGGTTTCCAAATACAGTTACAGCCTATTTATACATGGATTTTTTATACACGGATTTGACTCAACACGAATAGCCACTGCAAATGAGAAGGAATGTGTTGATCCCTGGAGAAGGGGAAAATGCACCCCTTTAAAATCAGTTTAAAAAACTGAACAGTCCTTTAACAATAGCCTCCTTAATGAGAGAGAGAGAGAGAGGGCAGCTGGTTGACAATTCATCAATCCTTCTCTCTCCAGTGGACCCCTCCCTTCCCCCTGAGCATGTGAAAGAAAGGTGATCATTTTGCTTTGGTGAAGGGAGGGGTTGAGTGAAGCTTTCTAAGTACTTGGAGGAGGACTGGTTGATGGATTATCTTTTTAATGACTCTTACTTTACATCACAAAGGTCAGGAAGGCTGTTTTAAATTACTGGAGCAAAGAAACTTTGTTTTTGAAAATGATTTGCTATAAAGCGAATAACTAGTCTCAACCTGTATCTAAAAATTTTTCAACACAAAATTGTCTTTTTGCAATGTTAGGGCACAGAGAATCCATCTTTGTTGTCCTTCAGAAAGTTTCCATAAAATTGGAATATAATTCAAAAGAATGTACATATCTGTGAAGAACTTTGATTGCTCCAAAACCTGATTGATACTACTAATGGCCTCTATCCAAAAAGTTTGTATAATAGCACAAGACCAAAACATGTGTCAAAATGATGCATTATGCTCACCACATCACCAACAAATCGATTCCTTGATAAGTTCCTTACTAAACAGATGTTTAGGAGTCTAATAGACTATAAAAAGAATTTTTGTTGGGCCAACCATAACTTAAGGTCCATAGATTATAGGTTATAATAAGATCCATAGGTTATAACCAAAATATTTGATTGCTATTGCTATCTTCCATTGCAGCCCTGAGGTAACAAACATGCCCTTACGTTAAGGAGGCCTCTGTGACTACCTCCCCACCATAGGATGCAGCACCTGTCTTGCTGACACAGCTGTATCAGTGCTGGAAAGTTGGATAGGGTGGGGCCCAAAATCCCATTGAAGATGTCCGGAACTCACATCTAGTTTGGCCCTATGAGATATTATAAAAATTGATGTAAGCTGTAATAAAAATATACTTTTATGGAAATATACCTACCCTTTGGAATGACACTGAAATCTGATTTTTTTTTTAACTCTTCAGTTCACAATACAATATTTGCAGAAGTCTTGCAGGTGCTAGTGTCATGTAATTATCTGATATGTCAGTTTTCAGCAAATCTGTAAGAAATTTGAAAAGTTAAATAACAATGTGGCTCCATACTGCCTGCAGAAACACTGGGCAAAGAATTGAGTTTCTACAAGGAAAAGTCCACAGCAATGGCCAGTCTTTCCAAATTTGGGATAAGAAGAATCATGCATGCTTTGATTTAGTGTATTGGAGACATAACCTACCAAGGGTGGGGCAGGGGGGCAGTCAACCCTGGGTGTCAAATGCACCACTGAGCAGCCCCAGGGAAACCTCAAGGTGGAGGCCAGGGCTACTTATGGCTTTGAGGGACCCACCCTGGGTGTCCAATACTCTGGGTACACCACTGTGTTGCAGTTAAGATTAATTAAGAGCAGTGAGTGGAGAATGTTATATTGCATTCCACAGCTTTATTGTTTGTTTTATTTTTTAGTTCTGAATCAAATAACCTTTATTCTCCTCTGAGTTGAATAAATCCGTCAACCTCAGTCAAACACTTCCTCATTGAACACATTCTTCTGAGATGCAGTAATGCCATCCTGGCTTTTTATTTTTCACCCCATGCTGTTCTGGTATTGTTTGTTTGTTTGTTGTGTGAATCCAGGCCAGTTCAGAAACCTAAATATTCTGTTGGCAAAACATGGCAGATGTCTTGCATGTTCTTTTTTTACAGCCAGCATAAGAATAGCTGTTAGTACTGTAGGAGATCTGGCTATACAAATCAAGGATGACAGGCAAATTATGGTTCTGTTGTAGTCAGTTTGACTTCAGTGGGGGAGGCATGTTGAGAAGGACAAACAGTGCTGGCCATCTCCAGGCTGGAATGTTTTAGACAGTAGTCACCAGATTTGCAAAGACTTCATCCTTCTTCCCAAGTGAAAATGGATGATGGGGTCTCTGGAGTAGGAAATACTTTTTAAACATTCTGGTATATTGTTAGGAAAAACATGCAAGTCAGCTTCTAGTTTGACTGTTATACTGGGCCCCAACCACATGGTATAGTCACAGGCAGTTTACCAAATGGTATAGTGACCCCTGGAACCAGGCTAGTGTGCTGAAGCAGCTGCTTCTATTCATTCCAAAGCATTCTCTCCAAAGGGTGGAGATGATGTTGGAGTTCAGCATTTTCCACTGTTGTGAGCAATGAGGAGTTCAAGAGACCATGTTACAGCACTGGCATCGTTAGGGGGGTGCAGGGGGTGCGGGCCGCACTGGGGGGGTGATGTGCCCTGGGGGGAGGACGCGCTAACACCGCGGCTTCAGGAGCTAGCCCATCATGCCATACACCGTTGGATGCGGAATAGCCAGCGGAGTGCAATGCAAAAAACAGAATTGAAATAGCTCCTTTCCTCCAAAGGTTATGGCCAAAAATCCTGAAAGAAAAAATGAATGGTTCCCTATGGAAAGTGAAAGTGAGCCGTATTGCGTGTTTACTCATGAGTAGGCATACTTGCCATAGTCAGTCGGAAAGGGCAGGCTGAGAGGAAACCAACGACACCAAAATGGTCCCAATCCAATGAATGCAGCCCCCAAAAACACAAAGGGGAGGAGTCCCTGCCTCCCTCCCAGCTGCCTCCCTCCCAGTCTTTTGAGCCAGAAATGAAGCCACATGGCCGTGTTTACTTGCGAGTAGGCAAACTTGCCTTAGTCTGTTGGAAAGGGCAAGCAGAGAGGACTCCAAGGATGTCAGAATGGTCCTGATCCAATGAATGCACTCCCCAAAACATCTGAGAAGGAAGTCCCTCCCTCCCTCCTGCAGTCTGTTCAGCTCTATGGAAAGCAAACTCAGCCACATGGTCATGTTTACATGTGAGTAGGCAGATGTGCCTTGGCTTGTGATCAGCCCAGGCAAAGGGCCAGTGGAATGTGAGGACACCAGAATGGTCCCGATCCAATGGAACTGGAGCGCAACAAATGCTCCAGAAGGCAGCCTCCCCCCCCCCCAAAAGGACAAAGAAAAGAGGCTTCAACTGGTAAGGATAAAGTTTTCTATTTTTCACTTGCAAAGTCAGGTGGGTCTTTATCTTGATATGCTTGAAATAGAAGAACTTTAAACTGGGCACTGGGAGGGCTGGAAATCTCACTGATTCTTTTTTTGGTGGAGAGGGTTATTGCAGGCAGGTTACAGAGTAAGCTCCATTGACCACTATGGGACTTACTTCAGAGTAGACATGCATAGGATTGGGCTCACAGGCTGCAATACTACCCACAGTTTCCTGAGAGTAAGCCCCATTGACCACTGTGGGACTTACTTCAGAGCAGACATGCATAGGATTGGGCTCACAGACTGCAATACCACCCACAGTTTCCTGAGAGTAAGCCCCATTGACCACAATAGGACTTACTTCAGAGTAGATTCACTTGGTGGAACAGGACTGGCTCCCCCTTATTTAATTATTTATTTTATTTTAATGTAATTATTTATAATTATTTATTTTAATTTGCTTGATGATGTCACTTCTGGCCATGACATAACTTCCAATGGATCCTGGACAGATTGTCATTCTAAAAAGTGGGTCCCAGTGCTAAAAGTTTGAGAACTGCTGCAATAAGTTGTTAGTAAGTTGACACGGTGTGTGTGTGTGAGAGAGACTCTACAAGTTTTCAAAATCACTAAAATCAGAGTTTGGAGGAATAATCCCATCATGTTATATATCAATCAATGCATAATTTCATGCAGAATGCAATGAAACAAACCACATTGAAATATCTGTGTTCTATCAAAAGGTACAGCCAAAAAACCAGTGGGGTGGGGTGATGGTACATCACCACGTCCACCACCTGGGGTATTGCCCTGCCCACTGCATTGGGTGGCGTGCAGGCCTCCCGCACTGGGTGACGCGAATCCTAGAGGTGCCACTGTGTTACAGGGTTGGGTTTCCTTTTAATGAGAATTATGGCAATATTTATTTTACTTACAAATCTATAAGCAGAGCTTAAGAGACACACTAATAGCAGGCAGCAAATCTGCCAATCCTACCAGGGTATCCCTGCACCTCAAGGTATTCACTTTCAGCCAAATAACTGCTCTCTCTTTCCTAATTCAGAACTTCCTGTCAGACCCTGAACTCTTCCCTGCTCCTTCTACTAGTTTTTCAGGCTATCATCATCAATTCCAGTCCATCAGGTTCTCCTCCATTAAGGACCATTAAAGTTCTTTTCTCAACATCCCAGTGTCAGATTCCCCCTGTCCCACTCAAGAACTGAACTTGTTATAAGAGGGGCATTGTTGCTCTTTGCTGTGCACGTTCATTCTGCTATTGTGTCTGTTCAGAGCCAGACTGACAAACTCTGCAGGGTTTCCAGTGAAGGCCCTCTTGCATTTAATCAGGTAACAGAGTTCCAGGGACATATTCTGCTGCTGCCAGGTGATTTGGGGAAACTGCTTTTATATATTTTACTAATGTTCTATTTTCTTTCCAATAGACTGAAGATACTTCATTTATATGGTTGCCGCTTTATGCCTGATCTGGAGTCCATTAAAAAAATCAATAAAACTGTTCAAGTGTTTCATGATTTGCCAATACCAGCCCCCTAATTGTCATCTGAATGAGGAACTTCACCAAAATGCAATATTATTTCAGCCAAGAGATGCTCTATCAGTTTGTCTGGTATCTACTTCATGTTTTTATTAAGAAGATGCATATAAATAACTATCTGGGAAAATATGTATGCTGAACTTGAATTCAGATACTTGTGACCAAAACAGCATTTTGCACTTTCAGCCTTAAAAAATCTATCTATCTATCTATCTATCTATCTATCTATCTATCTATCTATCTATCTATCTATCTATCTATCTATCTATCTATCTATCTATCTATCTATCTATCTTAATCAAATCAAATCAAATCAAATCAAATCAAATCAAATCGCTTGCTTGCTTGCTTGCTTAGGGAGCAATCCTAACCCAATGCAGCTCTGAGGTAAGGAAACAAACATTCCCTTACTCTGAGGAGGCCTCTGTAAGTTCCCCCCAACTGCAGGATGCTGCACATGTCCCATTGGCACCACTATGCCAGTGCTGGAAAGCACTGACATAGTGGGTTAGGATTGCACCCTTACTTACTTACTGAAAATTCAGCTGCTATGGGAATCTTTTCATCTTAAATTATCTGTTGCCTTCTTTTTGCACCTGTAAAATGGGGCTGGGTGGGTTTGCTTATACTTTAGGACTGTTGCAAGAGACGTGGTTTAACATCATTTGAAGTATGTATAATAAGCTTGCTAAACATTGTTTGAAAGGTTATCCTTTTTAATAAGAACCATAAAACATGAATCAAGTTCAGAAGTATTAAAAATGGCAGTTATATAGGTAGTGTTCTAGTTATCTGTACATGGCAGGTTTTGATATGTACATTCTTCCTACTAACGTCTTATCTAGTGTGTTAAGGAAAGTGAGGTGAAAGTGGCCATAGATGTTAATATGAAAATAGTTGTGAGACATAACTGGTGAATTACTTCTGAGTCACACTGATTTCAGTCAGAGAGCCCATATTCATTGAAATCTAATTTTGTAACTTTGACTAGATGGAGAAAACTGTTCTTTCCTGCCTAATTGGCTCTAGAATCATTCAGCCTTTGAGGCTCCTAGGGCTGATTTGGGGTGCCCGAATCTCCTAACATGAAGCAAAAATAACAATTGAGGAATAGTTAAATGCTCTATCAAAACCTACAAAATATAAAACAGTAACCAGGTTACTGGCTCCACATTTTCTGCATTTAGAGATCACACAGTTGGTGCCATAATTTCTCACATGAAATCATGTTCTCCTTTCTGAAAGCATTGTAGATTACATGTCATTACAGGTTTGCATTCTAAAGATGGAAGCATTTTCATAGTGGATTTTCTCTTATCTTGAATAAAAAAAAATATTCTTGATTTATCTCAAGGCTGGTCAGGTTGTTACCTAGTTATTTAATTTATCTGTTTTAGTCATTGATTCCAAATGGGGTACAATGTATGCTTAAAAGGAGCTAAAATCTATGGATTGTTTAATAACATTTATGGTAAGTTAAACTGGAGCTGCATTCAAACTGATATGTCTTTTTTAACCAGTAAGTGCGTAAGACATTTCCGAACAAAGCCCTGTTTTGCCATTTTCTACTGAGAGCTGTGCCTTCAACGCCCACTCTTCTGGCTCATAAAAATAAATCATCTTTTGTTGGGTGGTTTTTGTGCCAGTTGCTTCAATAGCATGGGTGGCACCTAGGGCTGCCACAGATGTGCCAAGTCCGCATAGGTGGAAATTGGCTGAACAATACAGCCAGTGTCGTCTGTTCTGTAGGCTACGCCTCCTCTGTGACAGCACTAAATGACGCCATCTTTGATCTTAAAAATGGAACCAAAGCAAAGGTTTTGAAATTCTGATTGGGCCAAGATGTAGAAGTTCATCTCGTTCTCGGTCTGTCCTAAAACTTGGCTGAAGTATACCAGCAACTATGTCAGCACACCACTTTGCAATGCAACATTCTGCCAGTGGTGCAGTGACTTTCTGGCTGTTGGCTTGCTTTAGGGCCTGTTAGTCTATCCTCCTGGCACATTTCTCCAAGTCTCTTAGGGCACAACCCTAACCAACTTTCCAGCACCAAGGTTAGGGCAATGCAATTCTGAGGTAAGGGAAATGTTACCTTGAGGAGGCCTCCATGACTGCCTTCCCAACTGCAGGATGCAGCACATGCCTCACTGGCACAGCTATGCCAGTGCTGGAAAGATGGTTAGGATTGCGCCCTTAGGTTCCATTTTGAACCCACTGGAGAGCATATCCAGCTGGCTGCTAGGCTGCTGCTACTGCTATGACTCATCCACCCTCTACCCAAACAGGCCGGAGTTACTCAGAAGCACCCTCTGTCCAGGGCACTGCCCGTCCCAAGTGGAAACCATCAAAGCCCTTTTAACTTGTGAATCCAACTGTGGGACCTCATTGAGGATGTTTATCAATCCCTTTTGCAAGTCCAGCCTTTTCAAACTATTCTGCAACACCCTCACATACCTAAAGTAATCAGCACATGTTGAGCATGATTCAGGTACATGTGGAATTGTAAAACAATACTTTGTTCTCAATATGAAACTGCAAGTAACTATATCAAGAATCCAGTGTGCAAAATTCTGTTGAAGTTGTGTCTTAAGTCCTGGAATACTGGATGTCTTGGATGTGCCACAAGTACAGCCTAACTGTGCAACAAGAGCTCTACTATGGTTAGGACACCCTGCCTTGCCTTGAACACCCACAAACTGATCATGAGCTGAAATCACTGCATGGATCTCCTACCAGCGACCTGAATCCCCCTAAGATCTTCTTTTCTGCATGACATGGTGGCTGGTTCTTGAGGGCTTCTGCAACTGGTTATTACAGACAGACACACCAGGACAAAGTATCTGAATTCAGTTTCATCAGCAGAAGTCATTATGCTCTTTTCAGTCATTACATACGTTTGTCTCTTTTCCAAGTATCAATCACTTTCCTTTTTCCTAGTATTATACATGCCTGCAGGTTTTTAATTGAAGTTTAGCCCATTCCTTTCAGAAAAAAAATGCTTATTAAGTTTGACAATAAACAAAATTCACAGAAAGTAACAATATTATAAAGATAATAACCGATTATGAATATTAAAAGCCACTGATCCAAATTCTACTCCGTCATGGGAGCAGGTTGGCCTTCACAAATCGTTATCTCCCAAACTCAATTTCCCAACTGTTAAAACTGGAATCAACAGGACTCTGTAGGTTGTTATAAGGATAGAGGAAATGGAAATATTAAGAACTAGTTCTGGATTTAAATGAATGTGGCTGCAGTCCTAACCACACTTTCCTGAGAGTAAGCCCCATTGAACAAAATAGGACTTACTTCTGAGTAGACCTGATTAGGATTGTGCCCTGCACCATATTGCAGTTCTAATGCTGTAAACAAAGTTTAAAAAAAAAAATTTTTTTTTAAAGAAATCAGAGTACAGTAGTTCTGTCACAGTAATGTGACATGTGACAATTATGTCTGCAGGCTCTACAATCTAATATTTATCAAAGAGTGTTTAGAGCAGGATTCTGTGCAGAAACCAGTTCGGCAGGAGGGCACTTTCTGCAGTGATTATTAGTGGATCTCAGCCTTGCAAAACCAGTGTTACAACTAAATGCCACTTCCTTTCCCAGATGAACTATTTGAGTACACTGTTCCACAAGCTGAAAGGTCAGCCTGCTTAATTGTTAAAAGCCACCCACTTCACTACTTCATTTTAAGAACTCTGGAGGAGAGCTGTAGTTCATAATGGTCTGCAAATGAGCCCTTTGAATTAAGAAAAAAAGGGCTAAGTAGTTCTAGATTTTGGCTATATTTAGAAATAAGCTATACAAGACCAAATGCATGCTGTAGCTTAGTGGTATTTTTGTAACATTTGTATAGTGCAGCATTTCTCTAACTATGGGTCTAGACCCACTTGGTGGGTACCAACCCAATTTCTGGTGGGTCCCGCAGAGACTCCAATGAAAACACAGGTGATGGAAAGATCAGATAACTAATTGCCCTGAGGTTATTCAGAGCAGGTAAGTGGTAACTGCCCTGCAAATAGCTGAGGCCCTGCAGTTTGAAAGCTTGTGTAAATATCGGGAGATTAGAGGGACACTTGCAGCCCTGCTGCCATTTGCATTGCCCCCCCCCCACTCTGTGTGCAAAGCAGAAGTGGGAAAATGCAGGTAGACAGTTGACAGCCCATTGGAGCTGGGGATGTGGCTCTGCTGTTGCTGGGCTGCCATGTTGCCCAACTTCAGTTCTCGCAGATTTGGCAAGACCCGCCTGCCCAATGTTCAGTCTGAGACTAGCTGTTCGCTTTTTAAGGGGTGGGGTAGGAATTTTTTTTCTATTAATTGGTTTAATAGAAAAAATATTATTAATTCTGATTGGTTGTTTGCAGTGGTTTTTTCACCTATCTCAACCATCATTTGGGTGTGGGGGTTTTGGCAAGTTTTTTTGGGGGGGGCGTAGGCAGGTGATGTACTAGCTAAGCAGCCAGGAACAGGGGCCAGTGTACGTGCTGAGGTTAGCAAGTCCAAGGGGTAAGCCAAGACCGCTCTGACAACATTTGTCCAGGTTGTTGAGGCTGGCTGGTGAGCCCCTTGGCTTGTTTGAGCAAAGGTTTTCACAAGGTTTTCCCGTGTAGGTCTATGCTGGCTGGCTGGTTCAACCCTCCAGATAAATCCGTCCATGATTGAGTGACTCCTTGAGCCAGGATGTGACCCCCAATTGGGTCAGGGGGAGATAGATGGCCAGCACCATTTCCTCCAGACCAGTGGTTCTCACTCCTTTAGCACCTGGGACTCACTTTTTAGAATGAGAATCTGTCTGGACCCACCAGAAGTGAAGTCATGACAGGAAGTGATATAATCAAGTAAGAAAATTTGTAACAATCCTAGGCTGCAATCCTACCCACACTGACCCGGGAGTAGGTTCCATTGACTATCATTGTTGAAAGCATATTCAGAGTAGCCTGTTGACAGATGTGTAGCATCACCAAATAAAGTCACACACCATGGGAGTATTAAGTCTAATATATTAAAGATAAAATATTGAAATGAATGGGGACCCACCTGAAATTGGCTGACCCACAGTTTGAGAAACACTGCTCCAGACAATTAGATGCCAGCACACTGGGGAGTTTCGATAGGTTTTTTCCCCCTGCTGTAGGTCTGTTGTTTATCAATAAAGTTTAATGCATTCCAAGCCTATATCTCCTATGCTTCTTGGGGGGGGGGGGGCTACTGTAAATGTATGAACATCTTTGAACATCTTGTTTTGAAGGAAAAAAAAATCAGATAGAGCTTCATTTTAAAAAGCTAAAAAGTTTGGTAACTGCTGGTATAGTGCCTTCTGAGGGCCCAATCCTATCCAATTTTGCAGTACCTGTGCTGCTGTGCCAATGGGGTATGCACTGCATCCTGTGTAGGGGAGGCAGAGGCCTCCTCAAGGTATGGGAACATTTGTTCCCTTACCTCGATACTGCATTGCAGCTGTACCAGTGTTGGAGAGTTGGATAGGACTGGGCCCTGAGTGTACAAAGCTTTTTATATGTATTATCTTGGTGCTGTCCTTACAACCCTATAAGGTGAGTAAGTAGAATTATCCTGCATCTTGCACCTAGAGAGCTGAGGCCTTACATGCCCAAGGTTCCCTCGTGTGATCATGGCAGAGGCAAGATTTCAACTGGGAAAATCCTGAATTTGCAATTCTGACTCTGACCCCCAGTGCCACACATGCAAAAGTCTCAGGTTTGGTTCTTGCCATATCCAGCTGAAGGATTTCAGCCTGCTGTACTGCAGGGAAAAATCTTCTCTAAGAGCTTGTAGCACACCTGCCTGTCATCAGCTGGGTGGGTCTGAGGCTGCAATCCTATGTACACTTTCTTGAGAGTAAGCCCCATTGATTATAATAGGATTCACTTCTGACTAGATATGCATCAGTTTGGGCTCTGACTCAGTGCTATGGCAGCTCCTTAGCATTTCAAAAGTGATGTTGAGAACACTTTTTAGTCTGAAATGAATCACACCAAAGTGGTAGCATTGTGTAACAAGAAACTGAAGAGAGTCACTTTAAAGGTGAATGCACATTCTAGCCAATGGGTGTTTGTTTCACTCAAATAGTTAATGGGGGGAACACACAAAACCCAGCAGTGCAGTTTAACTGAAACTTATGCCACAACTAATGAATATTTTTTTGGGGGGGAGGGGAAGATACTACTGGTAATTTTATTACAGTTGTAGTTAGGTTATGTGTGTTTGTGCACACACACAGAGAGAACTTATTTTTAAACAAACATTGCAATTGGAAGTGGAGGAGGAATACAACTCTAAGAAGCAGGTGATTAAGACTGTGATCCTATAAACATTTTCTGGGTGTGAGTAAGCTCTCCTGAATGATGCTATTCTTACTTTCAAGTAAACATGCATAGGATTGAGTTCACACCAAAGTTCTGCATTTGCTCACATTCTGCCCTTTTTGCTCTTTGCTTTTAGTCTTTATTTGCCCCAGTGTCAAAATTTCAATCGAAGGGTCTTGGGGCAAAGTTCTCTTCTTTGCTTTTTATTCTATAAGTACCATGCAGTGATAGTTCTACATTATAATGAGACTCCTGCATAGTCATCTCATAAACTGCTGCAACAGGTCAACGCACTATATTTCATGTAGGTCAAATGTTTCTCACGTTACCAACTGTTTCAGGTGAACATGATCCTTCTGGCTGAAGAATGGACATCTTGAAAGAGGTAAGAGGAGCAGTATGTGAAAACTTGCTGCTAAGGCTGCAATTTTAGGCCTACTTCCTTAGCCCAATTTAACTGATTGGGGCTTACTTCTAAATAGACATGTATAGCATTATGCAACTGAAATAACTTCCAAAATACATAAAAGTCTTAGATAGCCATGTTGGTCAGTCAGAGGGAAAAAGTCTAAATGCCACAATTTGGCAATGCAGTACATCTTGTTTAGGACCAAGCAACATGATTTTGCTTGCTGCAGAAAACTTTGAATAGGACCAATTTTAGTTGGCCCTAATCAGGGTATTGCTCACTGGGTAAGAGGCACTTTTTCTAGTGGGTACTCCGCTTTTATTTAGTAGGGGGAGAGTAACTGGCCCACCTCACCCCAGGAGTGCCTTTTCTAGTGGCTGTCTGCTGGAATTCTTTTTCATCTTTTTAGATTGTGAGACCTTTTGGGACAGGAAGCCATTAGTTATTTGATTTTTCTCTGAAAACCGCTTTGTGAACTTTTTGTTGAAAAATGGTATATAAATACTGTTGTTGTAGTCAGATTGTGGCCCTTGGAAAAACTTAAGCTCTCCCAAGAGCACAACCCTATATGCATTCAGACCAGAAGTAAGCCATGCTGTGTTCAGTGGGGCTTCCTCCCTAGTAAGTGTGCCTAGCATCACAGCCTTAAGTAAGGGAAAGGCCACACATGGGTATTTCTGCTGATGACTTTACCGGAAGCATTAAACAGGTAGCTATTTTTGTTCAAGGTGAATACAAGAGATAAGATTCTGAAAAGAGCCCCTTGCATGGGTGAAACAGACTGGAGTCTGTTTTATCAACTGCCTGTACTAGGATTCCTTTGTACTAAGGCTACAATCCTATCCACACTTTCCTGGGAGTAAACCCCATTGACTATAATGGGTCTTACTTCTGAGTAGGCAGGCATAGGATTGGGCTCTAAATCAGTGCTCTTCAACCTTTTTTGTGCCACAAAACCAATATATAATGTATGAGACTGGGGACCCCACTGTCTATCCCATCCCCGTCCTGGGACCCTATCTGCCCGTCCCCATCACCGCCCACTCCAACTATTCTTTTGAGTAAGAGCAGAAAAAGTTCCCGTGAAGCCTGGCACTAGTGAAAGCTATTTGAGCACAATTGCTAAAAACCTGGGCAGTACTGGGACACCATCCCCTGGTTCCTGAAGGGGTCCAGCAGATGCCTCCTCCTGTACCTTTAAAGGTGGTGCTTTAGTCCAGTGGTGGTTGTGCCCGGACCCCACAACTGAGGCTTTGTGACTCCATTGGGGTCCAGACCCCAAGGTTGAAGAACCCTGTATCAAAACCCATTTCTGCCCTGCCCACAGGTGTGCACACGCATTTGGTGCCTCCCTGTTGCGCATACGCCACGTTGGGCAGAAATGGCTTAAGGTGGGGGGGGGGTTGGCGGTTTGTTTGCAAGGAGCGCGCATGATTGGACGGAGCGGGACCCCTGGGCAAGCGAGAGGTGCTGGCACGTCGAGGCTCCTCTGCCCCCCACCTCCGTGATGCCAGGGAATGCACTGGCAGGCGTGGCACGAAGCCCTGGCGCGTCACAGCCCGGGTGGCGGTGCTGGGTCTGGGAAGGCGTGGACGGTCTCCCGGTGACTTCACGCCCCGCCACCGGAGTCTTGGCGAAGTTTGTGCGCGCAGGGGGTGGGGCAGGGAAGGGGCGGCCCTGGAGGTGACGCTGGAGGGCGGGCGGGCAGGCTGGCTGGCTGGCTGGCGCGGTGGCCTCTCCTGTGCGCGTCCCGGTCCCCGCGTAGGCGCCCCCCGCGATGGGCTCCCCCGAGGGCGCGCAGCAGCAGCAGCAGCAGGCGGCCCCCGACGACGCGTCCTGGCTGCGCTCGCTCTTCCTGGCCTGCGACGTGAACGGCTCCGGCCGCCTGGAGCGCGACGACTTTGGCTCGCTGTGCGCCGAGCTGAGGCTCCGTCCGGCCGAGGCGGAGGCGATCTTCCAGCGCCTGGACGCCGACCGCGACGGCGCCATCACCTTCCAGGAGTTCGCCCGCGCCTTCCGCGGGGCCACGCGGAGGAGGCGGCGGCGGCGGCAGCAGCAGCAGCAGCGAGAGGAGCCGTCGGAGGAGATGGACGAGGACGAGCTACACTTGGACGATGCCCTCGACGCCTTGGCCGGGGCGGCGGCGGCCGGAGCCCCTGCCGCGAGGCCGAGCCAGGCTTGGCGGGAGTTCGAGCTCCGGCTCGGGCAGGAGGCAGGCTACATCCCCAGGTGAGCGCTCCTCCTGTTCAGTTTCACCCCAGTCATAGGAGGCGAGAGTGCCCCTGAGCATGCACAGAGAACATGTACAGAGTACGGTTGTCATCCTTTGTGGTCATGTAAATGCAGCGCCGTTTCCTTGCATGGCGACGCAGTGATGGGGGAAAGCTGCACCCGTTGAATTTCTACCTGCCAAGGGACAGGGGACCTATTAGGAGCAAGAGGGCAACCCTAGCCCCAGAGGGTGTTCACCTTGTCCCTGCCCAGTGCCTTGAAACAGGTGGCAGGGCTTCTAGGGCTTGGTTTCCAAGCAGGCTTGGGCTCTCAGGGGCCCAATGATCAGAAGACACTCCAGATGTGGGTTTTTGTCCCCCATAAATAAGGTCACCAGAGACAAATTGGGACAGAGCACCTTTACCTTTAACCGGTCTATAGAAGAGGGGATTTGGGCAGGTGCATTTCAACATGGAGGGGTCTAAAAACTGCACCTGCCAAAGTTCCCTCTGGTGCACAGTGGTTAAAAGTAGAGACACTCTGTCCCACTTTGTATCCAAAGTTTACCCTACCTAACACAGCACCCACCATGCTTCCAGAGGGGTTGCTGGCCTAGTCTGTTCTGGTACAAACAGCAAAGCATTGCATAGCACATTAAGGACTAACCAGTTTATTTTTAAAAAAAAGTTTTTGTGGGCTGCAGTCACCATCTGGTTAGTCTTTAACCAGACAAGACCAGAATGCTGTTTTCTATGCCACTTTTTCAGAGCACCAGCCTTTCCTCTGACCGTGTGTGTGGCATCTGTCACCCTTTCCAGGGCCTCGGGTCCATTCCTGTAGTGACATAGTGCTAGAGCTCTCCAGCTAGGCTGCAGTTGGGATTTCCAGGAAAGCAGCAATAACGGCAGTGGCATGGTAGAGATGCCATTGTTTTGGCCTTGTTGGTGTGGTTTTGAAATCTCGGATGCCCCACACTTGCAAGGTGCCACGTTGCTTCTTACCTTTTGGTTCTAGGAACAAACAGGGCCTCCCTTCTCAGATTTCAGATCTTCCTTTATTACTTTAAAAGAGTAGTACTTCAAAAGAGGGCAATGGATTTGTTTTGAAACATCCCAGCTCTGTCAAAATGTACGGCACAGATTCCAGCACTCCTGGGGTTGGAGCAGGATTAGTGCAGGCTTCCTGTGTGCCACATCTTTTGAGTTATTATCCAATCCTGTCCCATGACGCTGAAGCAATGGCCAAAACACAGCCAGATATCGTACCTGCATTTGTGACTTTATCACTTCAGAGAACAGTTTACTGTAAATGTAGCTGCTTGATTGATCTATGCACATGTGATACAATATAGGCTGGCAATAACTTTCAGTGGTAAGTGTCAAAAACACTGAAGGTTTCTGTTCAACCCATTCTTCTTTTCATCCATCAAGGGCTGCAATCCTATCCACACTTACCTAGGAGTAAACCCCATTGACTATAATGGGACTTATTTCTGAGTAGGCTTGCCTGGGCTTGGGCTCCAGGATAGGCAAGTCAGTTCCCATTCAATTTCATATGTTAGAGGCACAAAAACAGATCATCTTTCAGGATGTTGTCTTAGGATCAATACATGTGATCATATAAGGTGGTGAATTGTCAAGTGTCAAGCATATCACATTGGTCTGTTTGCTTTTGTGGGCATTGTCCAGGTGATGGTAAATGCTTGTGAGAGCTAAGAAGGCTCTCCCTGCCATTATCTGATCTGCGATAGCCATTTCATGCTGCCAAGCTATGATGTGGAAGATGCACTTATCAAATGGCAAACAGCTCAGCAAGCATGCACTCCTAAGGGGTTGGATGGGGAGGCATCATGTGAAGATGCTTGCCAAGTTGTTTTTGACTGCTGTAATTTGAAATTTGTACTGTTTGGTTTCACACATGTGGCTAATATTGTGGTTACTGAGCAATTTTGTTGTGGCTGGCATACAGAGGACATAATTATATGCATACTTCCCTCAGAGTATTCCCTGAGGTGCTTGTTTCCAGTGAGTGAAATAGGATTACAGTCAGTTCTGGTATCCATGGATCTAGCATCCACGGATTTGATTTGTCAGTGGATACTGGGGTCCATGTTTAAATGCCTTTTTTTTTTTTTTAAAAAGTGTGAAAATCAGGACTTCTACTGTTGCATGGTAAAACTGCACAATTTCCAAGCTTCCAGTGCTATTTTTAGGGATGATAGTCACCCTTCCAGGTTATGCAGAGGTTCCTTGCCCCTCCTAGGCTTGCCCCAGAATGCATTGCGATTCATCAGGAGACATATATAATTTAGATTCTTTTTCCTCTTCAACAGTTGGTTAGCAAATCAGAAACTCCTACTTAGTTCAGATTCTTAACGAAGTATCTTTTTCTTAACTATTTGATTCATTTAGTTTATGTAGAATAATTGAGATGATCAACAGGTGATTTTGGTGCCTAGTATTTTTTGGAGACTGTTCTTGGGTTTGCTCAGAATCTTCACAAAATTGGGACAATAAAATTGCTTGAATTTTCTCAATTTTTTTTTAAATTTAATGAAAATTTTAAAAGAACCCTACTGGAATGATGGTGGTAGATTCAGCCCAAAGCCAAGCTTAGCAGCATCATTTTATGTCCATAAATAGATGTAGCAGTCTCGACACTATGCAATTTATTGATTTTTTCAAATCTGAAGAAAGTTTTATAAGAATCTGATTAGTTTTATTCTTGTACACAGTGAAACTGTGTTTTGAGGATTATTTTTATACCTGTTGAACCAAAAAAGTTAATAAAATTAACTTGCCTTTTAAGTTTGGAAGTGAATTGCGCTTCTTATATCCTATTTTCTGATGCTGCCAATTTTTGGGAAACTGCTGCCCCTTTGCAATGTGTTATGACGGTACTCACAACTCTGAGGCCATTTAGGTGCTTGTGCTTTAGGACTGCTAGGAAGGTGGTGGATTGAAACATGTGCTGACTGAGTTCGCATTGATCTTTCAGTAACCAGAGGGCTTATCTCAGTGCCATGGATACCGTGTTTGTCTTAGTACTTTGGATGAAGTCCAGCTACTTTGTGTTAATAGGGTGGTAGAGGAAATTGCAATATCTCCATTTGCTGTGAGTGTAAAGACATGTAGCTTGATTCTATTGAATGTCAATTCTCATGCATTGCATCAGATTGGTCAAACTGACTCTTTTTAGTGCATAACTAGCTACTTGATACCAGCTGATTCAGATTGGCAAGTGTCTGCAGACTTCTAATTGTGGAACCTCCTCTGGTAAAAGCAAGTACAGGAATAAAGCACTACTTTATTCTGAAGTTATTCAGTAGTGCAACTGCTATTTTGTTTATCTTGAGCCCAGACGTTTGCACACCTGTTTATCAAGAACATCTATGTGCTAAAATGATTATTTAACATATTTATTTTAGAAATATCTAAGTTAGCCTTCAGATCAACAGGGAGGTGGGTGAACCCATTGATATTCCCTATCTGGATTTTCAGAAGGTGTTTGACACAGTCCCTCATCAAAAACTCCTGAGAACTCCATAGTCGGGGAATAAGAGGGCAGGTTCTCTTATGGATTAGGAGTGGTCCAAAGAGCAGGAAATAGAGAGTGGGTGTAATGGGCAATTTTTACATGAAAAGTGGTGTGCCCCAAGGATTGGTGTTGGGACTGATGCATTTCAATTTGTATTTTGTTCATAAATGATATGGAGTCGGGGATAAGCAGCAAGATGGTCAAGTTTGTAGATGACACTAAACTTTTCTGGGTAGTGAAGTCCAGAATGAGTTGTGAAGAGCTTCAGAGGGATCTCTCTAAACTGGGGGAAGAGGCAGCAAAATGGCAGATGTGCTTCAATATAAGTGTAAAGTGATGCACATTGAGGCAAGAAATCCAAATTTCACTTATATGCTAACGGGTTCTGAGCTGTCTGTGACAGATCAGGAAGGAGATCTTGGGGTAGTGAGTGTCAGCTTGATAAAAGTGTTGACCCAATGTGTGGCAGCTGTGAAGAAGGCCAGTTCCATGCTCAGGATATCCATGCTCAGGATAATTTAGAAAGGGATTGAAAATAAAATGGCCAATATTATAGAACCATTGTACAAATGGGTGGTTTTGGAGAATTGTGTCCAGTTCTGGTCACCACATCTCAAAAAGGATATAGTGGAGCTTGAAAAGGTGAAGAAGAAAAAATGATAGTGGGCTTTTCTTTCCTTACAAGGAAAGGCTGCAGTGTTTGAGTCTGTCAGTCTAGAAAGAAGGTGCCTGCGGTAGCCATGATTCAGACATATGATATTATGCATGGGATGGATAGAGTAGATAAAGGGAAGTTCTTTTCCCTCTTGTATAACACCAGAACCAGGGGACATCCACTAAAATTCACAGGCAGGAGAATTCGAATGGACAGAAAAGGAAATATTTCTTTACCCAGTGAGTAATCAAACTGTGGAACTCCTTGATGTTTTGATGGCACCTGGCTTGGATTCCTTTAAAAAGGGATAGATTTATGGAGGAAAAAGTCCATCAAAAGTTAGAAGCCATGATGACATTTTTAAAAAATATGTTTTAGAGGTAGCCTAACTCTGAATCATAGAAGCAAGGGAATGCAAGGGTTGTCTTGTGTGTTCCTAGAAGCATCTGGTGAGCCACTTGTGAGATGCCATGGGATACAGGAAGCTGAACTAGATGGGTACTCCTGCTTGGTCTGATCCAGCAAGTCTCTTATTGGATGCCACCCTGATAAGAACATGAGAAAACATTATATAAAACAACAATTAAAACAAGGCACAGAGCAAAACCAAGACAGCAGTCAAGATTCAGCAGAGTAGATGAAAACAGAGGTGAAACCAATTTACACTGTGTGCTGGAATGCCTGGGAAAATACACATCTTTGTTTGGTGTCTGGATGATAGTGCCATGACTGAGAAGCCCCTGCTCCTGGCTACCAGTCAACTAATTTTAGGCAGCGGGAGAACCAGAGGAAGGATCCAATGTTGACTATGGTGTCTGGGTAGACTCGTGTGGTGGGAGATAAACCTTTATGTATGTACTCAGGTCCCAAGCCATGTAGCATCAGCCCTTTGACTTGCACCTGGAAAGTGACAGGAAGCCAGTGTAGCTCTTTAAGAACGGACAAGATAACATTTCATATAACTGTTCCCATTTAGTACAAAAAAGCATTGGTAAGAATTTTGCAAAGACGGGGCCATGTACAAAACTTGGTTGTAGTCTAACATAGAGGTTGTGTGGATATCTGGAGTGATTAAATGGATATATTTTACCAACTTCTTCAATGTCTGCACATGCTGGGGCAGGGATTTACATTAAGACTGGTTAGTCTGCAAGCAAATGGCCTGTTGCAAATCTGAGTGGGGCAGGTCGGTTTTCCTCAGGCAAATGGTGTGTTTGAAGAGGAAGTGGTTAACTAGATAACACTTTAGATAACCTCCTTTGCAGATGCCTTTCTGATGTTGAAAAGAAAATGTTGTCATAGCATATTTCAGTTTGAACGAAAAAGCAAAACCTTGGTCAATGACATAAAGTTCACAGGAACAACTTATTCATGGTTAAAGCAAATGGCCACAATATTTGGTAGCAACATGACACAGCCAGCTTTCCCCTGAACATTGAAATATTTATTGTAATTCCCAGGGAAGTCATTTTAATAACTTGAGAGGTGGCATAGCAATAAAAACTTTGAATTGTTGCCAAACAATTTGAAAGTGAGCAGTGAGACACATAATAAAATGTATGAAGAGCAGAGTAAAAACCCATTGAAACTGGTGCCGAAACCAAGTACAACTCAGGAATTGTCCCACGTGACGTGAAATGCAGGGCGGAGGCACTGTTGCCAAACCCCCATTCCTTCATTGGCACCTCTGGTATCTTGTGAGACAGTATCCTGGTAGAGAATTTTGCTGTGTAGCTCTGCCTTTCTGTGCAGTTACGAACAGGTTCACTGCACTTAGGCCGTGGGATGCCCAGTCCTCCAATTTTGTGCAAATTGACGCAGATATCTCTAATTGATTGGTGTAGGCCTAGGGTTCCCAACCCATGGTCCGTGGACCACTGGTGGTCCACGATGTCTCTGGTGGGAAAAAAGAAAAAAAAACCCTTCCAGGCAGAAAAAAAGCCTCTGCAGCGTCAGCAACCAATCAGAGCAGCTCAGAGCCGATCAGAGCATAGCCTCTCCGTCTCCTGCTTCCCCCCTCCACCTCCCTTCCCTCCTTGTCTGTGAGTACACAGACAAGCAAAAAAGTGAAGCGCAGGTGCCTTGTAAGGTGTGAGCGCGTTTGTGCAGCCTCATGGCTCAGCTGCATGCAGAGATGTGCCCTGCCGCCCACTGCCTCCATTCCTTGACTCTGTGCCTTCAGGTGAGCCCTGGCAGCCTGGTTTCTCAGGAGTCAGAGCAGGACTCCAGCCAGCCTGGGAAGTCCCTTTTGCGGGCGGGCGGGCGGGCGGGTGGGCCTGAGGAGGAGGAGTGGGGTGGGAGGAGAAGGGGGGCCGGAGGAGGGGAAGGAATAGGAGTAATGAGGAGGAGGAGGAGCAGGCTCCCAAAGGCATCACTGGCTGGCTGGCTGGCTGGCTGGCTGGGGGGGGGGGTTCCCTGGGAGTGGGTTTCTCTGGATGTGATTTCCCTGGGAGTGCAGGGTTAGGGTTAGGGTTAGACTCCAGCTGGCCAGGGAACACAGAGGGAGGGAGTTGGAGGCAGTGTGGCAGCAGGAGAGGGGAGAAACAATATGCTCAACCCCCATCCCTGGTACCCCTTCCCCAGTTGGCAGGATTGGGCCCTCTTCTAACGCCCAGGGGTGGAGCAAGGGATCCAGGCAACCAGGTTTTGGCACCCCTTTTGGAGAGGGAAACAGGCAGCACCTCTGCTGTCTTACTGCAAGCTGCCCACCTGGGGAGAAGCAATTTCAGAAGTTGCAGAACAGGCACCACCGTAGCCACGTACAGCAGGTGTAACCCCTGACTTTTCCTCCTCAGAGAGCAGCAGCAGCTTTGTCCATGGGGAGTCCACCCCACACTTGGCCAGTTCCCCTATCTCCTCAGATTGCAATCCTATGCATGCTGACCTTGGAGTAAGCCCCATTGACTATAATGGGACTTACTTCTGAGTAGACATGCCTAGAATGGGGCTGTTGATCACACTGTGGCTAAGATGGACTTCTCCAGTAATTTCTCCAATCCCCTTTTAAAGGCATCTAGTCTAGACACCATCATCACATCTTGGGGCAAGGAGTTCAACACACTAACGGCAGAGTAGGCAGCTGTTGTTTTGTGGCTGCAGCCTACCTATAGGCTTGCTCACACTCTCTTAGCTCCAACCAAAGTAGTCCACAGCTAGAGCATGACAGCAGTTAGAACAGGAAGTGAAGAGAGGCTTTCCCCCCCTAAAGACCTTGCAGTGCACACCAAAAGGACTTTTCTTCCAGCTGTTCTGAGATGTTGCTCTGAGCTGGTGCTTCTCCTTCAGGACCGACCTGCCTAAATTGTGTTGAACACTTTCCTAAGGACTCTGGACTCACAAGTGGGGGGAGCAGGGCCAGGTTCTGTGTAACAAAAGGAACTGTGGAGGGATGTGTGCGCTTTCTGTTGGCTCATTTAACTACCTTGCATGACTTGTCTATAATCCCCTTGTGCTTCCCCTCTCCCTTTTTGAGGTGTTTTTCCACACTTAAAAGAGGCAAGGGCTGCGCGTAATGTGGTCTGGTGTGGGGGAAAAGAGACTGGATTGATTTGGGTGGGTATGAAAAGCTCTGAGTTGGGGGGGGGAATTATTTTGTGTTCCATGTATTCCATGTAAACCAAAGACTTTCACAGCTAGTGAAGCAAATGCAAGCACAACCATCATATTAATTATTAAATAATCTTCTTATGTATTACAAATTTAATTGTATTTTTTGTGTGCGAGGGTGAGGGGGTTGCATGTGGTCCCCACCTTCTCCGAATTTGCCTTAGTGGTCCCTGAGCTCCTAAAGGTTGGGAACCACTGGTGTAGGCACACTGCTGTTTGCTCCTGATTGAATGTGCCATTGGCTGTCCAAGGCACTGTCACTTTCAAACTCCTCTGTTTTCCCCATGTAGGCTGCTGACTTGTGTGTTTTTAATTTCAACCTCATGCAGCCTCCTCGCATAAGTATTCAGGTGAGCGCCCCTGCTGTCATCCTTAATTTAAACAGAATCCATCCCCTCCTTGCGACTCCTGGCACCCCTCTAGGGGATTGCGCTGCTCTGCTTGCCTGTAGTTTGATTTCTCGCGGCGTGCGCCTGACTAGCGCTGCATAAATGTAGGCCACCGGAGCCTGCTGAATCTCGCTCTTGACAGTTGTAATTGGGCCAGTGAGGAGCAATGAAACCATATTGCGGTTTTGGGATCAAATCAGCTGAGCAAACTCCCACAATTACTGCCATATGTTTATGACAGCAGCAGCTCTTCCAAGTGGAGCACAGCAGGCAGAGGCTAAAAAGCAAGGCGGAGGGAAGTGGCGCTCTCAGCTCCCTTTCTTTCAGGTGTCTTGTTTGTTTAATCTCTGAAGCTGAAAACTCTTAAAGAACAGCAACGGTGACGTACTTGAGAGTCGAACAAAAGGCAGCCCTGTCAGGCTGCAGTGCAAAGCCCTCTGCTAGGCTCCGAAGGATAATGTTACAGGAGAGAGATGTGATTATTACAGCCCATCCTATCCAACTTTCCAGCACTGATGGCAGCTCTGAGGTTAGGTGCAGGCTGGGAGTCACCTCAGGATAAGGGGATATTTTTACCCCTACTTTATGTGAAGCCGTAGCCTGCCCTGTGGGGCTACTCGGATCTGTGCCAGGTATTTAGCTGGTGCAAAGCCAAGCAACCCATGAAAGACTGCTCGGGCCAGGGACAGGGGTTAGGATGCAGTCTGCACTGCAGCCTTCCAGGCCTGATCATCCTCCCGCTCTGCCCTCCTCCATCCTCACCTCCAGAATGCCACCCTCTCCCATCCTCTGTGCCACCTGGCACCTCACACACCTATGGCTGCCCCCACAGGGCTCTAAGCCATAACTGGCAGACCAGCACATGCTGTTGTATCAGCATGGCCGGCTCATGAGTTGATGCAAACATGCCTTATGGTACGTTTGTGATACTCTGGAGGCAGTGCAGGGGGCCTCTACTGGCACAACGCACAGTTTGGATCAGACTGTAATCAGACTGTCATCTCTTACTCACCAGAAACAAACCCCTCTAATTTTGATGCAGTTCCATTCTATTTCACTGCAATAATGAGTTTACCAAAATCCTTCCTCCAAAGTAATTTAGTATTTGATATTAAGTATTTTGCAATATTGGAGATGTTGACAGTTTTGCTTTTTCTCTGGAGAATTCCTTAAGCTTAACTTAAAATTAGTTTTTTTTGGGGGGGGGGAGGCTTACTGTAAAAGCTGCATATGAGTGCTTTCCCCCTCCCATTTCAACTACCTCCTCGGCATAAAATGAACATCAATGAATAAAATCTGCAACGTATTTGCTATCTGTTTTTTTCCCCCCCAGGCAAGAACAGGTCAGCGTTCTGTATCAGAACATCAATATAGTGGAACCTCGACTAATTCAACCTTATGAACAGGTCATTAAGAACTTTATTCGAGAGATCAAGCTTCAGAGTACAGAGATGGAAAACCTAGCCATAGCCGTAAAGAGGTGAAGTTGATTGTTTTGTACTTTGCAGTTAAACAATTGCCAGTTTTGTCTGCAGTACATGGTGTTACTTGGAGTCACATGATGATATTAATGGGGAAATGAATTCCTGTGCATGCCTTCAAATCTGTCCCAGGTTGGATCAGAATTCTAGCTAACAAATGCCAACACCGACAGCCTATTGACTGGCAGTCTCGGTGCAGGTACAAGCCAGTCTTCTTAGCTTCCTTGTTCTGTCCTAAGTGAAATGAAGGAAATGCTTATAACTGGAGGGCAGATCAGTGCACAGATGTCATGTTTCCATGCTGTGGTAATTTTTCCTTGACTGTTGCCCTCATTTTCGGCATGTCATCATTGCTATTTTACTTCCCTTCAAAGGTGCCTGATTGCATCTAAAGTTGCAACTTAAGAAATTGCAGACCAGAATTAATTAGGTGACATGTATAGGCTGTTTAGTAAGGGTGGCTCAAAATGATCAGGGCAGTATGACATCTGGTCTCTTTTGATCAATGGAATGTACTGTACTTGGCAAGCTTAGTGCCAGTTTCAGTGCTTGGGTACATCCGGAATTCCCCTTTCTGAAGTCACCCCTTGTTCCCGGGCCTCTGTAGTCTTCTGTAGTCACATACCACAGAAAATGGGGGAGAGGTGAAATCTTGACTGGATGAAGGCACACGGTAATGGTGGTAGTAGCACTGTTTGTATATTGCTAGCGGAGTCGTTGCTGTGATAAAACCGGGAAGAGTCATGTGGCACCTTCAGGCAGACAAATATATTGCAGCATAAGATGTTTATGAAATTGTAATCATGGAGGTCTTTTCCTTTTCACTCCAGGGGGACAGCTCTGACTTAAAAGAGTTGCATAGCAATGTACCTGGGCCCAGGGAGGGGAGTATATAGCAGGCAGGTGTCCTTTATTCAGTTGAGGGACTAATACAACACAACACTCTTGAACCTCGATAGTTCGTTCACCCTTGCACTAATTCCCTCTGTGCTTTGCCTCTTTGGACCTGATCTAAGTAGATGCTCTGTGTCCCTGCTCGAGTAATGGTCCATGTAGATAGCAGAGGGACCAGTTTACTTGCTGCTGCAGGAACAGGCCAGGACCCCTTGCCACCAGGTTAAGCCAGTGGAGAGGGACTTAGGGGTCAGCTGGGTGATCTGCCCCTTACCCTGGAGTGGGTGGTGGCATCCTCCTGGGCCCCATAGGGAGAGCTGGCCTATGGAGTTCTCTTGGTAGTGGTAATCCTTATTCTCTGTTCTATCTGCTGCTGTCTATCCCCTCTCCCAGGCTCACCAGCTTAGTCCCTGATAACCTCCTTATCCCCTTCTTCCAGGTGTCTAGAACCAGCCCACCTTCCTCATGGTCGACCTGCCTGTCACCTCCACTCACCTCCCTAGCCACCTGTTTCTCTATCTTCTCCCCTTCTTGTTCTCCTCCACTCATTTTTGGTTTCACTCTCTCCCTCTCCGTCTTTTGTGTTCCTCCAATCTCTGTCTCTCTATCCCCTCACTGCATTTTCCTCTCCCTGCTTGCCCATTTCCTGCACAAAACAGGTGGTTGAACTAGATGGCCTATGAGACCCTCTCCCACTCCTTGATTCTACTGAGTTTGTTGACTTCAGCTGTCCATCCTGGAAAATCGTCTTTAGGGTGGAACACATGATGCACTTTTTCCCAGTTGTCTGAAGTTTAAGAGTGTTTAATGTGAGCATATTGACATCTACATTTCAGAGCTCAGGATAAAGCAGCCATCCAGCTCAGTGAACTGGACGAGGAGATGGAGCAGCGAATACAGGCCGCAGAGCAGAAAATCAAGAAGGAGGTGAGCAGTTAATGCTTACAGCAGTTAATATTTATGGTGGCATTTCTCCTTTTAACAGAATTAGTGACAGAGCTCTAACTTTCACATGTAAGGCCTGAGGTGTAGGATGTGTCTCTGCCTTCTTTCACCTCCTGTGTGTCACTGATGTGAAAGGTATGAAGGTCAAAGTTTTCTACATCTGTTTTTGGGTGGAGAGTGTTAATAAGGAAGCCAAACTCAAGGTGTGGATGGCCAAGAGGCCCATTAAGTAGCTTATTGCTCCCTGGTATTAAAATAGTGTGGCAGGAGGATAGCAGTTAGGTGCTAAAGCAAAGTGTTGCTTATTTTGGAGCATGAACCCTCCCTGGCATCCTGTAAGCAGGAACACAAACTTGTGTCTCATTGAGATCTTTCACCTGTTTTAGGGCTATGCCACTTCAGAGTGCATGTATAAAGTCCCAGGTTCAGGCCCTGGCACCTTCTGGTTGAGAGAATAAGGAAGGAGATGACTGGAATGAGTCCCCTGTCTGAAACTGTGGAGAGCTGCAACTGCTCAAAATAGCTCATACTGAGCTGGTTTGGGTCAATGGTCACAGAAACAGATGCAGACAGTAGGCCCTTCTGAACCACAGGCTCAGCATCCATAGATGCTGCCCACGGTTGTAGGGCCTCGGAGGACATCCCTGATGTGACCAGAAGTCCATGGATAATCGTCCATGGCATGAAGCAGAAATGACTTCCCGGTCACATCTGGAAGGCCTTCTGAAGAGAACAGGAGGCTGCTCGCAACCTCTGGAAGGCTGGGTGCAGCCCCTAGTTAAGTTGTTGTGGCACAGCACCACTCCTTGTAGCTTCAGTTATCCATGGATCTCTGTATCTGTGGGGGGTCCTGGAACTGATCCCCTGCAGATACCAAGGTCCCACTGTATGTTGCTATTGCAAACTATTTTTGAAATTTTATTTAGCTTTGAAAACATTCTGCTCTGTCAGGAGGCTGTGGGGGGGGGGGAGGGCTACACTTTCAAAAGAAAAAACTCAAAGCCATGTAGAACCTGACCTGCTTTCAATAAAAAGGCCCGAGTATTGGTTAAAGACTTTTTTCAGCACCATCCTGTGCATGCTTACAGGGCAGTAAGTTTCACTGAGCAAAATTGGGCTTATTTCTGTCGACATGTGCATAGGATTGCACTGTTTGAATGTCCTACCTATGAACGTATAGGTATTTAAAAAATGCCAGTTGAATATCTCATCAGATAAGCATCTGCTCAATATCATTCAATTCTTTGAATATCAAGGGTGGCCCGTAATGTCTTTCCCTTATCATTCTCTTAAATTAGGCTTATCTTGCTCCATTTTCCAGATACAGCTGCACATATTTTCAGAAAGCATAACACCCTAAATGTAAATGCAAGGCCACTGTGATGTTTACTTTGTGGGATAGTTCTGTGCTGTAAAACTTTAATGGCAACCAGGCGCACTGTTTTCACTGACACAAGCTTGACTTGTGACACAGTGAGTTTGTCCTTTCTGTGCACCTCAGTGCTGTGGGATCTTCCTGCTTTTGACTTTTTCCTAGGCTGCAACAATTGCATAACGTACACAGTAGCGATCCTATACAGCTGCCATGTGTGCACACCCACAAATGCTTCTTAAGATGAGCCAGAAAGATCTTTAAGGCTATATGGGAAGTGCTTCTGATACATAATGGCATCAGGTAGACTGGTTAAGGTGTTGGACGTGGACGCAGGTTCAAATTGCCACTTGGTCGTGATGCTTCCTTGATCACCTTGGCCCAGTTGCTATCTCTCAACCTCATCTACCTTACAGGGTGGTTGTAAGGATAAAACGAAGGGGCGGAGCCATGTATATTGCCTTGAGCTCTGTGGAGGAAAAGCAGTACGTAAAGGAGATGCAAACTATTTACTCGTTTAACAAAAACTGTGGAATGTTGTAGGAGAAGCGGAAAGCAGAAGAGGCCCTGAATGATCTCAAGCACCAGTACGAAGCTGAAGTTGGTGAGCTCCAGGTGACCATTAAAAAAATTAAAATGGTAGGTAGCACTTGCCATCCATCCAGGTATTAGTGAATAATATTTTAGTACCTAATCCTCTGATTCAGTCATGTCTCTCTGAAAGTAATTAACAGCACAATCCTATGGACGTCTACTGGGATGTAAGCCCTACTGAGTTAGTTCAGTGCGACTTACTCCCGTGACTTATAGAATTGCAGCCAAAGAGTATTTTGTACTTCAGAGTATGATGTTTAAGCTTCATCTTATTAGAAGACTATGGATCACAAGACTAATGTCTGTGAGATGATGGTGGGAAAAGGGAGTTCTGCAGCATTGCAAATTAAGTACTCCAGTTATGGTTACATTTTCAGAAAGGAGGGACCCATTGATCTCTTATTCATAAGTACAGCAGACATTGGGCTAGTATTTTAGATGTTAAGTCTCTTTTGGTTAATCCCTTCCTACAAAGCAACAACTGTGAAGCTAAGGAAAAAAGTCCTTCTGAGAGTTAAATAGAGAGCTGTTTTCTGCTTTGTATGATTCAAATCAATACATAAAAGTTATTAATTTTTAAATCTACTCAAGGAAGCTTGTAAATAGCTACATGCTTGACATCACTGTAATGAGTTAGAATCCCTTCTGCCTGATCTGTCAAGGAAACATTTTGTAAATTGAATAGTAGTTGGTTCCTTGTCTTCCAGGTTGTTGGCACACCACAAATGACAATGTATGAGCAGGCAGATGAGCTAGTTAAACAGTTTGTGGCCTACTGATTTTTATAGACTATTTTCTAGCCTTCATGGAGGGACTTTATTAAACAAACTGATCCACTGTACTTTCATGTGTGTCTTGCTTCTTTTCCACTGATCTCCATGCAAACAAATTGGTAAATCAAAGGTTCACTCTTGTAGCCATTTTTTTTAACTGTTTCAGCTTGAAGAGCAATCTCGACACATTCATCACAAAGAAGATTTGGCTGCATTAAAGAACAGGATACATGAACTGACCTTGGTATGAGCATTTTTTAACTTTCCAAAGGGCCCAACCCTATCCAACTTTCCAGCAGCAATTCAACTACAGTGCAGCCTTGAGATAATGGAACAAATGTTCCCTTACCTTAAGGAGGCTTCCATGATTGTCCCCCCACAGCAGAATGCAGCACACCCCATTGGTACAGCTGCATCGACACTGGAAAGTTGCATGGGAACGGTAATTCTTGTAACCCATAGTTGAAAATGGGTATATAAAGAGTCTTCACAATAATAATTCAGTAGGTCCATTTCAATAAAACTGGTATCCCTGTTGCCTCTCAGATTTAGGTGCTTTGCTGGGTGATGGCATTTTGTTTGAAAATTCTCAAGGTTGTGGTGCAAGAGTTACTAGAATTTGGGAGAAAGAATAAATTACACTAAGTTCTGGCTGAGTATATCATGTGTTTATATATGTTTAGGTCTTATTTGCACATATTAGCAATATGGACAGCCTGACATTAAATTGAATTTGCAGATCATAGGGTTGTCCCCAAAGTTAAGTTAGGTGAGCCTAAGAAAAGTATACATAGGTATACACTGTCCCTAATGTAAACAGAACATTTTCTATTATAGGAAGATTCAAAATATAACACAACAGATCTTGCAAAGCAAGGCAATATTGCTAATTTATCGTTAGCTGTTATAAAATAGCATTTTTAAAATTTTCTATGTCTTTTGAATGAACAGTGCTTAGCTTTTTGTGTTTTCAAAAGTGGTTCTGATGAATAATTTAAATCTTTTTGGTTTTATATCTAGGAAAACCAGAAACTCAAGAAAGATCTTATGGAAGCACAGACAAATATAGCTTTCCTTCAGAGTGAATTAGATGCTTTGAAGAGTGATATTGCGGATCATAGTTTGAATTCAGAGAGGTAAGAGTCTTCGATATCTGTGGAAAATGGGGTGTCTTTTTTGTTTTGCTGATTTGTGTGTATTGTTGTCTGAGATGAAAAAAAATTATGTTAATTTTGCTTTGTAGAGACCTGGAAATGATCAGGGAATACACTGAAGACAGAGACAATCTGGAAAGGCAGATAGAAATATTACAGTAAGCTGCTAATTCACTTTTTATGTACAGAATACTTTCATTACTGGAGTACCTTTGGTAAAGTGAGGGAGTGGATATTTTTGTCTCATTGGGTCCTAAAGCCAGCTGTAATGTGAGCATAATGGCCAGATGGTTACAGACAATATTACTGAAGACCATTTTCATCTGTCTAGATCTGATGATGGAGTAGTCTTTTCTGTCTACCCAGAAGAAGATAGGTCCTGATTGATTGCACTGTAGGATCGAGTGGTGGTCAAATAACCTTTGTTCGCATAATTCCCATGTATACTATTTGGTATGCAAGCTTGCATTTCTCAGCCAGGGAAATGACTGCACTGTTCAGAAGTCAGTAACAAAAGTGTCAACATCTTGAATAAATATCAAGAAAGCAAACAAAAGCCAAGCTTAATACCTGGCTCCACTACTCTTTTGAAAAGGTTTTAAATCTGACTTTGGCATAAAATGGACTCCAACCTTGTTGCAGTTTAAAGAAACTCAGAGAATGAGATGTGTTGGATAATGACTTCAATTAAATATAAAAATTGTTTATTGATTAGCCTGTATCCTGTAGGAGTACAGTTATGCAAGCTCTAGGGTCTGATGTAAATTCCTATTGAGTTGTCATAGACATCCAATACTTGACTTGAAGATATTATCCTTCAACTCAAAACTTGCTAGAGTTTTGAATAAAAAATATTGAATGGTTAACCAGTTGTCATAATAACTGCTGTGTCAGTGTGAAGTCGCTTTTGTGTAGTTTAAATGAGACTTCCTCATGTTGAGGTCATCTAGACTCCAACATCTTGAATGTGCTTCATTTCCTTTTCCTCTTTATTTACTTTAATTAGAATGTGACCTCATTGCCCTTTTTAATGAAACTTTCACCTTGAAAAAGAACAAAAGTGGAGGGCGACTTGGAAACCGTAGAACAATTAATTTCTCATTATAGAACAGGGGTGTACAAAGTTTTTGGCAGGAGGGCCTCATCGTCTCTCTGACACTGTGTTGGGGGCTGGGGAAAAATGAATTGATTTACATTTAAATTTGAATAAATTTACATAAGTTTACATAAATGAATATATTAAAGATGAACTTATATGAATGAATGAAGGTCTTGCAATAGCTCAAGGCCTATAAAAGGCCTTGTACAAAGCAAGGCTGGCCTTTCCTTTGCTGCTGCTACTGCATCATGGACATAAAACAACAAGCAGTGGAGGGAGCCCTCATCCCACAGCTCACGCAAGAGGTCAAACAGTCGCCCTCACACTGAGAGCAGTTGCATTGGGCCAGTGTGGGCTCCAACAAATATCCGGAGGGCCGGAGGCTCATTGGAGACTGGGGGCTCCCTGAGGGCCACATTGAGAGGCCTCAAGGGCCGCAAGTGGCCCCAGGGCCGGGGTTTGGGCACCCCTGTTACAGAAGGAATACATGAGGTATGAAGTGGCGCATGTTGGTAATGGGTGCAAACATGTCCATTTTTTAATACCACCATTGGCATAAATGTGAAAGATTAAATGGGATGGGGCATTGCCAAACTTGTTCCTGATAGATACAGATGATCTATCTGGAGTTTATTAAAGGTGCAGAAACCTGTTACATTCCTTTCTTTCCACTGCAATTCATAATGCTGGTTTATTAAAACTGCAGTTCCTGACCCAGTATGCATAGGAATAATTTGATTTTCCTGACTTGTTTTGTAGGTCAGCAAACAGGAAACTTCATGACAGCAACGATGGCTTAAGAAGCGCGTTAGAGAATAGCTGGAGCATATACAACAGAGCGCTGGTAGGCACTCACATTGCCTAAGCGATAGGTTGAAATAATTACTTAGTATCTAAATATTTGCTCTCAGTTGTGGTAATGTAAGCCAGAAAAACTGACATTGAAATATTTAATCCTTCTAGCCTTATAACAGAGAAACTAAGAGCAGGTTTTGGTCATTGTATATCATGAAAATACTGGCACTTTTTTCTGTGTATAGGTTCTTCTTCCTTATTCTTATTCATTATTCTTCATTTACATAAGTTACAAATGGAAAACATTTGTCTGGAAATCATGTGTCTGACAGGACAATAAACTGTGGTACATCAACATTTCTGAAAAGTGGTATCTGACCACCACAGCAGATTTCATGATGATCACAGGTAGTGCAGCCCTAACTCTTGTTTTATGTACAGTATTTAAACTTGATGAAGGAATATTTGGAATCAGACCTATGGTTTGTATCCTACGTTTGGTTAGTCATAAGTAAATCCCATTGAAATCAATGGGTCCTACAGTGCAATCCTATGCATGCTTTGTTAGAAATAAGTTCCATTAAATTCAGTGGGGCTTTCTCCCAGGGACTGGTGTATAGGGTTGCAGCCTGAATCACGACTGACTCAATTTAGGATGAAACACACTGGTGTTTAATTTTAAAAAATATATTGTAAATCAGCTTGTTCTCTAGGAGACTAAAAAACTTTCTTATCTATATTTTAGCGTCCTATGAACTCTTCACCAGGGAACACACTCTCCAGGTGCAGCCCCAAATGCAGTGGTGGCCTGTCTCCCCAAAATCCACGCTACGACAGGTAGGCCTGATCTTGCTGTCCCTTAAATTGTAAGCTTTGAAAAATCAGAGTTTTAACTTAGACCAGCCATTTTCAACCACTGTGCTGTGGCACACTGGTGTGCCGCAAGTGGTCCACAGGTGTGCCACAGGAATTAGGGGGAAGGTCATTTATTAATAGGGCCAACGGGAGATGAGCCCCAACTGGCAGCATGGTGTACCTTGTCAATTGTCAGAAATCCGGTGGTGTGCCTTGACCATTTTAGTGCCTTGTCAGTGTGCCGTGAGATGAAAAAGGTTGAAAATCACTGGCTTAGACTGTGATTAGATGTTGTTTTACTCAGAGGTAAGCTCATTGTGTTCAGTAAGTAAGACTTAGGCTGTAATCCAGAGGTTCCCAAACTGGGATGTCACAATGCCCCAGCCAGGGAAGCCCTGTCTCTGCCCCCTCAAGGGGCGGGGCTATGGCAAAGGCAGTGCTGTGATCACAAGGATTGCACCACTGCCAGGGACAAAAGGGGGGTTTGTACTTACCAGGAGTAGTGTTGGCCTGGGGGGTGCAGGGAGCCTGCAGACTCCGCCACACGGCTGTCCACGCCTCAGAATGTCTAAAAATAGTGATTGCTCACTTCTGATTTCATGATCGCAAACCGGAAGTGGGTTGTATTCACTATTTTTAGACATCCTGAGGCTTGGGGAGCCCTGCGGAGGTGTCCACAGGCTCCCCTCACCCCCCCACCTAGAGGCTGCTGCTGTCTGTAGTAAGTACAGGCTTGCCCCTTTTGTCCCTGACAAGCGCACGATCCTAGCGATCATGTTACTTCCTTTGCCCCTCTTCCCCTCCCCCCAAAGACTTACAGTGGTTTCTAAACTCCTGGGGAGTTTGGGAACCATTGCTGTAATACTGTTTTACTCACTAGAAATAAACACCTCTAGCTATGATCTGAGCACACAAACATTTAAATTGGGTAAGCTAAAATTAGTGGGATTTATGCCAAATGATTGTACAGGTGTGTGCCACTTCACGACGGGGCTACGTTCTCCAATCCCTGTTGTTATGCGATTAGGTTGTTAAGTGAACATATATCCCTATCTAATGCCTTTGTTGTGTAAACAGGCATTTCCTGCCAGAAACTGGCTGCACAGGCTACTGGAGATAGACTGCCTCTTCTTTGCATTAAGAGCCTCTTTGTTGTGTAAACAGACACTCTGCTGCAGATTATGAGAGACCTGACTGCCTCATTAAGAGCCTCTTTGTTGTGCTTTGACCACCATTGTATATATGGTCCATCATTAAGCAGAAGGTTGTTCATTAAGCAGAAGCGGCGGACGCCTGTACTTGGATACTTTCTTTCTTTCTTTCTTTCTTTCTTTCTTTCTTTCTTTCTTTCTTTCTTTCTTTCTTTCTTTCTTTCTTTCTTTCTTTCTTTCTTTCTTTCTTTCTTTCTTTCTTTCTTTCTTTCTTTCTTTCTTTCTTTCTTTCTTTCTTTCTTTCTTTCTTTCTTTCTTTCTTTCTGTTATGTACAGGGTATAAATTTGCATCACTAATTTTTTATTAAGGGATTAATATTCCATGAAGGTCCAGATACATTGATTGCCTTGCTATCCCCTGCTGCTTCCTGCTAGAGGAGTTTATGATCCTCTGTCAAAGAGACATTCTTTTGGTTGTTCCAAACAACTATTTTTTATTTTGTCCCAGGGACGAACAGGTAGCATTAAACAAACACTTCTGTTGTGCTAACTGTTCTTAAATGGGAGACTTAAGTTGCTATCTTCCTGAAATTTCTGGAAGCTTGGATTAGCCATAGCCTGAATTTGCAATACTGCTAAAATGTACCTAATTTTAGAAGGAAAGCTTCAAAGAATATTAGTTTTTCATGAACCTTGGAAGAAGATTCTTATGATGTTTCTGTTCTTGAATGTTTCTTTGGCCACAACACCTCTGTGTCATTCTATTAGGGGCAGAATTCATGTTGTTTTTTTTTGGTTATATCAGTGGAAAACTGAGAATTAATTAAATCTCTAATGGTTTACTTTTTTATGCTCTGTTTTAATGTTTCAATAGCTGAGGACCTTGGGGAATGTGGAAATAATCACTTAAATTAGGTGATTATTAACTCTGTGCATTAGGCCTTGAATCCATGTGGCCTGTTTATCATAATAAATTAGGATCAGCAGACTTATATGTGCTTAATACATTCCCTTGAATTTTAGGTAACAAAACTCATTTCATCCATTTCGTTTTCTTAATGGTGAAGAAAAATAATCTCAAGTATATTGGAACTCTTTTTATATATTTCCCAATGCCACTGTTTCTCAACCAGTGTATGGGTACCACCAGTGCTACTTGAGGTGGCTTCTGGTAGTACTTGTGGGACCTCTGCCGCCCAGCAGCTTGGCTCAGTGCCCAGAGCTCCAAAGCATGCTTTTATGTGCTCTAAACAGCCCTCCTGTCCACACTGAGCCTCTTACTGGTGTTTGTCACATCTCTTCTGGCCTCTTAATCCAGAAGTAACTGGTGATGATGTCACTTCTGGTGGTACTTCCGGTAGGAGGACCTTGTGAAGTGGTACAGCTGTGGATAAACATTGAGAAATTCTGCCCTATGTAAGAAAGAAGTAGCCACTCTTTTTAGAACTGCTTCTGGTACAATTCTGAGTAGTGCTTCTGAATGGCAATTGACAGAGAATTACCAAGAATTCCCCCACTGTGTCTGTGGGTCATAGAGACTTGTCCTTCCTATGCCTCTCTGTCCTTTCTGCTGTCTGCAGGTTGGGGCAAATGGAAGAGAGCTTTTAAGCAGGAATGCAATCTGAGAGACTTTAGGATGGTAGAGGGAAAATAAACATGTCTTGAGAAATGTTAAGTGTATGACTTTTAAGAAGAAGAGAGAGTATTAGGAGTTAAGGAAAAAGCTACAGGTGGAGCTGATCTGGGGAGTCCTGGTGGCAGCCAAGGTTGGACAGACTAGGCACTTCAGTGTTCTGATCAGCCATTGCAGATTCTCCCCTCCCCCAGGGACTTGCCAGTGGAGAGTGGGAAGAGCTGCTAGCCACTGTTGGCAAGCTTGGGAGGGGTCCCGGTGCGAAACTGTGTCCTGGTACCTCCAGCCACCTGGCACTTCTGGGAAGGAAGGAAGAGTGGTAGACAATGTGCCTTTTGACTGTCAGGCAGTGATGTGGATTAGAAAAGTTCCACAACCTTCTATAGAATTGTATTTCTCTGTTTGTTCCTATCAGATCATTGCATTCTTCCTATGTGGATGAAGACTATGATTCTTTGGCACTTTGTGATCCTATGCAGAGGATAAGCTGTGACGCTGACAGCCTGCCTGAAAGCTGCTTTGACAGTGGTTTGTCTACCTTGAGAGACTCAAACGAGTATGATTCAGAAGTGGAATCCAAGCATCAAAGGATTTCTCAAAGGCCACAGGGGCCTCAGGAAATCTTTCTGGGCGATGCTTCTGATACAGATGTAAGCTCCTAACTTATTGCATTTTTAAGAAGTGTTCCAAGGCAAAATTACTTCTTGCTGCTTGCAGACTGAAATGGAGCTTTTCATGTAAATCAAAGACGGTCAAGTGCTTGTATCTGACCTAGACCTCAAAAATCAGGGAAGCAAATGTAGTGCGTGTAGGAAATGGCATGGTTTAAAGGGATTGTGTGTGACTGGTACTATTTTTAAAACACATTTAATGCATGCACCCACAGGCTAAAACAATTGTGTGCAGGGATCCTGTGTAGTGGCCAGTGTCACAACTATATAGTTCAGTGAGGAAAGAACAAGAGAGGTGAGTGTGAGAGGTGCATCAAAAGAATTTGTTGTAGTGATTTAAAGCAGGAAGAATTCAAAGTTTGGAGCCTAGCTGAACTTGCTGACTCACAGCTGTATCTAGACTGTATCTAGACAATTGTATCTATCTCTACCATACACACATGACTCAGTCTTGCATGCAAGCTGTTTTTAGGAAGAGAAAGGAAGAGTAGGGTTCATAGAGGAAGAGAAGGAAAGTTGGAGAGGTTTGTGGAGTACATGGTACTCCATTAACAGTACAAAATCTGTGTTCTAGCAGGATTCAGAGATAGCAAGCTCCATTTAAATTTTGGAGCTGTGAAAACTGTATGTAATTTGGAAGAATAAACAATTAAAACAAGGCACGGAGCAAAACCAAGACAGCAGTCTTGATTTTGAAGAGTAAACAAGTTGATGAGCATTTCATTAAATGGGGGAGGGAGTGATTACCTACTTTTATCAGAAGTGTAGCCTTCCTGGTCTGTGGATCTGAGACCTGTTTCCATCAGTCCAGAAAATAACCACATTACTGGTCTGGCTCATGCTCTCTGACAGGCGCTCAGTACCAAGTACACATGTATAGATGGGTGTGTCTTGCGTGCCTTGAAATAAAGGAAAGCAAAATACTGACCATGTAACATGCGTGAGCATGCTTCTGCTTCCACTATTCATGGGTTTTTGGAAGAAAAAAACAACACCTTAATCTGAAATGAATCTCCTCTTCCCTCCCCCCGCAAGAACAAAACTGACTTGAACTCATTTTGGAAAGTGGTAACACTTGGTGGTTTGTGCAGGTCCCAGACATTGGAGATGAAGAGGTGTATAGTCCTGATGAGGACAGTACAGTGTCAGACTGGAAACTTTCCCAGCCAGTCAGTCGAAGCAGTTCTGGAGCTTCAACAAGGAAATGTATCCCTGTCATCTCTCAACAGGTAATCAGTGTCGAATAGCAGTTCTCAATCTGTGGGTCACAATCTACCAGTGGGTTGCAACCCAATTTTTGGTGGATTGTGCAATAGTGCTAACCTGAAGCTGTGAGGTGTCCTTGGGGCACCTCATGGCCAACATAGTGGGTTGCTTGTTGTCTCTATCTGGGAGCAAGGCATTCTGGGGCAAGACATGGCTGCATTGTCCAATGAAGTGGATTGTGGCGGTAAAAGACTGAGAAGCACTGGTGTAGAATATTTCAGTACTGAAGGCCATATTGGTAGGCTCCAAAGAGCTACTTTAGATATGCTCCCGAAGGCCTTGGGTGTGCTTAGTGGCATTGTTGACTTTTTCTATGGTCGGCTCCCCTCTGTTTCAAAAAAAGAGTTTGCCATGTGGCATGAGGGACAGCTCTTTGGAAAAATGCTAGTCAGAAGCCCTTTAGTCATGTGGAAATTACCCTGTGGTATTTGGATCCAGACTAGAGTCTGCTACAGAGCTGAGCAGTCCTAAGCCCATTGAAATCATTCGGAAGGCAGTGCTAACACAAGATGTCATACCTTGTGCGCCATTCTCACAAAAGTTGGTGGCTATCTAATTATAATAGTTGGATGTCTTGCACCTGCTTTGCTCTGTAATGTATAGACCCAGAGATACCAGCAACGTATGCATAAAGTTGCATCCTTTTGCAGCTAGAAACATGCTTAGTAATGATATTGCTGAGTCACCAGCAAAACATAGTATGCTTTGCTAATAATGTCTTTGGTGTTTATTTCATTATGTCTAGTCAGACTCCATGGACTGCAACTCCAGATACCCAAGCTCAGACAAGGCTTACAAGATAGTTCTTGCTGGGGATGCAGCTGTTGGAAAATCTAGTTTCCTTATGAGGCTTTGCAAAAATGAATTTCGAGGAAACACTAGTGCAACTCTAGGTATGTTTGTTTTTTTAACCCCTTTCTGGGGCATTGGCAGATTACAAAATATTTCATAAAGAACTTTTCTACTCTAGTACAAACTCTGGAGTGTACTATGTACAGATTGTATCAGTTACAGTATAATGAACTGTGTGAACTGCATCTACACACTTTAAAACATAAGCAGCAAAAGGCCCGATTATATCTATACGTCCAATTGCATAGGGCAGTGCTAATCAAAGGGTCAGCTGTTGCAGTACATAGGCTTACCTGGTCTTTCCTAACATAAGAACAGTCCCAGTCGATCAGGCCATAGGCCCATCTAGTCCAGCTTCTTGTATCTCACAGCAGCCCACCAAATGCCCCAGGAGCACACCAGATAACAAGAGACCTGTATCCTGGTGTCCTCCCTGGCATCTGGCATTCTGACATAGCCCGTTTCTAAAATCTTGCTTCCTCTTTTCAGCTTTTCAGAGCCTTTCCAAGGCTTGGCGTGTGTCCATTTTGCATGCCAGCCTCTGGAGACTCTGAGAAGCCGGAAGAAGGAAGCACTAGGAAACATGCCACAGACTAGCAGCTGATGACTTGTGGACAGGCAATTGGTTCGTGGACCACACTTTGAGAAGCACTGGCTAAGGGCATACAGTTCCCTGAAAGTCAAGTGTGAAACAGCACTATAGGATGCATTGTTGCTCTAACAGGCAAGAAAAAAGTGCTGATTGGCCTAGAATGCACTGCTCCCATTGGCTAGAATGGTTGTCAATCACACCAGGATAAAGAGTTCTATAACAAATCAGCACAAAAGGAAACTGCTGTGGTAGGAATGACTATAGCTATCTGCTGTTTCATGGATCAGCTCAAAGCGAGCATGTGAGACTATCCAGTTATAACTTTGCAACAATCTGGTAAAATAAGTTAGGCCGAGAAATATTGACTTGCCCCCAGGGCTACCCACTGAGCAAGGTCTTCAAGCTAGCCCTTCCATGTCCAGGTTGGAAGGGGAAGTCACAACTTACCTAGTCTGATGTCATGGGTGTGTGTTTTTATGGAGAAATCTGTATTCTATGCATGTGATTAAAAAAAAAATTATCTGTGCAAAGATAAAATGCTTTTACAATCTATTAATGGAGTGTCTTGTTTGAGCCGCCATTGGGATATTAAATTCCAGCTAACCCAGAAATGTATGTATGGATGGGGCAGTTAATTTTAACTTTGCTGAAAGCCCTGTTGAATTATTCACTTGTAAGTGTATTTCATGCCACCTGAAAATGTGAGTGCCTTTGGTACAGTTGTTTCTCTTTCAAGGGGTTGACTTTCAAATGAAGAGGCTTATTGTTGATGGGGAACCTACAGTGCTGCAGCTGTGGGACACTGCTGGACAAGAAAGGTTAGCATGATCCTACTGCTTTTATCTTGAAACTTTTATCACCTGCAAGTTACTGTAGTGCAAATAACTATTTTCTTTTTTAAAACAATCCCAGCTGACCTAAATATGAATTGGATCCTTGCTGAAGCAATAGAAACCATCTTTGGATAACAAGCACTTTGCATGGTTGTGTTGGATTGCAAAGCACTTTGTGCAATGCAAGTACCTTGTTTGAATGTACTCCTTCTTGGAGCAGACTGTTTAAAGCTGCATAGCCTATTCCAGTGGTACCCAATCTGTGCACCATGACAGTCGAGGGCATCACAGTGAATTCGGAGCCGTGCTGCGGGATGTTCCTGGCGGCCTCTTCTTCCTAGCTCTCCTGGGTGCTGCCATCTTGGATCATGTGAGATCTCAGACGATCCAAGATGGCAACACCCAGGGGAGCTAGGAAGAAGAGGCTACTATGAAAGATGGGCACCGTGACCAGAGTAAATTTGGGTACCACTGGCCTATTCCATTTGCAGAATTCTGAATTCTTACCACAAAATGCCAGAACCCCTCTGATTCCACTCCTTCGTCTGCTCAAAGAAGAACAGATTCTGCTAGAGAAGCAAGGCATTCAACCTATGCAACAAGATACTACTTCCCAGTGAAGCTAGTTGCTGTGGCAAAAGGTGGAGGTCTGACAGTAAGGATATTCTCTTAGCAGGGTACGTGGAGCTGGGCAAGATCAAATGCTAGAAGGAAGGATCTCCAACTGCCACTTGCATTGGCTGCCAGTGGAAGGGAGACTATTCACTTAGTCTGGGAGCTACTAGGACCTGATTGCTGAGACAGAACTTTTAAATGTTATATGAATGAAATGGACCTCTAGAGATGACTCCTTGCAACATAATTTAGCACATGTCACAGATGCTGCTGTGCCATGAAATCTCCTGCAGTGTTCTTATGGAGTCTTCTGCAGGTGTGAGAGGACTTGATTAAATGTGCTGTTTCAACTAGGGTGAATCAACCCCTGGGTCTATTCCAGAGTGAATATTTTAAATCTATTAGGAAGAATATGACTTGAATCTGGCTAAATCTTCTTGAGGTCTGCTAGTGCTAAAATATATTGAATGTGATTTTGTCCTGGGTAAGATGACTCACCGTACCAGAATTTTTAGACAAAGGGAAGCAATAAATAAGCTCCGATTTACACAGATGAAAACCTCAATTTTGACAGGCAGATGGTTAAAATTGCCCCAGCAGGATTGAGTTGGCAGCGGTGCAGTGAATCTTGTGAAAGATGAGCATAGTTATCTATGAAAATCTGACTTTTAATATCATGAATTATTTAACAGTATGGTTGGGCAGGTTTGACATTTTTATTATGTAAGCATTTTTCTGTTAGTGTGGAATTTGGGTAGGATAAAAAAGTAAAGCTGTAAGATCAATACATTCCATTATCCTCAAGTGCTTCTCCCATTTTCACAAGGGGGGGTAGTTTTTCTGATCTCCCCTTCCCTTTGCAGTCCCTTGCACCCCCAAATATCTGATCCTAAGGTTTGAGGGACCCTTGGGAACTGATTGGGGTGGGGGTGCAGAGAGAAGTGGAGATCACATTTTCCCCTTTGTGGAAAAAGGGGGGAAGGGTATACAATCTATATATTTATTGGATTGTATCCATAAAGGATATAATATATGTATTGTATTGTAAAGGATACAATGCATATATTTTTAAAAGTCTAAGAAGATAACTTGGTATATTACAGGGAAGATTGTTCTTTTGCATAGAATATACTGTATATTGAACATCGCTGGTGGCATGTCATGGAAAAGGGAAAGAAGTCCTTCAGGTATTCCCACATATAAATTTGTGAAGATGTATTTGTAACCGATCTTCTGTTTGCTCAACAAAATTTTATACTAATCTGGGAGTTGCTGTAAGTGGGCTATGTGCAAATACCTCTCTCCACTGCAAACTCTCTATATGATTCTAGGATAATTCTGGCTTGTGACATGGGTGATTTAAATCACTTGTAATATGGGTGGTTTAAATCCAGAATTAGTCCTGGTGTACATACTTACACACGCACACATACCACTTTGCCATTTCTAATTGAAATGAAGTCACAGAGATTTGTTTTTGCACTAGGACAGTGGCAACATGGTGGTTGTTCCATTTGTATTTGAAGAGTGGATTTTAACAGACTTTTATTTTTTCTTAAAAGATTCCGCAGCATTGCCAAGTCATATTTCAGAAGAGCAGATGGGGTGCTGTTACTGTATGATGTCACCTGTGAGAAAAGTTTTCTTAATGTACGGGAATGGGTGGATATGATTGAGGTAAGAATTTTAACTATATAAACCTTATAAAACGAGCAATGTATTTTTGTACATGGTGTGCACCCCAGTGTACACAAAGTTGTCTTCCTATGTCGGAGAGCTCTGTCCTTCATTTGTGCCTTCCTAGCTTTGTGTGCTGAAGCAGCAGCAGTGGAGGTACTGCCCCATTGTAGAAGGGGACAGAAGGGATTTGGTACCTGGATCACGGAAGGGAGTGGAGAGAGTGAGATAATCCATCACCCTGAGCTACCATTAATCATGGGAGAAGGAAGTTCTTTGGAGTAAATGGAACTATACTTTGACTTGACCAGTGCCATACTAGCACTAATTTTCATTAACACAGGAAAAACACAATTTTGGCTTTGAATAGGATTTACAAAGTCCTTTTGGGGGGTTGGGTAAACACCCTTTCTTTTTAGATCCTTACAGATGGGCAACATGATGCAGTTTTACTGTGTTCTATAACTTGATAAACTATAACTTCGAATTGATCTTTCTTTAACTTTGTCATAAGTTAGGGCAGTCCCAGGAAAATTTGCAAGTGAAATTTTTTGATAATGAAAATCAGCAAATTTTTAACGTTCACCTCTCGTTTTAACATCCAATAACATCGTTTTAACATCTGTTGTGGTGGTGATCCAAAAGCAGTGTGTCTGTGTATCCAATGCAGGATGCAACACATGAAAATATTCCAATCATGATGGTGGGAAACAAAGCAGATCTTCGTCAGGTGGTTTCCAAGCAAGGGCAGAAATGTGTGCCAATAAGCTATGGAGAAAAGCTGGCCATGGTAAGAGCAGCAGTGCCTATTGTTCACAAATGAAAAAAGACTTGATAACATGGAGAAGATTCGCAGGATTGCATTAAAATTGTAGTGTCCTATAGGGACTGAATTTCAATGATTTGAGCTGGGAGGAACTGTAGCTTAGTTGGTAGAGCACTTGCTTTTCATGTAGAAGGTCCTAAGTGCAATCCTTGGTATCTACAAGGATGGCTGGGATAGATCCCTGCCTGGAGATCCACTGCCACTTGTTGTAGACAAGATTGAGCTAGATGAACCAATGGACTGCCTGTGTATAGGGCAGCTTTATCTGACATGAAAGATCCAGATTATAATTCAAATTCATTTTAAAATCATTGTGTGGAATTGCCACTGGATGGCACTTAATGGTAATAGGTTTAAAAATTTGCTGCATACTGTAATTCCTTGTCGGCAGCCATTAAGACACAGGTTTAGTGACACATGGGAAAAATATGTAGCTTAGCATGTTCCCTGTAAATTAGATGAGACTGTTGCGAGGGAGCAGTCAATGAGATCACAGCTTGCTAGGCCTTCACCTGCTACTTTGTCTGCTGGTCCATGTCACAATCTAAAAGCGCTGGTGCTTTCCTAGCCGACTTGAACCCCATACACCTGAAGGATCACCCTCTCCCACATGAACCTGCCCTTACAACTAAGATCACTTTTTCCAGGTGTGCCTACCTTTTGGCCTCAGGTGGTTAGCAGCCTGTGGGGATACTTTTGGGGCTGTGACGTGTCCCACCTTTGGAATGCTGCTTACTTGGTGCCAACTCTTGGGAGCAGATGAAGACACCATCCTTATTTTCCCACGCTTTTAAAATGCTGCCTGAATTGGTTCTTACCCTGCTACTGTGATTTTTGTTTTATACCATCCTTCTGTCCCTACTGTGCTGTTGTCACATGTCTTTCACTTTGCATGGTTCCTTTATTCTGCTACCTGCCCTGAAAGCAGTGGTGCCAACAGAGTAGGGTATCAGTCTCAGATAAATTATCAATTGTGTTGCATCTTCAGTTTTGATATCTTCCACAAATGCACCTATAAGCCTTGCTTGTTTTTCCTCCTAGACTTACAGTGCGCTCTTCTGTGAAACAAGTGCTAAAGATGGGTCGAATATTGTGGAGGCAGTTCTTCATCTTGCTCGGTATGTATCTTTTCTTAACCCCTTGTAAACTGCTTCACTAAAGTTGGGGTTGGCACTTTAAGTCTTGGAAGGATTTCTACCCATAAGGCACTTCTGTGTGCCTTATGGATTTCTACCCATAAGGCACTTAACATGAAACCCACATGTAGATTGCTATTGATTGCAAGCCCTGTGCCATTTGTGGTACCTATGGACAGTGAGTGTGTGGCAGGGGTAGTAATACTGTATTCACTGGCCAGTACAGATGTGCATTCAGTGCTATTCTGCAGAGGACAGCATGGAACACATGGATACTTCTGCCATGTGGTGAAACCTTGGGGGTTCAGGATTCCACACAGCACGTGAAAAACTCTCCCTGCATTTGGTGCTGTCCTCTGCTGACAAGCCCTGAATGCATGGAGGCCCAAGGGGTATGGCCAATAAAGGCAGGGACGTGGCTGCCTGACCTGCTGTTGTTTGCCTCCCCACCTGTTAACTGTATACTGTATAGGGTTTCAGACTTTTCGTTTTCTGAGTTTTTGCTCCATGTATGCACACCAGTGACATGTAGTGAAGTGAATAGATGGTGAGGCACTTACTGTGGCATGCTGTAGCAGGTGTAGTCTCCCCCTCTATAGTAACATGCACATGCCTATTACTATATACAGGAAGAGACTAGAGCTGTGGCAGAGGAGAGCTCGACCTCCCCTGTGATCATGTGATTCAGAAACAGGCTTGGAATGCATGCACAATGTGATTCCCTGTGATTGTGCACATGCTGCACCCAGTTTCTTAGTGGTTGCATGATCACAGAGGAGGCTGAACCCTTGTCTGCCACAGGTCCAGTCTCTCCCTTTATGGAGGCTAGAGCTGCGGTGGCGAGAGCTCAGCCTCCCTTATGACTGTGCATCCCCTCAGAAAGTGCATGGAGCATACACGTAATCACAGAAGAGGCTATTTTCCTTGAAGTATGACAGGTGGGGCTCTTCCTTCCCTGATTGCACATCCCTGATGCAAGTAATGTGTCAAGAATGACATGTGCTCCAGCTACTACTCTGGCAATATACTGTATGACTCTTAAGTATTCAGTAACCCAGTGGTTTTCCACTGGTTTAGCGCCTCGACCTAGTTTTTAGAATGACAGTCTATTGGGGCCCACTGGAAGTAATGTCATTAACCTGGAAGTAACATCATCAAGCAGGAAAATTTTTTTACACTCCCCATACAATAAAATCAAATCTAATTAAGTAAGTTTACAATAAGTAGTAAGTTTACCCTCCTAACCCTCCCAAGCAGTTGCTGATAAATTTTTTAAAAATTTCCCCAACACCCTAAAGGATGCAATCCTAGCTACACTTACCCGGGAGTAAGCCCCATTGACTATCATTGTTAAAAACATATACATATTAGCCTGTAAGAAGAACAGAACTGCAACATTTCCCAAAATGCAATCACATAACATATTACAATCAAGTCTAATATAGTTACAATAAAATAATTGAATGAATGGAGACCCACCTGAAATAGGCTCATGACCCACCTAGTGGGTCCCAATCCACAGTTTGAGAAACACTGCAGTGATCCTTTAATAATTTTGAAACTGTAACAAATGCTGCCGCTGGGTGTTCAGTACTCAAACCTGCATGAATTATTAGTCTCTGTGTTGCTTTAAATAGATGGAACTTCAGATGTAACCTATACAATGTCTGGAATGATGGCGGTATTTATGGTAAAAGTCCCAGTAGTGCTGTGTTGCTCTTTTGTATTCAGATGCACTAGATGAAATAATAACAAATAAATGTCAGATTCCTGAAAAGAGCCAAAATTGTTTGTTCACTCAGAGCATTGGGGTCTCTCCTTCCAGTGGCAACAGGTGCAGCAGAGGTGTAAACCAACCATTTGTTGGAAATATCAATTCAAAGCTAATTGTTGCCTTGTGATATGATTTCATTTCCAGGAATTTTTGAGAGCTCTGTGCATTGGAGATTTCTACGTAACAGTACAGTACAATTAGATAACCTGAATAGTGGGTGGAAAAATAGGCTTTTTAGTTTTAACTGTAGGGTGCCAAAATAATTTATTTGAGAGAGAAACCATTTTCTCTGTATTACATTCAGATTCTAATAGTTTTGTTCATCTCTGGAAGGGTAACCTGTTTTCTGGGGGACATATCCTTAATATATTTCAGAGCAACGGTGGACCATGCATGAACATAGCCACAAAGCTCTGGAGATGAAATTGCTTTAGCCGGGCAGATTTCCTGACAATTTCCAAAGGAAGAGAATGATTTCTTTGCTAAATTAACATTTCAATAGGCCTCATCCTTTTGAACCTTTGAATGATGACACTCCACACTTTCAGTCTGCTACCATTGCTCTTGACAGATCACACCTCATTCTGTGACCGGTGCAATTAGTTCTGGGACTCAGTGCAGTGAGCCATTCATAGAGGAAGTGGAATTTGAATACTCTGGTTGCTACTCATAGGCAGGCATTTGGAAAATAAATCTGAAATTGAAAATGCCATGCACCTGCTATAAAGTTACAACTGTCATTTTAACACTGTGATAAATGTAAAATGTAATATCTTCATAACTGTTTGATACTTGGATGAACATTTCTAGATACAGTATAATAAATAGCTTTGGAGTACAATTTATATCCATTAAGATCAATTGGAGTTTTGGTACAGAGTTCAACAGAAGCTGGATTATACTTTTGTCCACAACATACCACATGTTTTCACATATGACCCCTCCTTTTTCTGGACATTATCTAGAGATGCACATGACACAGAAAAGGCATCTCCACAAATATTCTATATCATCATTGGTATTTCCAAGTATCTGGGCACACATCTGATTCCCATTACCATCTGTCCACAATAACACATATTGTTATTGTTATTAACAGTATTTATATACCGCTTTTCAACTAAAAGTTCACAAAGCGGTTTACAGAGAAAAATCAAATAACTAAATGGCTCCCTGTCCCAAAAGGGCTCACAATCTAAAAATAGATGCAAAAGAACACCAGCAGACAGCCACTAGAACAGACACTGCTGGGGTGAGGTGGGCCAGTTACTCTCTCCCCCTGCTAAAAAAGGAGCACCACTTGAAAAAGGGCCTCTTACCCAATTAGCAGGGGTTTTTGTTATATTGTTCCTAGTCCTTGATTGGGAAACATCCTTATGTGATTTTCAAGCTTAGCTGCCTATTATATCAACAACACTAGCCTATCAAGTTCACCCCTTCACAGAAATTGGCTTGTGTGCACAAATCTTCCTTGCTGGAATATGGTGTTGTGATTAATTTGGACTAACCCTTTGTAAAGTCTCTTTTTGATCAGGATCCTTCCCTTCCCTTTGACTGTTGGAAGTTGTTTAAAAAAAATCTATTTGCCTTTTATCATCTCACTTAATTGCATCTGTGAACTTTTTTTCTGTTTGGGGATGGACTTGTTTCCAACCTTTATACAATCTCTGAAACATCATGGTTTCAACTTAGGGTTTACCCACCTTTCTCACTGTCCTGCAATACATGGAATGTATGGGAAATGTGCAAAAACATGTACTGGGACAGCAGGGGAAAAACTCCAATTTAAATGCAGCAAGAAGCATTTATGCTGATCATCTTGAAACAGGCATGTTACTGTTTGTATTCATTGAGCGTGCAGGATGTAATCCACTAAGAACTTATTTTGTATACTACCCACTCATTTTAATATAGTTTATGCAGAAAAAATGTTTCCAACAGGTTGCAACCAGAACAAAAAAACAAGTGGTGCAGAGATACGAACAAATGCAGGAGCTTACTATGCAAAATTCTGGAGTGATAACTTATACTCATCTATGATGCTGCTGCTGCTATTTTGTGGTTTGTTTGCCATGTGGCTAGTGATGGTAGACAATGCATAACTAAGACAGGAAGTCAGTCCAGGATTCATAACATAAAAAAGCTTAACCGATAGCTATGGTAGGCTGTGTGACTCTCCCTTGAAAGTGATATGTTTAATCATGGCTCGTTCTCGTTTTGCAGAGAAGTGCGAAAAAGAAGCAATAATCGAGATGATGATGGGTCAGTAACTAACCTGGCCGGGACAACAGTAAAGAAGTCAACGCCCATGAAAAGTTGTTGCAATGGTTAGCAATTGAGACCTTTAGGCCCCTAAAGAAACAGACTTCTGTTGCACTTTTTAAAAACAAGGGAACATGAAGCATTCAGGCATCAGTTGTGCAGGAGGCCTAGAGGCAGGGAGCCATTACTGCTCATCCACCAGGTTCAGGAGGGTATTCAGTAGCTGCAAACTCCTTGGAACAACATTGAGCCAAACCAAGTGAGAAAATATAAGATCCTCCACCCAGTGGCAGAATCAGCCACTCCTGCACGTTTGTTCTTGAAGGAAGGACCTCTCCACCTCAAACCAGCTGTGCCTTTTTAAGCCAACCTGCCTGATAGTGCATACTTTTGACTTAATATGTAAATAGTAAGCTATCTAACATGGAAAAGTCCACTTCCCACTCTCAGGCTTGTGTTCTCTTTGTGGAATTTCATCACCAACTGGAGATCCACACAATTTTCATTGAAAGAGTTGTGAAATTCTGAACTATTCCATTCTGAACGTGTCCTCCGTTGACATCTTGAGAAACAATTGACTTGTGAGGAACTGAATCAGAATTGGAAAGGATAACCAGGCCATTTGCATCTATCTGGAAATGTTCACTCTTGTGCTGGGCCTGAGTGTAAACCAAAGGACTAGAAAGAGTGCAAGATCTCAGCAGAAGAACTAACGGGAAACAAAATTTTTAAAAAGAAGGTTGATCCTGACCCTCAGTACTAACAATTCACACAAGGAAACTTTATTAGCCTTTTGTTTTGTTCTGATGGTGCAAGGGCAACCTGCCATATGATCCCTCAAGACCTGCTTAGAGAGAGGGATCCCAAGATCCCCTTCCTCCCCTGCTGCCTCTGTGACCCTCTTATAGGGTGTCTGCCTTTCACTTTGAAAACCCTTGGTATTGTAGCATTAGTTTATCACAAATGTGGGTCCTGTCCAACAGCATTTTATGACAGAGACTTGCAGTCATATATATTACAAGATTAAAGTTCCGGTGGTATGTAGGTACTCTGATCTGTGCAGTGTGCACTTTAGTGTTGTGTTGCAGTCTTTTGTACTACTTGATACTGAAGGAAGAAATTCAAGGTGTTAATTTCCCAAGAAGCTGTTGGAGATCAGTAGGTACAAAAGTCTGTCAGTCATATTGAGCTCTTGGGCTCTTTTTAAGATAGGTTTTAAATGTTTTATTGCATTTATAGATATTTTCCCCATTAAAATGAATTTATAAAACTACACTATTTTTATAGATTTTATTTTGTTTTTCTATGGTCAGCTCAGTTTTGAAATGGGAGGGCAGTGTTCTTGTTGAAAAACATTTGGTAGTTGTCCATCTTTGTGCATATTGTCTATTCAACTTAGAGCAGCCTAAAGAAATACAGTAGTATAAAATTCTGCAGGACTCTGAAAGACCTTCTGCATTATAGGACTGTCCAGGCTGTGAGTGGAGGTGCACTGTTCCAGAGTGAGGGATTCTCTTTTGAGCCTCCTCTTAGGCTTTCTTGAAATTGTTAACTGTTTGTTGATGATGGCCTTGGGACCAAAATGTGTACTGATGTTACAATCCATGTAAGGCTGTAAAACAGTATACTTCAATGGGATAATGGCTGGGTAATAAACGTGTCAGCTAATATAAAGCAGGGGACACTACTCTCATGACACTGTCAACTTAATTCTAAAGGTGTTGTAAAGCAAATACACCAGCAACAAATCTTTGAAGTTGGGGTGAATGGAAAATGCAAACATTTGCAGTTGAGATGACACAATTGCAAATTTAAGACAGCACCACGGTATTTTCTCTATTTTTATATATGCAATGCAAACTTCAGTGCCAGACTTGTCATTTCATGACTTTGTTTCCTTATTTTTGAGATGTTTTCTTAAAGCACCAATAGCTGAAATCTTAAGGTGTTCATGACTCTAGGATGTAGATCTTGGATGCAAACATTAAAATGTTAGTTTTTTTTTAAGGTACATTGAAGTAAAAAACGTAGACTTTTATGAACCACATAACTAAGTTTTTGAATATTGGATGCTGGCAGCATTGTTGATATATATGGACAGGCTTTGTTTTTAAACTGCCATGCATCAACTTGAATCAGGCCTAATTTAAGTCTGGAGTTCTTCAGATACTGATTTGCAATGTTTTCATAGTACCAAAGCACCTCCCTTCATTTCAGTGGAAGAAGCAGCTCTGTGCATGCCATGAGATCTGATGCATATAGCTATTCCTGTCTACTAAAGTGAATGGGGAAGCCTGTTTACAACTGAGCTCCATTTCCACCCTAGAGCACATATAGAGCTCTAGATCAGGACAGTGATCTGCGTAGGCCCTTGAATGTGTTTATGCCAGTTGCGTGATTTTTGGAGCTTAGTCAATTTGTTAAAAAAAAAAAATGAAGAAAACATTGTTGCTTTGCTAAGTACTTAATTTGTAGTCTTAACTGCAAAAAGTAGTTTTTATTTATCTAGTGACCATGTTGGCTTACATAGGTATATTTATTTTCAAAGAAATATCTTGATATGTGTTTATTTCTGGTAAATTCTGTACATAAGATTATTTTTATGCATTCAACACAGAACTGTTATTTTTGTCCTTGTCTGTCCTTTTCCTTTTAAGAATGTTAGCACATACCTGGTTTTGTCTTGAGGCAAAAGATCTTTGTGCTTTTTCGTTTTACAGATTTGATCCATTAAGTGCTTCGGTAGCCAGCTGTTTAACACATGCTGCTTATTTGTGTGCCAGATATATTGCACTAATATTACTGAGAATTAAAATGGTGTATAATATATGAATTAGCATTGTATTTATTAAAAAAAATCATTTCGGATAACTTTCTATTGTGGATTGTTATATAGATCAAACAATATGCAACAGTGATAATATGTCTTCTAGTTTTACACTTATTTATATAATGTGATCAATATACATGGTGCTCTAATAGAGTGAAAAGACATATCTCTTCCCCCATCACTTCATCTAGATATTGACCCAAGCAAGACAGAGGAGAGGAAGGGGCATAGAGGCAGAGATAAATAGGGGAATCCTCAGTCCTTGCTTCAGTAACCTTAGTTACAGTAGACATGGGAACTACAGTGTGGTGCCAAAGGGAGGAAGGAAGTGAGTGAAGAAATGTCCTGCAGATGTTCTGGGAGATGGTCCAGAGTGCTGCGCGGATGCAGTGCTTGGGCTTTTTGCCCCACTGCCGCCCCTCCTGGCTTGTCACTGACAGGAAGCCAGTGATAGGATTTAAGGAAGGATGTCTCTAAGGGGAGCGAGGCAGGGTGCTTTTACTTACTGTGGGAAGAAGCAAGGAGCAGGAGGTGCAGGGAGCCCCTTGCAGCCCTCCATAGGGCTTCCTGAGTGTTAGAATATTGAGAAACAGTGCGCGCAAACCACTTCTGGTTTGCAGAAATTGCATCACTGCCCTCACCCCAGTGACAGATCCTCGTTTCACTGCCTCTGGAGATCATGTCGCTGCCCTCACCCCTGCCCTGCAAAGACTTACTTAGGGAGTAATGCTCCCTAAAAGTTTGAGAACCACTGCCTTAGTGGCAAAGTGCTTGAATAATGAACTAATGAAAGACCAGTGAGAAAAGAGGTTGTGATAATTAAGGTAAGAGAGAACCAGAATGAAAGGTTTTGATAAGGGGCAAAAAGGAATGGTCAGATACTTAGTTTGAACAAGGAATAGGATTGGGTCTGGATCCTGGGACCATACTAGTAGAGAAAAAATATAGATGAAACAAGTGCACACAGATACAAATCAAGGAAATTGAAGGTGAGGAACTGATAACAGCCTGCAAAATTGATGGTCAGAAAAAACTTTTTAAAATTTATGGTGGTAAAATTTATTTTTTCAAAAAATGATTCCAAAAACACAATTTTGTGAGGCAGGCTTACACTTCTTCAAGAGGAAGCTGCTTGAACCATTCACTAATGAGGCTATGCTGTAGCTCTAAAGCTTGACATGATAGGACAAAATGGATGTCTTTTTTGGAATCAGCACCCCAAATATACCTAGGCATAGGGCTATCTTTTAAGATGTGTGTTGGCCTGTGTAATTTTAGAAGAAATGGAATGGGAAGAAATGTATTGATTGAAACACATCACAAGCTGCGGATACTGGCTTCGTTCTAAGAGAGAACTTGCACAGGGCAGAGAAACTAGTTAGCGCAAGGTCAGTATGTTTTCACATTTTCATCATTCTTTACAAATAATTACACTCATTGGAAGAGGAAGCAAAGGAGGCATTAATTAGCAACTTTCAATCTGCTGCTAGGTGCCTCACTGACAGCTCAGAGCTGTCAATCACATTGTCCCTCCTCTTACCACTTGGAAGCTGCTTTTCATATATGGAAGAAAAGGCTCCAGGCACATAAGGACAAAAAGGGGTGGGGTGTGTGTGTATCAAAAAGCAAATGAATTAGCTATGTACGAATTCATGCTGTGCACTAGTGCTTTGGGAAACCATGATTAGTTGCAGCTTCTAAATAGGATGCGTTCTAGGTTCTAGAGGGCCCTTTGGCAAACTGCCCTCCATGGTCCTTTCTACTGGTGTTGGCCCCCAAACAGTTGCCTTACGTAAAGGCCTTGGGCTTTTGGGCCACTTGCCCAGTTATGTGACCATCATTGCAAGTATCCCTACAGAAAAGTTAATGCATATGCAGTCCTCACATATGACCTTCATATCTCTCCTTATACAGGTATCCACATCATGTAGGAAATTAACAGGGATTTGCAAATCCACCATGGCTAGACTTGAGTTGAGTCCCAAGTCCCCATCCCCCTGATTGGACTCATGCACAGATCTTAATGGGCAGCCATGGGACTCGTCCAGAGCATTTTTTGAACTCTATTTGACTTGAGTCAGGACTGTTTTTGATACATGTGTCAGGTTTGGCTTCATAAAAAAAATGGAGCTGCTGGCAGAGGGTGTGTGTGTGTGTGTGTGTCTCAGACTTCTCATTTAATAATCTGATGTCCCCATCCCATCTGTAAATAATGTGCAGAAAGAGCCTATCAGTTTCTCACAAGCCCTAGCTGCGAACCACCACATCACACCTTCCAAAGGAGTGTCAGGCATGCCAGGGCATAGAGCAACAGGGACTGGGAGGCAATGGCGGGTGAAAGGGAGAGAAGTGGTAAGTGGAAGGAGGGGCATGTGCAGCAGCTGGGAGGCTTACAAGTACCACCCAATCCTTTGCAGTTCTACCCAGAAGTAATCCCATTGCAGCTGGTCATTCAAAGAGCCTGCTGGAGCCAGAGTTTCTCTTTGATGGCTACCTCCTCCCCTCACTCATTCAGGGAAAAAACCTTTGTCCAATGATCATCTGTTCCTTCAGAGATGGACAAGAGAGCCCGCTCCTGCCTCTCACCTCCTGCTCAATGCAAAACCAAAACATTTAGCCTTCCCTGCCTCCTGGCTGGAAATTTATGGCCCCATAAGGTATTTCATGCGGGGGGAAAAAAGAAAGTAAGCACACCCAAACACAGACAGACTCCAGTCTGCACAAGTGGAGACTAATTTCCAAGTTAGTGGTCTCAGACTTGAGTCACACATGACTCAATTGTACATGAGTCAGCAAGAACACGTGTTTTTGTGACTCGGACTTGAGTCACCTGACTCGTTCCTATCCCCGGAAATTAAGCAATTTCTGCCCAATGTTGCATGTACCCAGCAGAGACCAAATGTGTACACCTGTGGCTGGTTAATAGTATTTGAAATGGCTCTTAAGATGCTGTTTTTTTTTCTTATGGAATCATGCAGCCATCTTTTGAATGAATGCTCTTGACAGGAAATATTTAAATGAATTTCTGAATAAACTTAGAGTCCTGTTGTTCAGTGGCAATTATTCCCAGATAAGTATGTGTGAATTCACAGCCTGGGGAGCTACAGCCAACCTGGCTGTTGTTCACAATCTATTGATTTGGGGCCATAGTGTTAGAGATATCGCCTAGACAGTGTTTTTCTTAGGGTTGCAAGCAAATTTCAGATGGGTCCCCATTCATTTCAATATTTTATTTTTAATATATTAGACTTGATGCTACCATGGTATGTGTCTGCATATGGGGAAAAGTTACAGACCTGTACTTTTAACAAGCTACTATGTATATGCTTTTAACAATGATAGTAAATGGGACTTAATCCTCGGTAGGATTGCAGCCTAGGATAGATAAAAATTTTCCTGCTTGATGATGTCACTTCCGGTCATGACATCACTTCTGGTGGGTCCCGACAGATTCTCATTCTAAAAAGCGGGTCCTGATGCTAAATGTGTGAGAATCACTGGTCTGGAAAGAGCAAAAGCAATATAAAGATGGCAGACTACCTACAACCTATATGGTCTGTGTTTGTGTCCTGGACTATCAAAGAAAGTGGTAATAAAAAGAATTTAGTCTATCTCTTATTAAAACGTTGATTCCCTTTGATTGAAAAAAGGGACCTCAAAGGTGCTGTTTAGAAGGTTGCATGGATAATTTGTTAAGGGGGCCAAAAGAAATGGTGTGTTCTTTAAAGCTTTTATGGATCATTTGAGCAGTATGGTTTTTTTCTCCCCCCGAACAACTGTGCCCCTTCCAGGGGAACATGAATAATTTGAAGACTGAAGTGCTTTGATGGGCATGAAATCAAGCTCCTTAAAAGGGGGCCATGGATCATTTGATATATGCACACAGTGCATATGTTCGAAACAGTTGCTGTCTTCCTGTTAAAAAGAGAATAAGACTTGCATCGTCAGTGTTTTTAAGAAGCATCTTTATAAGTAATGGACTACTGGGGTGGACAGTTTCTTGTTCAGCCTTGTATAAACTGGCGCTCCCAGGCAGCATGATGGCAAATCGAGCTTTTGAAATAGTGCAGTATATAGGGTGACACTGGCAGTGTGGAGAACAAAGAGGTGATTGTAGCCTGCGGAAGATTTTCATTGTGATAACTCATGGAAATGCTCCAATAAAAAGGAACCTGGTAACACTGTTTTAGGTTTAGCTCCTAGAATTTGAAGTGGGTAAAAGTAGGTGTAGGAATAAATCATCAGCACAGGGTCTGCAATCCAGCTGAGTTGGCTATGATTCAGGGCCAATGGTTTTGATGTTCTCATGTATTTTTATTGCTGTTTGGTTGCAATTGCGTATGGATATTTTCACCAACAGATTTGTCCATGCAGCTGACAAGATTCCTTTCCTTCCACCCAAAATGATGATTTCAGGCTTTTCCACTTGGTTCTGTTGATGGTTTATAGTGAATTCGTGTGGTAGGCTTGTGTGTTCAAAAGTAGACCCAAGATGACTGACATAAATCTTGACTAAGAGTTCCTACTACTGAAAAGTACCATTCTCTTGGGTACATTTTTAAGGGAACAATGATCACAGAACAAATCCCAGGTGAATAAATGGTCTACTTGGTGACTGAACTTTGATCTGGATTTGTCCCCTTGAAAGAATTTGGACTTCATTGCAACTCAAATATTCCATTTGATTTCATTGGGATCCAGTCACTACTAGGTGTCAACCAAAGGGTGGAGGGCCGTTTTCAGCAATATTCACACATACGCACACACCCCTTGGCAATTTTCTTTTTTGGTGAATGCACTGAAAGGGGGCAAATGTGTGTTGCCAATTGAGTGAGCACAATGTTTCCTCAATTGGCTGAGTTTGCCTTCAGCAACATCAATCTACAGACAAATCTGAGGTTGGCCGATAAGTTACTTGATTCTCGACTGGCCTAAGGGCTGAAAACAGTGGTAAAGAGGGAAGCAATGGCAAAGACTGAGAGAGAAAAGAAACTTTTGCAGTTTAGGTGTTTTTTTATTTTTTTTAGGTAGTACTTTAGATATTGTCCAAAAGCATTGCTTTAACCTGAAAATCAATTCTTTTTGCAAAGCCCTACTCAGAAGTAGATTTAGTTCAGTGATTCCCAGCCTTAAGGAGCCTGTGGACCACTGAGGCAAAAATTGGAATCATGGACCGCATACAGCTGTGGGTGGTCTGGCCTCCGCCTTCTCTGTCTCCCAAGTGCTCCCTTACAGACTATTGGAGAGGACAGAGAATGGACTGCCCACAGTCACAGCTGGCACTTAAGTGGTGGCGGCTGCAGGTGGTCTCCACCCTGTTTGGTGGTCTGTGTGAGAGTGCTTGCTCAGAAGACATTGGAGGTGATCAAAGACTATTCCCCCCCCCCCGAGACCTCATGGACCATTTCTCAGGGTCTTGCAGACCATCTGCGGTCCAAAGACTCCAGGTTGGGAACCAGTGCTTTAACTGGATCAGCACCTTCGAATATACAGTATTCAGCAATGTTTATTCATTTTAATTGAATAGGCTTAAAATGATCCAAGGGAGCACTTGCAATGGGGACAGGGCATTGAAATTATCCTAGGTAACCACGGGTGATGACAATTGAACTCCCTGCTTCTCTTTCAGCTCATGTACGTAGTTTCGGAATTACTTTTAATGGGCTTTAGAAAAAAAATGTTTTCCTATGGCAAACCCAGTTATCTATCCTATAACATGAGCCCTAACATAGTTCTCAGAAAGGTGGCGGGGAGGGGTAGAATAAGCTTAACATAAGAACAGCCCTGCTAGATCAGGCCATAGGCCCATCTAGTTCAGCTTCCTGTATATCACAGTGGCCTCAGGGAGCACACAAGACAACAAGAGACTGCATCCTGGTGCCATCCCTCTCATCTGGCATTCTGAGGTAACCCACTTTTAAATCAGGAGGTTGCACATACACATCATGGCTTGTAACCCGTGATGAACTTTTCCACCAGAAATTTCTACAATCCCCTTTTAAAGGCATCTAGGCCAGATGCCGTCACCACATTTTGTGGCAAGGAGTTTCACAGATTAACTACACGACGAGTAAAGAAATATTTTCTTTTGTCTGTCCTAACGCTCTCAACACTCAATTTTAGCGGACGTCCCCTGGTTCTGGTGTTACGTGAGAGGGAAAAGAGCATCTCTCTATCCACTCTATCCATCCCCTGCATAATTTTGTATGTCTCAATCATATCCCCCCTCAGGCGCCTTTTTCCCAGACTAAAGAGCCCCAAATGCTGTAGCCTTTCTTCATAAGGGAGGTACCCCAGCCTGACAATCATTTTAGGGCACAATCCTAACCAACTTTCCAACACTGGCATAGCTGTGCCAGAGAGGCATGTGCTGCAACCTGCAGTTGGGGGGAAGTCACAGAGGCTTCCTCAAAGAAAGGAAATGTTTGCTCCCTTACCTCAGAGTTGCATTGCCCTTACCTTGGTGCTGGAAAGTTGGTTAGGATTGCACTCTAAGGGCCCAATCCAATTTTCCAGCACTGGTGCAGCCACAATGCAGCCCTGAGGTAAGGGAACAAATGTTCCTATACCTTGAGGAGGCCTCTGTGACCTCACCCCCAACACAGGAAGCAGTGCGTACCCCATTGGCACAGCAGCACAGGCACTGGAAAATTGGATAAGATTGGGCCCTAAGTCACTCTTTTTTGCACCTATTCCATTTTCACAATATCCTTTTTGAGATGTGGTGACCAGAACCTTTTTGAGATGTGGTGACCACTCCAGGTGTGGCCTTACCATCAATTTGTACAATGGCATTATAATATTAGCTATTTATCATCAATACCTTTCCTAATGATCCCAAGCATAGAATTAGCCTTCTTCACAGTTGCCACACATTGGGTTGACACTTTCATTGAGCTGCCCACCAGCACCCCAAGATCTCTCTTCTGATCCGTCACAGACAGCTCAGAAACCATTAGCCTATATGTGAAGTTTTGGTTTTTTGCCCCAATGTGCATCACTTCACACTTACTTACATTGAAACGCATCTGCCATTTTGCTGCCCATTCTCCCAGTTTGTAGAGATTCTTCTGGAGCTCCTCAAAATCTCTTCCAGTGTTCGCCACTCAAAAAAGTTTGCAAACAGCCCTGTCTCCAGGTTATTAATGAAAGAAAAGCTTCTTCTCTGTTGCAAGCTTGCCATTTTACGAATGTGTTTGCATGTGTTTTTGTTTTTAAACAATTACTTTAAGCATTAAAAACAACAGCAAAACTAGTGCTTCATGGTAGACAACAAACAATGCAAAAATACCCACTAGCATGGGCTCATTTTAGCTGAGATGGCTAAGAAACCAATGCCATTGATATTGCAAACACAGACAATCTCCACCCAAATGAACAGTAATCCAGAACCTTGTCTCCTTGCATTTCAAACTCTGTGTAAAAGGCTTCATTTTCCCTGAGGCTGCAATCCTAATACACACTTACCTCTGAGTAAGTCTCACTGAATGTATGTACTTTTGAGTAAGCACGTACAGGCTTCCACTGCGTTTGTGATACAGATTTGCATGCAGAAGCTCCCAGGTTTGCTTCTTAGTACTTCTAGGGAGGCCTGAAGGAGGCTCATTGGAGACCTTAGAAAGCTGCAGTCACTCACTGTAAACAGTACTGAACTGGATAACCTAATGGCCTCAGTCAATACAGGACAACTGCACATGTTCAATTCCAAAGAGACTGACACTTAAAAAATATGCTAGGACAGGTGCAATGTACAGCATAGTTGGAGGGAAAAGGGAACATACTTTTTTCCCCTTTTCCTTCAGCCACTCTTCTCTTCTTGCCCGTCCCCATTGCATATACACAGTTCTCAAGCTACTGATGCACAATAAGAGCTAGCACCAGCATAGATAGTCTATTGCAAGGTAGTCAGGCCTGTCAAATACAGGGACACCAGCTCGGTGATCAACTCAGCTATTGAATAAATTGTGGCACACAGCTGGTGATATTCATGAACTTCTTATGTCTGTGAGGAAGCATCCTTGTGTGTTTGCTCTTTTTCATCCATAATTTCCAAAATACTGTCAGGATGTACAGTAGCCTTTTAGAGATTTCTTCCCCCCCCTCTTTTAAATACTATTTTGTTAAATAGTTTCTTTTGACAGAGATGCTTAGTGTCTTCTGTGCATTGTAGTTTGTGTTTTATTCCCCCTCCTCCCCTTTCTGCCTTACAATCAAATCAAAGATCAGACCATATGGAGTAATTCAGCCTTTCAGAGCAATCCATTCCAAATGATTTTCTGTCATTGCAATTCAGGCAGCACATCAAACCTTTCAAATCTCACCTTGCGGTGCTTGTAATGAAAATAACCATGCAGAGAGCGAATGCTGCTTACAGCTACTACGAGGAACCCCGGAATCACTTTGTGTAATGCTGAACAGCTCGTGGCTTAGCTCTCTTTAACTGCTGAGTGCTGTTGTCACAGGGTGCATAATTGCTGTGGTCAGATTTGCATATTCTCCTTTTTAAAATATTTATACCAACCAAAGCGCCCATCAACTTTTAGACAGGGGGGATTTGTACTGCAGTCAAAAAGTGTCAATCTGGCAATGAAGGCAGGGGAAATCCCACCAAATAAATGCTCGTTTTTAAATGCTACCACGAGGGGTCAGCATTGCCCAGCTCAATCCCCTTCTCTTCCAACAACTATACTACCTGAGGATGGAGAAACATAAAAGAAAAATAATCATTAAAAATATAATAGAAGTAGGTTATTTTCAGAGGCATGTCTGACACTAATCTAGTTAAAAGTCTGTCAGGCTTTCCCTCTATTTTTTTTTTTTAACCACTTGGCTGCTTTTTAAAAAAAATGCTTTAGGTAACACCTAACAGATGAGATCTTAACCTTGAAGTAGTTTTCATCACACTTGATCCAGCTGGGTGATGAGCCCCAGCTAAAAACTTTTTTAAAAATCCAAAAACATATTCGATGTTGTAAATGCTGAATGAGAAGGAGCTCATTAATGGGGGGGGGGGATACTGTCACCCTTCACTGTCCACATACAAGCACACTGCACGTTAACAGAAGCATGTTTGTTATTCTACAATGGCTTCTTAGTCCAGTTGCTCCAGTTCCTGTCAAGGTCCTTCGTCTGGCAGTGTTGAGAAGTTAACTTTAATTAAATCAGGTCACTTGGAGTTCAGCTGACCAATCAGCCTTTTATTTGAATTGCATGTGGAGAAACGCAAACTGGATGGAGTCCAATCACCCTCAAGGAGATTTTCATGAATTATGGGCAAGTCACCGTTTCTCTGTTCTGATGATGTCACCACCACACCAGACAATGTGTATTAAGTCTGCATGCTCTTTGGAAAGATGACCTGTTGCCCCTCCCCCCATCCTCACTACTCTCCAAGGCAGTGATTTGCAACCTTTTTGGTCTCGTGGCACACTGAAAAGGTATTAAAATGGTCAAGGCACACCATCGGTTTTTTGACAATTGACAAGGCACACCATGCAGTTGTTGGGGGGCTCACACCCCCCAATGGCCCTACTAATAAATGACCCTCCTCCAAACTTCTGTTGCACGCCTGCAGACTGTTCGCGGCACACCTGTGTGCCATGGCACAGGGGTTGAAAATGGCTGTTCCAGGGTCTTAAGTCTAACTCATCGCCCATGATCTGATCAATTTTGTTTTAACAGGAGATGTCAGGGCTTGAACCTGGGGGCTTCTGTAGGCAAAGCATCTGCTGTTCCACAGAGCTGTGGCTCCTCCCTGGTGTATGTGTCAACTAAAATTTATTAAGCCATAAATTATTTAATCCACTTTTTATTTAAAAATACCCTAAGGGCACAATCCTAACCAACTTTCCAGCACTGACAAAGCTCTGCAAATGTGGCATGCACTGCGTCCTGCAGTGGGGAGGCAGTCAAGGCGGCCTCCTCAAGGTAAGGGCATGTTTGTTACCTTACCTTGGGGCTGCGCTGCCGCTAGGTCAGTGCTGGAAAGTTGGTTAGGATTGCACCCTAAGTGCTACACAACCTGAAAATAAGAGAGATTACCCCCTCTCCCAATTTAAAGCAAGTAGGTAAGCAGGCAAAAATCAAACTGCAATACAATAATCACAACAGACTTGCCAATACTTTGAAAAGTGAACAAGGAAGTTTTAACTAATTTCCTAAGATTTTCTGATCCATGGTGCTAGCAGAGGCTGCACTCCTATTCAGAATTTCCTGGGAGTAAGTACCATTGAACACAATGGGATTTACTTCTAAGTAGACAAGCATAGGCTTGCACTATGATGTGATCAATCATAGGTGCAAATGATAGGGGGAGTGTCATCTCACAGTGAACATAAGAACATGAGAACAGCCCCACTGGATCAGGCCATAGGCCCATCTAGTCCAGCTTCCTGTATCTCACAGCGGCCCACCAAATACCCCAGAGAGCACACCAGATAACAAGAGACCTGCATCCTGGTGCCCTCCCTTGCATCTGGCATTCTGACATAGCCCATTTCTAAAATCAGGAGGTTGCACATACACATCATGGCTTGTAACCCATAATGGGTTTTTCCTCCAGAAACTTGTCCAATCCCCTTTTAAAGGCACCTAGGCCAGATGCCATCACTACATCATGTGGCAAGGACTTCCACAGACCAACCACATGCTGAGTAAAGAAATATTTTCTTTTGTCTGTCCTAACTCTCCCAACACTCATAGTGTTAGTGATAGTGCCAATCTCCTTCTGCCTCCATTGCTCCTCCCCACCCTCTGGATCTGAAAAGAATCAGGAAATGTAGCAGAAAAGGAACTATGGAGAATACTCTAAGGCTAAGCCACCACTTTCATGTTATCCACACTGCCTTGCCTGGTGTGTTGCCCCTTTACCCTTTGAAAACAGGGACCAGGAAGGAGGAGAAGGGTTGAACACAACTGGTGGGCTGCAACCTGCTGGGTAAGAGGGTGTGGCATTTGTTACACTGTTTTAGATGTCAAGCTGTCTTGAGCTAGCCCTAGAGATTAAGCCTCTTCTGGGTGGGGTATCTTCACTAGGACCTTCTGAGCAGATCTTAAGAATTCAGGAGATTGATACTGAAAGAATTCCCTGCCTTCCCACAGAATCCTCAACAGACCTTAAAACGAGTCCCTGGTACATGGCATACTACATTGTAGCGGAGAGGCTAAAAACCTTCTGTCATTTGTGAGAATGTCCTAACGTGCTGGCAAGGAAAACACAGCTGAAAATACGTAGTGATGCCTTTTTCAGCCTTATTTGCATGCCCTTGGGTATTTAACTTGCTTTATTCAACCCAGTGCCTTAGTTTGGTTTAGAAATATATGCCAAGAACAATTGGCCTGGACCGAAGCAAATCCCTGTGCCCTTTGATTTGTAATTGTCTTCATACTCCTTGATTTTTAAATGGAAAATTGGTTTTCATCGTAGCAACGAGGGGGCCGTGGAAGGCCTCTGGGTAGTGAATGACTTTTTCCTGTTTCTCTGTTTTTGAAAATGAGTTGCATTGGAGACCTCAGAAAGCCATGTTCTGTGATTGTTTTTGTATTGCTTCAGTAACTCTGGAGCATTTATCCATGTAATAGCATGGTCTTCTGCTTCACTGCTTGCAGAGGTCTCATGCTTCAGTAACTTTGCTTGATAGGATTCAGATGGAACACTGCTTAGTGTATTTCATGTATCTGAATGACTGTTATAGCAAACAAGACATAATCAGTTTGACTTGAAAAGCTAATTAGGCTTTAGCTTTAATATATAAAATTATATGAGTCTGAACAATCTTGTTTACATGTAAATGTAGAGCTATCTGTTGTACTGCATTGCAATGTGAATTATTGGCAAGTATAGAGAAAATACAACAATGTGGCTCTTATTTTTTTTTTTCAAGCATTCACAAAGGCATTCCATTTAGTTCATTTTCAAGACTTTATCCTGTCGGCTGTTCCGTGCATAACTTTGATAGCACTTTGAATAAATAGAACTTGATGGAACCAGATGCTTCTGATCAAAAGGTTTGGGGGCTCCAGCATTGGTAGTGTAGTTGAAGGGGTCATAGGACCTTGGGTGATACTCTTCCGGGGGTGTGTGTGTGTGGCAATGCTGCCCCTGCTGCGGCTGACAGGGTCCTACCCCTCTTGCTTGCCTCTGCCACCTCCAGACGCAACCGGAGCTATGGTCTGGTCATTTCTGGAGAGCGATCTGAGGCCCAGGGAGGTTGTGTGTGGGTGTGCCTCAGGGCGGCACACCTTCCAGCTATGTCACTGTCCATTATAATTCAGTTGTTGCCAGTGATGTGCAGTAATGTTCTGGACCAGTGAGGCACGTTATGAGAGTCCAGTCATTCACCACTTCAGGTCAAGGTCTCTGTGCCAGCTAGGCAATACCCACAACCAGAGATGTGCACAGTCTCTTTGCCAACTGCAATGCCCAGTAAAACAAGCACCTTTAATGCTCTCTCCCCCCTTGGTCTGTATTCTGCACAGTGGTGTCACTAGGGTTTGCGTCACCCGCTGCAGGAGGCCAGTGTGTCACCCCCATGCAGTGGGCGGGGCAACACTCCAGGTGGTGGGCATGGTGATCTACCATTGCCCCGCCCCCACTGGTTTTTTGGCTGTACTTTTTGATAAAATAAAGATATTTCAACGCAGTTTGTTTCATTGCATTCTGCATGAAATTACACACAGATTGAAATATAACATGATGGTATTATTTTTACAAACTGTGTTTTTAGTGATTTTGGTCACTAGTGGAGTCACCTCCTCCCAGGGTGTCAACTTACTAACACCTTATTGGAGCAGTTCTCAAACTTTTAGCACTGGGACCCACTTTTTAGAATGACAGTCTGTCCAGGATCCATCATAAAGCAAATTAAAATAATTATAAATAATTAAAGTAAAATAAATAAATAAGGGAAAGCCAGCCCTGTTCCACCAAGTGAATTTTCTCTGTAACCTGCCTGCAATAACACCCCTCCCCAAAAAGAATCAGTAAGTTTTTCACCCCTACCCAGTATCCAGTTCAATTTAAGTTTTTATATTTCAAGCATATCATTATCAGGACCCACCTGGCTTTACAAGTCTGAGAGCCCAGTCCTATGCCTATCTACTCAGAAGTAAGTTCCATTATAGTCAGTGGGGCTTACTCTCAGGAAAGTGCGGATAGGATTGCAGCCTAAAACAGAAAAAAAATCCACCTTATCCTGTTAAGTCTCTGTTTCATTCTTTTTATTGGGGTTCTTTGGTGGGGTTCTTTATTGGGGGTTGCCTTCTGGAGCATTTGTTGAGCTCCAGTTGCATCAAATCAGGACCATTCTGGTGGCCTCACATTTCCCTTTGCCTGACCTGCCCAGGAGCCAAGGCACGTTTGCTTACTCATGAGTAAACGCGACCATGTGGCTTAGTTTTGCTTTCCATAGGGCTCAATACATTCGCCAGCTTGGAGGGAGGGACCTCCTTTTTTGGGGGGGACGACTACATTCTCCTGTTTTTTTGGGACTCCTGTATTTTTGGGACTACATTCATTGTATCAGGACCATTCTGGTGTTGTTGGATTCCTCTCAGCCTGCCCTTTCTGATGGAGTAAGGCAAGGTTGCCTACTCACGAGTAAATGCACGATATGCCTCGGTTTCACTTTCCATTGGGCTCCATGCACTTTTTGTTTTCCTGTTTTTTTGCCAATAACTTTTGATAGAAAGGAGATTATTCACTTCCACTTTTTGCATTGCATTCTGCTGGGAATTCCACATCCAACAGTATATAACATGATGGTATTACTGCTAACCACCGCAATTTTAGCGTGTCACCCTCCCAGTGCGCATCACCCCCCTTGCGCGTCACCTGGTGCGGACTGCACCCCCCGCACCTTCCTAGCGACGCCACTTCTGCACATGTTCTGTCTTACTCTTTTGTACTACTGATCTTACCTCTCTTTTCAATTTCTCTCTCTCTCCCCTACCCACCACCTCAGGTGAGGCTCTCTGTGCTAGTCAGGCAATGCCCACCAAAGAAGTAGCCAGCAGCAGGTCAGTAGGGAAGGGGTTAGGAAACAAAATCAAAGCATAACTCACCTGTTTCAACCAATCACAGCTCTTCCTGCAAGATCACATGTCTCCCTCCCTTTGTTTGTATCAAGCACATGGCAATAGGGAGTCTAGCTCTGATGCAGGCTCAGTGCTATAGAAGCAAAGAGGCATGCCTTGTGACTGGCTTTACTGGGAACTGGGTGCTTCTGCACATGTGTGCTGCCTTTCTTCATTTCTATCAATCAGGGGCTGAGATGCAGCTCTCCCTGTTGCCTCTGATGGCAACATCAGTAGCTCTCCCTGCTGGCTGTACTTGCACTGAAGTCCCTGCCTATTTTGATCTTTAGCAGTCATCATCCACTGAGGAGTTTGATCCGCAGCTCCCCTCCCTGTTTTGTGTGTGTTCCTTTAAATGGACTGAGCTGCAAAACAGCAGCTTTGGAAGGGAGGAAACTGTATGTTTTTAAAAACTTGGTGGGTCCTTAACTTTCTTTTTTCTTTTGCTGGGCTAGGTGAGGCTCTGCCTCCCCTGCCAGCACATCCCTGGTTGTTACATGCTTTGCATTTACATGGGCTATATAAGTGAAGTCTGAATATCCAATCAAACCTTCCAGTGCTACCTCTTTGGGACATCTTCTACCACTGTGAGAACTAATAGAGCTTCTGAATACTTCTGAAAGATTTCTCCCATATACCTTTTTAAACAAGGATATTTCACTTTCACTTTTAAATAAATAGTGTCACTTCTCTACTGGCTGGACTGTTTGAAGTTTCACTGTGAATTAAATTGCTCTCTCCTTTGCTTTGCTCCCATGATGAGAATAAACTGCTGGTTCTCAAATTGTTTAGTTCTTTAGACATTTTTAAGACTGTGGGAACCATTTATTTTGCTACATAAACTGCTTTGTGTATGGTTTTTGTTGTTGTTGAAAAGCAGCATATAAGTATTGTCAGGCCTTTGGCACCCCAGGCCCTGAATTCTTATAAGCCAGGATGTGGCAGGAGGGGCCTTGATATCCAGGCTGGTGTAAAATGTAATTAAAGGAACAGCAGCAGCACTGTATATGTATGCTGATGCAATCAGCTGCACCTGTTACAGGTGGGCGTCATGTGACTTGGGGAGAGATGTGTGCAGTAGGCTGTGGAGGAATGGTGCAATGCACCACTGGACAGCCAATCAGAGTGGGTCACAAGACTGTCTTGTGACTATGAGGTCGCCCTACTCTGATTGGCTGACCCCAGTATATAAGGGGCAAGCACAGACACCAAGGTGTGGGTTGTGGTGGTGAAATTTCTGTGTGCTGTTGGTTTGTATACTGATTTTGGACTGCCTTCTCGTGACTGTGACCTGCTATATCCCTGACTTCTGAACCGTTTGACTGACTACTCTTCTGCCTGCTCCTTTTACCAATAAAGGCAGCTAGCGTGCCTGCATGGGCACGCTAGCGCTGATTGACACGCTAAACCCCCTATCAGCCGGCAGCAGGGCTTTGCTGCCAGCTGATTGGCTGGCTGGCCTTGGGGGGCGGGACAACTGAGCCTGATCTAGCGCGCAGGCGCTAGACCCGGCTCAGTTCCGTTCCTGGAAGCGACCGAGCAGGTCGCTTATCCAGGAGCGGAGAGAGGCTGCCCCACGACGGGGCTTGAGGCGCAGAGATCCGCGCTTGCAGGCTCCCGTCACTTCGGGCAGTGGGTAGCCTCTCTTGAGCTGCGCGCTCTGCGACGTTGGCTCTGGGGCGCAGCGTCGGAGCGGCCCCTTGAGAGCTTGAGGGGGCATCCCGCTGCGCGCTCTGCAGACGGCGTCAGGGGGGGTGACCCGCTGTGCGCTCTGCAGGGTGCTAACGAAGGGGGCGGCCCGCTGTGCGCTCTGTCCGAGCGGCAGCGGTAGGGGGCGGCCCACTGCGTGCTCTGCCGACCGCGGGGCTGCAGCGCTTCGCTGATCTGCGCACCCCGCGGCTGTGGGTGCAATTTGGGGGGTCCGGTGGGGCGGCGGGCGCCTGTGGTGGGCGGCCGCCCCGCGTTCCTCCTGGGGCGGGCCTGCCTGTTGGGGCGCAATTTGGCGGCCATTGGGGGGGTGCCTCGTGTCTGGGCGCCATTTTGGGCCCTGCCTCATGGTGCTCCGCCATTTTGATTATTTAAATACAGCCTGTCGGCCATTTTGTGGGCCCCAACTGCCAAAAGGGGCTCTTATTTTCAGAGTTGGGCAACTTCCAGTCACAGCGGTCTGCTGACACAGCGCGGAAGGCCAAGATTCCGGACTGCTGAGGCGTATCGTATCCAGTTAAAACTTAGAGCACAGGGGGCGGGGGGCCCCACTAGGGATATTCCTTCACTTGGGGGGTGGACATGGGGAAGAAAGCCCAGAAGTCGGGTGGCAAGGCCACCAAAAAGGCAGCTCCAGCTTGGCCTATTCACTCCCCTCCCTCATCATCAGATGAGGAAGATCAAATGGCTGAGCTGCGTGCCTTAATGGCTCGATATGATGCACGCAGAAAGGAGAAGGCCCTTCGCAAGGCGGGGCGGGGTGATGGGGGCTCCAGCTCAAAGGCGGACCCCGTGCCTCGTAGATCAGGTCGGATGCATAAAGGGGCCTCTCTCCCTCCCCGACAGGCTCATGTTCTGGAGGACAAGCACGTTACTGTCGAGGAGGGCGAGGAGCAGGACGGAAACACCCTAGAAGCGCAGGAGGAGGTCGTCTGTCCTGTTAAAAGGCCCCGGCCACAGGCTTATAGTGGCTGCGGTGGGCAAGGTGAGCCGTGGGCGGGCTTTGTCCATGATACGGAGTCTGCGTGGGAGGATAAGGAGGGCATTCCTTGGGCATCCAGCAGGCCTGCACCAGACCAGCCCTGGTCTCCGTGGGGGCCTCCTTCCTTCTGGCAGGGTCCCAATTACCCACAATACCCCTGGGCCCTGGGTTGGACATATCCATGTCACAAATCTCGGCCCAGGGCCAATAGGGCAGCCCCCCAGTGTGGTCATTGTCCTGCTACGGCCGACACTGAGTTGGGCCAACAGGATGGGGACTGGGAGGATGATTCCTTTGGGTTGGTGATGAAGAGGGAGAAGCCTACGGTTTCGTATGGCATCATCGCCATCCCTCTGGGCTCTCACCTCGCTATGTCTGTCAAGGAGCAGATATGGCGGGGGGACTTTGTGGACATGTTCAGTCTCCTTCACATCGAGCCTGAGCCTACCCCCAAAGTGGGAGACCCTGTGCGTGACGAGGAAACCGTCAGGCAGAGAAAAATAGACAAGAACTGGACCAATTGGCTGAATGGGTTCATTGTCTATGCTGGGGTCACTGTCCAGTTGCACCCCAAAAAGGCGGGGAAGCTATTCAAATATCTGGACATCATCCATCGCGCCTTGCGCGATCATGCGGGTGCGGCTTGGATGGCTTATGACCGGCAATTCCGCATCAGAGCCGCGCAGGATCCATCTTTGGACTGGACTATACCCCAGTGGGAACTCTGGGTACAGTTAGTCCTGCCGGCTCGGGCAACGTTGGGGGATAGGGCGGATAGCGGGCATTTGATTGCTCGTTCCAGACCCGAGCAGCCTTTGGCACCTGAGGGTGCGCAGTGGGTTCAATCCCCCCGCGCATGCTTTCAATTTAATGCCACGGGAAAATGCAACAGGCCAGGATGTTCCTTTTCCCATGGCTGCCCCATGTGTGGGGCTGGACATCCCGTGGCAAAATGTCCACGAATCAGTGGTCCCAGGCAAGGTTTTCGCCCCTTCCGTGGAAAAAAGCCTGGTGGTGGACCCTCAGCTGGTGTTGGCAAGGGGCCCAACACCAATTAAGATTCCCTCCTTGGTTTACTGGCTGCAATTTTATTCGGATCGTTCTGCAGCCAGATTGTTGTTTGAGGGTTTCCAGTTTGGTTTCAGGATCCAAGCCCCGCCTCCAGTTAGGCCCACGTTCGCACACAACCTCCGGTCAGTGACTGGCATGGAGGAGGTGGTGCGAGTAAAAATAGCCAAGGAGGTACAAGCGGGTAGAGTAGTTGGACCGTTTGCTGTTCCTCCGTTGAGGAACTTGCAGGTTTCCCCCCTGGGTGTGGTGCCTAAGAAAGCCCAGGGCCAATTTAGACTGATTCACCACCTGTCCTTTCCAGAGGGTTCCTCTGTAAACGACGGGATACCGTCCCACTTGTGTTCAGTCAGATATACTTCTTTGGATGAGGCGGTTGCCCGCCTCAAGAAGTGTGGCCCTGGGGCCTTGATGGCCAAGGCGGATATTCAGTCCGCCTTTAGATTGCTTCCTGTGCACCCCCAGGATTTCTGTCAGTTGGGTTTCCAGTTTGAGGGCGGTTATTATGTCGATAGAGCATTGCCTATGGGGTGTTCTATTTCCTGTTCGGTTTTTGAGGCGTTCAGCACATTTTTGGAATGGACTGTGCGTTTCAGAACTGGGTTGCAATCCACTGCCCACTACTTGGATGATTTCCTGTTTATGGGACCATCTGGGTCAGGTGTCTGTGCTCGGCTCCTGGGTGACTTTACAGCGCTGTGCGAGCAGCTGGGGGTCCCCCTGGCACACGAGAAGACTGAGGGCCCCCTTAGCAAGCTCACCTTTTTAGGTATCGAGTTGGACTCGGTTACGCAGACCAGCCGCCTGCCAAGGGACAAATTAGATAATCTTATCGCAATGCTGACTAGCGCCCTAGGGTCTAGCAAGTTGACATTGAGGGAATTACAAAGTCTAGTGGGGCATCTTAACTTTGCATGTAAGGTCATTGCCCCCGGCAGGGCCTTTGTGCGCAGGTTATGTGATGCCATGGCGGGGCTACAGCGCCCGACTCACAGACTACGTGTGACACTTGGTATGAGGGAGGACCTGGAGCTGTGGCTGGAGTTTTTGAAAGATTTCAACGGGATCTCCTTTTGGAGATCTGTACAGTTGATTGAAGCCGAGCTCCAGGTTCATTCTGATGCCGCGGGAGGTTTGGGATTTGGTGTGTTTTTTCGAGGACGCTGGTGTGCTGCCCCCTGGCCAAGGGCATGGGCCCAGGAGGGGATCACCAGGGACTTGACATTTCTGGAGCTCTTCCCGATTGTCGTGGCTGTCCATTTGTGGGCTGGGGAGTTTGCCAACTCTTCAGTTCGCTTTTGGTGCGATAATCTGGCCGTGGTCCACATAGTAAACATGCAGACCTCCAAATCCCCCCGGGTCATGAATCTGGTTAGAGTCTTTGTCAAACAGTGCCTTGCTATCAACACTGTTTTCTCAGCCAGACATGTGCCTGGGATTGAGAATAGCATTGCCGACGCTCTCTCTCGTTTTCAGGAGGAGCGCTTTCGGATGCTAGCCCCCGAGGCAAGGCTGGATCCGGATCCCATGCCCCCATGGCTCTGGGGACTTGGTATGATGAGGCCCAGGAGGCCATATGGGCATCGTTGGCTCCATCCACCCGCGCCAGTTATTTGAGTAAGTCCCTTGAATTTGGTGCCTTTTGCAGGTCGGCTGGGGCTCTAGAGCAGGGAACATTTCCGGCCCACACTCTTATGCAGTTCATTTTGGGTCTGCATAATAGGGGGTTATCCAGCAAATCTATGTCAGTTTATTTGGCAGCCATTTCCTTCCAGTCCCAGGCCTGTGGTATCCAGGATCCTACCAAGGATTTTAGGGTGCGTAAGATGGTGGCTGGTTTTGGCAGGCAATTCCCCACAGGTGCAGACAAGCGCCTGCCCATCACGCCCACCATTTTACAGGGGTTACACATACAGTTTATGGCCATGTGTTCCCCAACCTACGAGTCGCTGTTGTTTAGGGCAGTGACTCTGGTACTGTTTTATGGGGCGTTTCGCCCTGGTGAGGTTTTGGTACGGTCTCGGTTTGCCCCCACTGACAGAGTCCTTCAGTGGGGGGACTGTGTGTTAAGGCCTGGGAGTTTATCCCTCCATTTGCGAGTGTCCAAAACGGACCAGTTAGGGCGTGGGCAGTGGATTCATTTGAAACAGGCTACGAGCCGGTGTCTTTGTCCAGTATCTGTCATGGAACAGTACTGTTCAACGGCGCCTGCGGGAGTGGGCCCGCTTTTTCGCCATGAGGACCATTCCCCCCTTACCCTTTACCAGCTTCGGGTCATTTTTAAAAGAGCGCTGGGTCAATTAGGCCTGAGGCCTGAATTGTTCGGCCTGCATTCATTTAGGATTGGGGCAGCATCCACGGCAGCCAGCATGGGTTTCTCCCCCCAGGGCATCAGGCGCATCGGTAGATGGCGCTCTGGTGCCTTTAAATACTACGTCCGTTAAGGTGCCGCAAGGGCTCCGTGTGCAACGCCAGTGGGCGTGTGCAGCGCCAGGAGGGCGCAACGTGTGTAGTGCCATGTGGCACGATGTGTCAGAGCCGCATAGGCTCTGCTGGCAGCGCTTGGAGGGCGTGTGCCGCGCCAGTGTTGGCGAGATGTGTCAGAGCCGCGTAGGCTCTGTTGGCAGCGCTTGGAGGGCGTCTGCCGCGCCAGTGTCGGCGCTAGGGGTAGGTGGGGTCCTGTAAGTTAAGGCGGACCAGGTCACTGTCCGTGACTGGCCACGGGAGTGAGTATTAGAGCGGGGGAAGGATTCCTCCTTTTTCTTGGCCTGTCCAGTGAGCTTATCTCACAATGTGCTTCCTTTTCCCACAGGTCCGCGAAGGAGCTGCCCAGCCAGGGTCTTGATCTGCGGACACTCCATAGTTTTTTGGGCCCGGAAGCATGCCATGTCATCCAGTTTCGGCTCTCAGCTGGCGCTGGGTGATGTTGCGCACACTGATTGGTTGGCCAAGAGGGGTATGTGTTGGGGCCAATTTTTCCCAGCCATTTTGGAGTACATTGCTGTTAACTCCCTGCCGCAGGTAATCGTGGTGCACTTGGGCGAAAATGACTTGGGTCAGAGGACGTCCATGTCCTTGAGGCTCCAGGCCCGCAAGGATTTTGACTCATTAGTTCGTCAGTTTCCCGGGATCACTATCCTGTGGTCTGACATGCTGCCTAGGAGAATTTGGCGCTGGGCGAGTTGTGTAAAAAGAATTGAGGTAGCACGAAAGAGGGTCAACGCTTACCTGGGCAGGGTCGTCACGGAGCTTGGTGGAGCGGCTATCCATCATCCCAGCATTGCTTTTGAGGAGCCTGCTCTTTACCGTGGCGATGGGGTTCACCTTTCTCCTATGGGTTATGGGCGCTTTCTTTCTGAGTTGCAACAAGGCTTGGCCCTCTTTTTGGGTGTAGGGAAGGCCAAGCGCGAGGCTGACCTTCCCTTGTGGCGGTAGAAGTGCGGGGTGGGTAGACAGAAGACCTTCTCCGGCGTCCAATCTAAGCCAGCAAGGGCAGGGGTGAGCCAGAACCGCTCTTTGGATGCTTGTCCGGCTCGAGGAGGCAGGCTGGCTAGCCCCTGGTCTGAACTTTGGGGCCTTGCAGGGGTGACCTGAAGGCAGAGTAGTTCGGCTGGCTTACCCTCTTTGGGCGACAGTGAAAGGCGGGCTTAAGAACAATTGAGCTACGCCTGGAGTTGGGTGGACGCCCCATGAGACTGGGGGACGTAGACGGCTAGGCCGTTTCCCCCATTTAGAACCCCGCACTTAGTTTGGGTATTGTTGCCTATTTTGCCTTGTTGCGCTTGTTGTAAGTTAATAAAGTGGCCCATTTAATCCCATACCTGCTGTCGGCTGTATTTATTGGGGAATGCGTGGTAACTGCTTCTGCAACAAACAAGCCTGTTTCTGCTTCTTTGGCTCTGTTTGGGATTGCCTGCTTCTTGTGCTGTCTTCCTATGCTCCCGTGCCACTTTGCTATTGGGAAAGCAAGGGCTATCCTCCCCTGCTGACCTGACACGTATTATTATGAATTAATCATTTTCTTGCATTGACTCAGAGTATGAAGGTTGTTGCCTTTGAAACAAGGTTTCAGCCCAACTTGTTCTTCTCAGGAAGATTCTCTACTCTCTATTGATGCTGGCCATTCCAGGAATCCAAAGGAAAAAAGTCAGTAAGCCACTACTGGAACTTCCTATAGATGTTCAGTAGCCATCTAACCAATACAGGTTGCATGTACTTGTGGAAAGTAGCAGCATCCTCTACAGTAATATAGTTGCATGCAGCAGTGATATCCTGGTCTGTTTATGACTGAAAGCAAAGGCATCAGAAAACTGGAGATTATTGCTTTAGGATGGCTCACTGGAGATTATTGCTTTAGGATGGCTCACTGACAGGCAAATAAATAAATAAAGTGGAAAGAATAAGAAGATGACACAATAATACTGGTATAATGAGTCAAGTAATTAGGTCAGATACAATAAGGTTTGACTGCAGACAGATAAAACTAAAGGTTAAGGCTGAGGTGACCCAGAATCTAGTGCCAACTGATGCCTTAGTACTATGATGCCTAGGACTGGAACTTCCATATACAGTAGAACCTCTTTAAGTTGACCACTCAAGGGACTGGAGGAAATTGGTCAACATAGGGAGGTGGTCAACATACGGGGGAAAAAGGCATTTAAATATTATCATGTTTAGCTCCCAGGGCAAACAAATGCAAAGCCAAGTTATTATTTAGATTGGATTTTTTAAAAGTTTTATTGCAAATATAAATGAGAATTGATCCTCTTGTGATGCTTACTATTTATATTATCTATATCTATATCAAGAGACAGAGAATAAACAGCCCACAGTGTTTGAAAAAAACCCTGAAAATTCATAAGCTTAAAAAAAATTGTAAGTTAAAAAAAAATACTCGGTTTCATAGCAGACAGGCAGACCAATGCTATCCCTTGTCAGCCCATAGCATGTAGCATGTTACATAGCCCCAACAGCTATTTAAAAAAAACAAAAAACTTTTTTACTTCGGCTGCCTGGCCTCCACTGGGTCTCCTCAGATTCACTAAATGCCAGAAGGTGTTTGATACGGTCCCTCACTAAAAGCTGTTGATAAAACTCCACAGTCAGGGAATAAGAGGACAGGTCCTCTCATGGATTGGGAACTGGTTGAGGACCAGGAAACAGAGAGTGGGTGTCAATTGGCAATTGACAAAAAAGGTGGAGAGAGTGGAAAGTGGAGTGCCTCAAGGATCTGTCCTGGGACTGGTGCTTTTCAACATCTTCATAAATGACCTGGAAACAGGGATAAGCAGGGAGGTGGACAAGTTTGTGGATGACACTAAGCTTTTCTGAGTGGTGAAGACCAGAAGGGATTGTGAAGTGCTTCAGAAGGATCTCTCCAAACTGGGAGAATAGGCAGCAAAATAGCAGTTGTGTTTCAATATAAGTGTAAAGTAATGCACTGGTGATGGGAACCAAAGTGGCTTCACTATGCACAAGCAACCTCATGTCCCTCACAACTTGGTACATGTCCAGGTACAATTGGCAGCCGGCGCAGGTTTGTCGGCTATGGGCAGTGTGCCCACCTATAAAAACCCTTTTGCACATGCGCTAGCAGGCATAGGGGAGAGATTGTTGAGTAGCTTCTTGCTTTTTCAAGATGGGACAAACCAGACAAACACAGGCCCACAGTATCGCGTTCAGTGGGCAACTTATGGAGGGTAAATTAATACTCTGTGCAATGGTTGACGTGGTCAAGGCACAACTTACGGAGGTGGTCAGTATAGAGAGGTTGGTCTCCCATAGTGTATATGCAGTGTCTGTCCATACTGTGAAAATTAGGTCAAGGAGGTGGTCAATAGAGAGAGGTGGTCAACTTTGGAGGTTCTACTTTACTTCCATTTATCCAATGCTGAGAACAAAGAACTTACCTGTCTGCAACCAGCTTGGTTGCCAAAAGCACCTCACCCTTCTTGTGAACTTCTCAGGGTCATCTGGCCAGCCAAGGGGGGAGATAGCGCTGAGCTGAATCTACTTTTGGTCTGATGACCCAGTATCAAAGTTCTTATGTAAATAAATACACAGGCCTGATTGAATCACTGCTTTTGCAGCTTTCTAAAGCCAGCTATAGAATCAGTGAATGAAATAATGAGAGCTTCAAAAGTCTCAGAAATGTACTTGATCTTGCAACTTCACAGCCTGCTTTACAGAAGTCAAGAAGGTGAAGAGATCTTGAATACTGAATGAGCTTGAAAATACTGTTGATACTGCAGGGAAATCATGACACAGATTAATAATAACACAGCATTTATATAACACTTTTCATGTTCAAAGCACTTCAAACTAATTAACTAATTAATCCTCAATACACCACCATCTCTTCCCTTTAACTTAACAATGTATTCCTGCCATCAGCCCCACTGGCCTTCATTTAATTTTAATCCTTATGATTTCCTCCCTGTTTGTTCCACCCTCTCCATCCCCTGATTATTTATAGACATCACATGGCTTGTATTTCCTCCTCCCAAATATCTCTCTTCTAAAATGCATTTATCACAGAGTGTAAGTCATAAACCTAGTTTAGAATGTAACATTTAATTTACTGTGTTTGACTGTGCATCAGATTCTAGCAAATTAATCATAAATTTATATGAAACAATTTACAGTGGTACTGGTGTTAGCACTGCCGATTTATCGAGAGTTTACTGTGTATAAATATTCATGGTAAATAAACAAATACATTAAATAGATAATGCTAACTTCAGCACTGTTAAAAACAACTCTAAAATTTATAATTGGGGAGTATGCAGTCAAGTATTAATAAACCGTTATCGTAAAGTTTACTGCTTGCATTGGAAATGGAATTTTTAATTATTGAGTACACCAAATAAGAATGAAATTAACCTAATTTTCAGAAAGCATCAAAGGGAAACTGCAGAAAAGCACACACAAAGGCCAGTTTTGGTGCTGGGTCTGGATGCCTATGGCTGTTGGAGTCTCCAGGGGGAACCCTCAAATGGTTCTGGCACAAAATGGTTCTGGCTCTTGTTTGGGCCTCTTCAGTCTAGAAAAGAGGCACCTGAGGGGGGAACATGATTGAGACGTACAAAATCATGCAGGGGGTGGACAAAGTGGATAGAGAGATGCTCTTTTCCCTCTCACATAACACCAGAAGCAGGGGACATCCATGAAAGTTGAGTGTTGGGAGAGTTAGGACAGACAAATATTTCTTTATCCAGCATGTAATTAGTTTGTGGAACTCCTTGCCACAGGATGTGGCATCTTGCCTGGATGCCTTTAAGAGGGGATTGGACAAATTTCTGGAGGAGAAGTTCGTTACGGGTTATGTCATTGTAGATATGTACAAGCTCTTGGTTTTAGAGGCAAGCTGCCTCTGATTGCCAGTTGCAGGGGAGGGCGCCAGGATGAAGGTTGTGTCTGTTGTCTTGTGTGCTTCCTCGGGCATTTGGTGGGCCACTGTGAGATACAGGAAGCTGGACTGGATGGGCCTTTGGCCTGAGCCAGTGGGACTGATCTTATGTTCTTAAAAGGAGCCAGATTATTATTGGACTTGTGGTACATAAATGTCATATGCCAGTGTTTCTCAAACTGTGGATCGGGACTCACTAGGTGGGCCATGAGCCAATTCCAGGTGGGTTCCCATTCATTTCAATATTTTATTTTTAATATGTGTGATGTGATGGTATGTGACTGTGTTTGGGAAATGTCACAGATTTGTACTTTTAACAGGCTACCGTGAAGATGCTTTTAACAATGACAGTAAATGGGACTTACTTCTGAGAAATGAGGGTGGGATTTCAGCCTAGGGTTGTTAAAAATTTTCCTACTTAATGATATCACTTCCAGTCACGACATCACTTCTGGTGGATCCTGACAGATTCTCATTCTAAAAAGTGGATCCCAGTGCTAAAGGAGTGAGAACCACTGTATATGCCATTGAACAGAGTTAGGAAGGCCTAAGGGGGGCCATTTAGGAAACCCCATGGTGTCAGGTGGCTTCTAAAACTTGCTTTCTGAACAGCTTTTTCTAAATCAACCTAAGTGTACGATTCCCTTGTTGGGAATAACTTCCACCGCAAAGAGTTGTGGATGAGTGTGTAATATGGTTGTCAGGTTAGATGCATCCCCAAATTGAGATTTCTGAAACAGAGCTGGCTGATGCCACAAACCTACCACCTCTAGAAAATGAAAATGGTGCCAGGGTGATTATGAGGTGTAGCTTAGCATTGGCCTCCAGTGGCTTGAAATCAAATTTGCTGCCTGTCCACCTGATGAAGAATAGAAACAGTCAGGAAAAACAGGGTCACTTTTAGCCAACAAGCAACCTTAGTAGATGTGTAAGTGTCTAGCCCAAAGAGATTCCTCCACAAAGATACTGTAATTTATCTTGTGATGTTTTCTCACAGATGGGGTATTATAGCCTTGAAGGGGTACCAGCCCTCTTAATACTCCATCTATCATATTCTATCCGCATTTTAATGGTGATGTAATGGAAGCTATTATAAAGTGAAGAATGTAGTGTTGTCTGTTACATTGCTTCCTTTTGTCAGGGGTTGTGAAAGCCACTGCCAACCTTTGCAGCTGTCCCCCAGAGTCACCAGTGCGTATTCATAGTTTATGCTGTGAAAAAGGCAATAAATAGGCAATAGACTTAAATTTATAGCTTTGGGAAATTGGGTAATCAGCTGGCTCCCTCCTTGGTAGAGGTGTTTGTTTCTGGTAAGATAGGATTACAGCCCAAGTCTTACTGTACACAGTGGGCTTACTTCCAAGTAAAGTAACCATTTGCAAACACCTCTGCTTCTTGGCTGACTTCTCTTTTTGCAATTATTGATGACCAGAGGCACATGTAGGAAATTGGGAACTTTACCAGGACACTAAAAATGCAGTACAATGTTGTGGGTGATAAGTCTCATCCCTTTCCTCTATATATCCTATTCATGTATATTCCCTGCACTGACAATGCAGTCCTATGCATGTTTCCTCAGGAGTAAATCCCCATAAAGTCAGTGGGTCTGACTCTCAAGGAAGTGTGTAAAGGATTGCAGCCTCCTATGCCTTCTACAGAATGTTTGCTCTTTGTTGCTCTCTTAACATCATGGATTCTGTTTGTGTCAATAAGTCTCAATCAATATGGAAGATTTACAAATATTTGCTGTTCTGGTTTTCTTTCCGTTTAACTTGTCATGCAGTTTAAGGCAGGTGTCTTCTGTCCTCCTGTGGCCTGACCCTATTGGTCAATTGAAAACTAGGTATGCAAGGAGTGGCTTAATCTGATGCAATGGAAGTTCTATCTGCCTGCAATCTGAGTAAAAAGGGACATTGTCACCTGCTTTTTTCTTGGAGCACAAGTTCACTAAGGTAGCAATGCTGAATTGAAACAGGGTGCACTCCTACATAACTACAAATTAGGTCTCCCTTAATCCTGCTCTGAAGCACTCAAAGACAGGAACTGCAGGTGAAGGGATGATAGATTCTCAAGGTGTGTGATTTTCCAGCTCTGATTGTGCCTTACTTTGGTATAGATGACTTCCACTTGAGCTGCAACTAACCTTTTAGGAGGCTTCCCTCCGAGACAATAAAAAAAGAAGAAGCCAATGACTGGTACTTTTCATTTTGCCTGTTGGCGGGTCAATTAAAACCTTGCAGAACATCTGATTTATGTTTCTAGTTTATGATTAGAATAAACAGTGTGTAAAGTGGTGGCTGCATAGAGAGGCAACTGAACTCAGTGTAACACTTCAGAAACAAATTATGTAGGATCATTGCAAATAATTAAGCAGTGTCATTCTTGATTATCTTGGTAATGAAGAGGAAAGCCAAGTGCTACTTATTACACCTCCAGGGCCTGGCAATGCTGTCTTGTGTTTAAGTCCTAATTGATTTTTGATTGTCCTACCTGAAGAAAATATCTCATTTTCTTAAGGCGGATCCTTCTAGCTATTTGTAATTATGATCTGGATTCCAGCGAGAGCCTTCCTTTCTCTGATAACAGTAAAATAATTATTGGAGTGAATAATGCAAGTTTTAGACTTTAATTCCGGCATGTAGGAGAAGAATGTTTAGACAATTTTTGATATGTGGGTACCTTCACCCCATTGAAATAGCTTGGTGAATGATCCAGTACTTTCTCAATTGGTAACTGCCTACTTAAGAACGCTCTTGGCTAATCCCCCCCCCCCCCAAAAAAAGCAACACAAGTGCTGTACTTACTGGACTACAAGCCTCGAAGGCCATTGCAAATTTCCCTTTAGTCCTGGAAAAAGGAAAATATAAATGTGCCGGCCCCAGAGGTAGATTTTTCTGTTGCATTGCTTGCTCCAGCATGCTGGGGAAGTAAATGAAGGGGGAAGAAAGAGGATAGCATTTCCCTGCCCCACATCCTTACTCCGTTTCATCCCCCCATGGCCCCAGATGGGTAATTAAAGAGAAATGGAGAGATCTAGAGAACATCTCCAGACAGAGAATTTCAGAGGGTCAAAGAGCTTCCCTCTGCTTTGCAGTGGACTTTTTGAATTGCTGGAACTCTTCCCTGAACCTGAATTTAGCAGACTTTTCTGACATCCCTGCCCACAACTTCTTCCAAATAGTAGACAAAGAGTATTTGTTGACTTCAGTATCTGCAGAACTTTCAGTTTATCTGCCTGCTTGAAACCTGGCTCTATGTGCAATCTAAGCCTGTGGCCAGGCCACCACTACATTGTGTGGCATTCCACACATTAATTGGGCAGTGTGTACAGAAATACTTTCTCTTGTCTGTCTAGGATCTGCTGCCTCTCCGTTTCATTGGGTGACCCCAAATTCTGCCACAATGGCAGAAAGAGAAAAAAGTTCTCAAACAAGATGAAAAAGGGGTTGAAGATCCAGCCGAGAGTGACTAGTCTATTGAATACATTCTAAAATTTTGCAGATCTTGCAGTCAAGCCACACAACTTTCTTATTCTTTGACATCTTATTTCTTTCTGATATTATGAGTAGATAGACATTTTTTAAAAATAAGAAAAAAATTTAAAGGCAATACAAATACAAACAAAACAGTTACAAAGTGAAACTGAGATATATCTGTGTTGTTTTTTTTTTAAAGGAGTGGGTAGATTGACAAGATTCATCCGTAACTCATCATGTGGGACCTTCCTCTCCATTGATGGCTGTGCTATTCTTAAGGCTTTCTATATCATGAAAATATCATAGCTATTGAACACTTATGACTTGCAGACTTTGTTGGTTTTCTCTATTCTGCTCCAAGTAGCTGGAATAGATGGCTTTGTTGGGCTTGTATGTGGGCATTGTATGAGCTAATTAGTTTGGGAAGGTCAGGACCTGTGTGAGAGAGAGATTATATCTGACCGTTTTGAATACACATTGCAGGAAGATAAAAATATAGCTCTGCGGTGGAGTTCTTAACTTCTGTGTGGGGCAGAGTTCCAAAGGGGAGAGTGCTATATTGGAGTCACCACTGGTAGCAAGCTCCCAAATGACCTCTTTTGTCCTAATGCCATCTTGTGTCTATTGAACACCATTGGAGGTTTAATAAAGCATTTATAAATGAATATCTAAGAGCATGACTGGATGTTGCTCTGTCTTTTGGAAAGAAAAGTGCTTGCCCCCTTGAATCTCTCTTGGCTAGTAAAAATGACTGTCTCTGAGGCTACAGTGTCAGTGATGTAAAGCTGTAATCAGTAGAAACTTGGTACATTTTGAGCAATATATATTGCACTGCAGGGTTCATGGGTAATAATCTCTAAATGCTCTCCAGCAAAAGATAGTTTCCTGAATAAATGAGGCACAACTGGGCATTGTTCCAATGAAAACGTTGGCGAGATGCTGCTCTGGCTAAAGATGCTGTGAATGGAATAGCTTCAGGCAATGGTTGCAAAAACAGAACTGTATGCTCTCATCCAAAGGCACAAGGAAATGGTTAAAGTGGAGTTGCTCATAAATTTGGACATGAAAAATCCTAACTAAAGAGAGAGGTGCATCTTGTGAATCAAGCTGGAATGCTGGGTGCTGTTGTGCATGTTTTGGACTTCTGACCAGGGCCTGCTTTTTGTTTTTAAATTTAATACACGCAATGTAATGTGTGCAAAAGAAGCTTTTCGGTTCTAAGCTGGCAGTACAACAGAAGAGGTATCTGTAGAAAAGATTAAAGAGGCGTGACTGAGAACCAGGATAAATAAAAATGCTACAGACTGTGTAAAGCTGAGGTGACCTAACTTTCAACTTTAGGGCTTCTGGACCTTTAACAATTGTATAGTGGAGGGAATTTCAGCAGGTGCAGCTTGTCACCAGCCTCTGCTTCCTTGGCTCCCTGAATTCAACCAGGGAGGCTGGTAGGCTGGACAGCAAGAGTGTCATTTCCTCCACACTTCCTCCTCTGGCTCTGTTCCTGTCATCTTTTTTTGGAATCCCAAGAGTGAGAGGAGGAGCTTAGAGGTAGGTGGTTGGAGATAAGAGGCCCTACAAATGTGTCATCTGATGCAAATGCCTCATTTGACCTCATTTTTGGGGGTGGGTGGGTGGGAGGGGAGCAAATATGCCAAAAATATGCTCAATCCCTGAATTACAGGCACAAATGGTATTTTTAAAGGACAGCCTTCTTCACCCTCTAGGCCAGTGGTTCCCAAACGTTTTCAACTGGGAGCTCCATGGACCTACTGGGCCATTGGCCACGGCTCCCCGTTAGACTACAACCCTATACATTGTATAGGGTGGAGGGTTTTTTGTGATAATTGTGTGGCTCCCCTGGCTGGTATCTGTGGTCCCTGGGGAGCCACGGCTCATAGTTGGGGAACCACTGACCTTGGCAGAGCTTACAGCAGGATTCAAACTATACAACAATGGAGAGTTCACAAACATGGTCCTTGTTTCATGAAGAAGCACACACAATCCCTCAGTGATACAAACATGCCTTCATGTTAACGTTGTGGGTAGGAAGAACACACAAAAATGTAACAAGCATACAACAAAGTGACTTTTTTTTTTTGCAAATGGGGTCAGCGGGTTAATAACTCTCAGCGTCACACTGGCCTTCTCTTAATGTAGAAGAGAAAGAAACAGGGAAGTGATAAAAAATGCTTTGCTGAAAATGTCCAGAAATTATGTCTAGCAACATATGTAATAGCAGAAGGTGGTCATAGGTTTACGGCAGTGGTTCTCAAACGCTCTGGGAGAGTTTGAGAGCCAGTAAGTCTTTACAGGGGTGGGGGGAGGAGGCAGCGGGGGCGGGGGGAAGGCAGCGGCGCGATCCCCAGGATTGCGCCGCTCGGGTCTGCAGGGGCTTGGGTGCACTTGCCCAGGCCTCCTGCAGCCTCCCTGGGGTGCGGGGAGCCCAGTGCAACTTCTGGCAGGGCTTCCCGCAGCAGGGAAAGTGGATGCAGAGCAATTACGTCCCGCCCCGGAAGTGGAGCGCGATTGCTCCGCATCCACTTTCCCTGCTGCAGGGAGCCCTGCCAGAAGTTGCGCTGGGCTCCCCGCACCCCAGGGAGGCTGCAGGAGGCTTGGGTAAGTGCACCCAAGACCCTGCAGACCCCTGAGCGGCGCAATCCTGCGGATTGTGCCGCTACCTTCCCCCCGGGGACAGAGACCAGGGCCCTCAGGCTGGGGTGTTGCGACGCCCCAGTTTGAATAGCACTGGTTTATGGGCAGTGTCATTTAGGTAATGGCAACCAAAGGCAAAGATCATAATGTAGCAGACAGCATTGGGTACTTGAGATAGGTAGGCTATAATCCATAGCTGATTTGCAAGATGCCGAGAAAGAGCAGATTGTGGACCAAAGTCTACAAGAAGATGAGAACACTCATATGCTGACACTAATTTAATCACTGGCTCTCTCTAGCAAAGAAAAAAAAGTACTTAAGACCTTTTTAGTTGGCAAAAATATTGATTTTATTCTGAGCGCTAAAAGAGTAGTAGTCCATATCAAGCACCAGTAGTCCCAACCTACTGTTCCCCTTCTCCCCACCACTGCTTCCTACATGCAGACTGATTTCCAGGATCCTTGGTATATCCAACTTGTGAGAAGATTGGAATATTAGGTTCTTCAATGTGATTTTTGCCACAGGAGTGATTTATGTGTGCACTTTCACGTATGAAAATGTTGACCTAAGGAGTACCCTGCTGGAGCTTCCCTGAAGGAATTGGAATTGCCTGGGAAGGCACAAGGAAAAGTATTAAAGGAGACTTCTTGGAAAAAAAAGGAACCTTCTTTCCCTTTCCACAAACCAACTGGCACCCAAAACACCAAACACTGAGCATGGCAAGATTTGTGGAAGCCATAGCTGTCATGCGGCCTGCATATTTTTGCCTGGCTTCATTTTACAATTGGCTGAGTACATGCTTTCCTAGGAAACCTTGTTCAAATGTTGCCTTGCCCGAGAATCTTTTAATCCTCCTTAATATGTCAGCTGTGCCGGTTGAAAAGTAGACCACCCATGTTTGTATACTTGACAAGTAAACCAATCCTGCCTTCATTATTCAAACCATCAGCCCATAGACAAAGGGAGAAACAAGAAACAAATCACTACAGTGACACCCAGATCTTTCCTTTTTTTATCTTGACAGGGTTTTGTTTCTGCTGTGCTACTTTTCTCTCCCCCCCCCCACACCCTGCCAGCTACAGCCTCCTGTTTCTCTTTATGGTAATTGGATGGGCCCAAAAGACCTTAGAGGCTTGTATCTTCTCTTCACATGAGTGACACTTCAGTGATAAACTTGAACTTAAACTTACTGAGGCGTAACTGAGGGTTCATTTGATAGCTAGTGGTTTTCAGCAGCACTGCAGGGCTTTGGGGGCTCAACGTGAGTGAGATTGTTAATGTCCTGTGAGGAAAAACAATAACACATTTCATTAATGCGTTCATGTGTGAAGCATCCATTAGTGCACTGGAGGTATTAATGACGTTATGCTTTAAAATGACATGTGGGGCATGACAGGAATTGCAAGGTCTGATGAGAACAGATGACAAGATAAGCAAATATTTGAATGGCTTCATTTGCCTGCCGGTCAAACGATGGGTGTAGGGGAAGTGAACAAGCAAAAACGTGGAAAAGATTCATTCTGTCTGTGCATGGATTGAAGCTGAGGGAGAACAGAATGCCCCGACTAAATGGAAGATGTGTGCAAAGTGGCCAAATGGCAAACAGGACTGGAGCAATGTTTCTGCTGACTGTCCAAATCATGTTCAGAGAAATATGAAGGACACGTAGCATGGCATTCACAAGCTGTCGCTGCATTGTGAAGGATTAATTAGTTTGAGATAAGTGTTATCCCTTCGCTATATGTTGAGTCGCTTAGGATGTTTTTCCAACAAACAAAGCTACAACACTCCTTGAGTCACTGTGGTTTGTTTTTAATGTGATATAGAAGGTAGAAGATGGATACGTTTTTATAGCAGATGTTCTTTTGGCGCATACGTTGTACAAATACAGGAAAATTCAAACCCTGTCATTTGTGAAAAACACAGAAAAGTAGAAACATGCCAGTTGTTAAGCATTTTGCTTGTGTGTAAGGAAACAGAAAAGTAGCAGAAGTATGTCAAGGGGCAGCTAACTGTCTTAGGGCCCAAACCTAAGCCAGCTCACCGCCAGCGTACACTGTTGAAACATGCCATAAGGCATGTTTGTGGGCCCTAGTGTTGGTGCTCTGCCAGTGCTAGCCCAGTGATGGCTGGCGCAGGGCTAGCACTGGATGAGCACTGGAGCTTCGCTGCTTGGCGGTCATGTGGACCGCTGAGCAGCAGAGAGGTAGGTGGGGGCATGGGAGAGGCAGGGAGGAGGCATTCAAGGGCAGGGGGAAGTGGAGGGAGAGTGGGGAGAGGGTGGGGAGGAGGTGTGCTTGGGGAGGGAGAGGGGCAGAAGGGAGGCAGGACCGATGGAACTTTGCTGCACTGAATCTGAGCCTCCATGTTGGGCTGGCCACCTGACACGGAGGCTCTTCATTCTATGCCAAACTTTGGGTCATCATAGAATTGAGTTGCCCCATTGTGGTGCTGCTCGGTTTACCCGGCGCAAGGGGACAAAAACTCCTTCTCCAGAGGAGGAAGCAGCTCCTGTTTGGAGTGCTTAGGATACAGCAGCAGCCATTTTCAGCACTGCTGGAGCCCTGCGTGCTGGTCAGCTCAGGATTGGGCTGTTAGTCAGATGGAAAGTGGTGGTGGTGGTGGTGGTAGTAACTTTATTGTCATTGTACTACAGCACAACAAAATTTATGCACTTAGAGATACAAGCAAAAATCTATACTACAATTCCAACAATCACACTCTACACACTCACCCACTCATTCTATACAACATGCATCATAATATAATAACAGTATAACAGACCATAATGCCCAGGAGCATGGTAACAACTATATTGCCGTATTCAACGTAATTATGGCTGTGGGATAAAAACTGTTCAGGAATTGTGTGGTGCATGCTCTAATAGTTCTGTGTCGTCTACCCGAAGGCAACAGTTCAAAGAACTAATGAGCCGGATGGAAGGGGTCTCTCAGAATACTATGTGACTTCTGCAAACAGCGAGATGTATAGATGTCCTCCAAAGCTGGTAGATGAAGGTTGATGATGTGCAGCGTGATCTTAATAATTCTCTGCAGAGCTTTTTTGTCCCCTGCAGAGCAATTTCCATCCCACACCAAGATATCACAGGTTAGGACACTCTCAATGGTGCAACGATAGTAAGACACAAACAGCTGCTGTGACAAATTTAACCTCCCAAGCTTCCTCAGAAAATATAACCGCTTTTGTGCCTTTTTTATCAACATGCTGGTGTTAACAGTCCATGAGAGGTCCTCTGTGATGTAAATACCTAGGAATTTGAAACTAGCAACCCTCTCCACCTCCTCACCATTTATGTATAATGGTGTGTGTACATCCCTCTTTTTCCGGAAGTCAATTATAAGTTCTTTAGTTTTTTTGATGTTAAGTGAGAGATTATTTTCTTTGCACCACAATAACAACTCCTGTACCTCCTTCCTATAAGCAGATTCATCATTCCCACTAACAAGCCCCACCACTGTAGTATTGTCTGCAAATTTTATGATTTCATTGATATTATATGATGGGGTACAATCACGTGTATACAGGGAATAGAGGAAGGGGCTCAGCACACAGCCTTGGGGAGCTCCTGTATTTAATATAAGAGTGGAAGAATGATAAGAGCCCATCCTAACTGAATGTGGCCTATTTGTCAAAAAGTCCTTTATCCACAGACAAATGCCTTGCTGTATGCCCAAACTAGTCATTTTAAAAAAACAGCCTGCTAGGTAGAATGGTGTTAAAAGCTGAACTATAATACACAAATAACAGCCGTACATATGTACCCCATTGTTCCAAATGACGAAGGACTGTGTGTAAAACAATAGAGATGGCATCATCAGTCGACCTATTACTCCTGTATGCAAATTGACAAGGATCCAAGGTGGGTGGAAGAACATCAGCCTCTCAAAACACTTCATAATTACCGAAGTTAGAGCCACGGGTCGATAATCATTGAGAGAAGCAACTGCTGTCTGCTTAGGAACTGGCACTATAATAGATGTCTTCAAGCAGGTAGGGACAGAGCACTGTGACAGAGATAAATTGAAAATATTTGTAAAAACTTCAGTCAACTCTGCAGTGCAGTCTTTAAGGACCCGTCCCGGAATTCCATCTGGGCCAGCTGCTTTCCGGACGTTAATATTCTGTAAAACCTGTTGTACATCATCAGGCTGCAGGACAAGTGACTGACCATCAGTGGCTGCAACTGGAATGTTGGTGGCTGCTATCTCCTCAAACTGGCCAAAAAACTGATTAAGCTGCTCTGCCATGGAATCGCTACTGCTGGGCAGACTATTTTTATAATTCTGCCCAGTAAGTTGTTGCAGACCCTGCCATAACTGGTGGGTATCTGAACTTTCAAAATGCTGCTCAATCCTCCGCCTGTACATGGCCTTTGCATCCCTGATGCCTTTTTTTAAGTTCGCTCTGGCCTCACTGTACTGTAGTGTGTTTCCAGAACGGAAAGCAGCATTCCGGGCTCTTATCAAAAGGCGCACATCTCTGGTGACCCAGGGCTTATTATTAGGAAACACCCATATTTGTCTGGTGGTAGTGACAGTGTCCATGCAGCTTTTGATATAGAACAGTACAGTCGAGGTATAGATGTCGATATTGTCCTCCGCAAATAATGTCCAATCAGTACGCCTGAAGCAATCCCGAAGTTGCTCCAATGCATCCTCTGACCACTGTTGTATTTGTCTGACAACAGGCCTAATTCTATTGGCAAGAAGTCTGTATGATAGTATCAAAAACTGAGATATATGGTCAGATTGTCCCAGGTGGGGTAAAGGTATAGTCCTATACCCGTTCACAATATTACTATACACATGATCTAAGGTGTTTTGCCCTCTAGTGGGACATTGTACATGTTGATTGAACTTATGGAGGACAGTCTTTAAATTAGCTTGATTGAAGTCACCTGCAATTACATACACTCCATCTGGGTGGGCCCGTTGTTGTTTACTAATAGCAGTTAGCAGATAGTTCATAGCTAGAACAGTATTTGCAGCAGAAGGTATATAAACTGCAGTAATTATTAATTTAATTAATTAACAGTATTTATATAGCGCTTTTCAACTGAACGTTCACAAAGTGGTTTACAGAGAAAAATCAAATAACTAAATGGCTCCCTGTCCCAAAAGGGCTCACAATCTAAAAAGATGCCAAGGAATACCAGCAGACAGCCACTAGAACAGACAGTGCTGGGGTGAGGTGGGCCAGTTACTCTCCCCCTGCTAAAAAAAGGAGCACCCACTTGAAAAAGTGCCTCTTACCCAATTAGCAGGGGTTATAATTATAACCGCAGTAAACTCACAGATAGAAGGTGTGGCATTTAACAGCCATATACTCCAGGGCAGGAGAACAATGCATATCCATTATTGTGGTGTTTGTGCTCCAGTTGTTATTTATGTAAACACAAAGCCCCCCTCCTTTGCTGTTTCCTGAATCTGCAGTCCTATCCGCTCAATGTACTAGCGACCTGGTAACTCAATAGCCTCCTCTGGAATGGAAGGATCAAGCCACATCTCTGTAAAAACCATGGTACAACAGTCCCTTATATTTTTCTGGATTGAGATAATAAGTTCCAGCTCCTCTATCTTGTTTGAGAGGGATCTAACATTTGACACAAAGAGACTAGGCAGTGCGATGGACCGATGATATGGAAGTGAACAAGGCTTTGAGCAAGGTAGTAGTTGGTATGTGGTAGATTAGCAGACGGTGAAATGAAAGTCACAGTGTTCAGGATCTGGGACAACTGTTTGACAGTGCAGACATCGTCCCAAACTCCTCACATTCCGGAAAACTTAATCCTGATGCAGGCCCACTGACTTCCAAACATTGCATTTTAGATTAAAGGTTCTTGAAGAGGTCACAGTCAGAACATTATGTGCTCCCTAGGCCAAATCCATCAGAGGTTTAAGGGCCTGGGAATGTTGGTGCATTGAGAGAAAAGAGAATTCAGATTCCAGGCTAGACAGGTCCAGCACATTGGTTCACTTAGAGAGCCCAAATTGAGTCCTATTGCTTAGGCATATCTACAATTTGTTTCTGCTCAGGCTGTGGTTTGGAGTTTCCAAAGCAACTTCCAGAGCTGTGACAGCACAGGCCAGTCACCATCTTCAAGTCATTGCCTGAAGCCAGGGTCATGCATGACACTAATATGCATGAAATAATGGAGATTAAGCCAATGGATTTCGTTGTTAATGGAGGTACCTGAAGTCAGGCGAATTATTTTGGGACAGGTTCACTACTAGGTCACTAGACAGCATTAAACATGTGTCAATGGCAAGCTGGCATTAATAATCTTCCCTCTCCAAGCCTTGGCTCTTACCTTCTTTTTAATTTTTTTTATTTTGTCAAGCCTGTCTGTTTGGTTTTTCATGATGAATTAGCAGATAAGTCTGCTTGGACCATGGCTGGATTCTTGCACAAGATTCAGGAAGAGAAAGGATGTGACAGCTGCACAAGCCAGTCTTTGGATGACAGTACTGCACATCTCAATGCCATCAAGAATAATTTAACCTGAAGGATCTGACATGCTTGGCAGAGTCCCCGAGAAGGCGGGAGGGAGGGGGGAGGGAGGGAAAGGGGGACTGTTTTGCTTACTCTGATCAAAAGGGCCTTCCACATCTATAATTTTTCTGTTTAGAACCAGAATAGAATTCTCTGGGTGATAACATAGTGCAAGCCTACATTAACAGATTTTGGGTAGCTGGCGTTGACTTGGAACAACAAAAGAAACATTTTCTTTCCTCAGATTAGCCCTTCAAGTTCTTTGAATGACAAATGACTCATACTCTTGAAATATTCACAATCCACCCACACATACACCCAAATAGGCCTGGCAGTATGCTAATTCATTCTGATTTTTCCCCCTCACACATAACTGCACCAAACCCAGGTTGATGGGCAAAGAAGAACTTTTTAGGGCAGTGGATCTCTTACATTTAGCAGAAGGAGAGAAATTGTCCAAATTCATCCCAAATTCTCCCTTGTGTCTGTTTTTAAATTACGAGTTTTACAGGAAACACCTTTTTCATTTCCTTTGCTATTGGAAACCATGTTGTGAACTGTACCATGTATGTATTTGTGCACATATGTGTGTATATGGGGGGCTGCCCATCCACGAGGCCACTTGAGATAGTCACCTCAAGAAGCAGATTAGTATGGGAGCACCTACCTCTGTCTGTCTCCTTACTCCTCCTCTTCCCACTCTCTGCACTCTAACCCATCTCTCATCTTCTTCATCTCCCTTTTCCAATATAAAGAGTGGGAGGAAAAGAAGCTGGCATGTCACCAAATAAAGGGGAGGCAGCATTTGGCGTGCCATCTCAGATGCGGATAGGTCTTAGGTGGGTCCTGTGTGTGTGCGTATTCTTAATAATTGATAATACTCAAATGGAACCTTAGTTCAGTACAGTTAATATAGCAAACTGTGGTCAGTTGTTTTCTTATGTTAAAGAGCATCTCTGCCCAGGGATTTTACCTGTAGATGTAGTCGTAGAATGCCTTTTATCTGAAATTTTCAATATGCATTTTTATTAACAAACTTTCAAACATCAGGCTAACTATATTGGCACTTGTGCTTTGGCCAGGTTCCTCCCATTCCCATAGATGACACGAGCCAAGATCAGCTTTTGCTATGAAATGGACCAATTTTATTGATTACAAGTATCTATTTCAATATATAGCTTGCAAAGGTTTCTCTCTAGTAGAACCCCTTTCCTTCTAGTGTAGGCACCTCCCCTGGAGGAGACAGATACAATTGTCAGTTCCCCCTTGGGTGTTAGCACCCTTGTTCAACCAGAGGTAACCTCTTACCAAGTTCCAATTCCCCCCAACCCATAGAAAGGGGGTCAAGAGTGCCAAATTGCTTCACCCTTCCCAAGCCCAACAGCCTGTAAGAAGGCCTTTGCAATTCAAACCTGAGCAAGACAGCCTCTTGGGATTGGTTCTAGTACCCCTTCTGACTCTTGCTATCCTTAGGATGCATACCAGATCCCGAATCCTACTATCCTGTATTCATCAGCATAACAGTGTGCCTAAATAATCACTGTCTGTTCTCTTCTTAATTTCAAAATGATTCCCTACACTTTTACCAAGTCTAGACCTTTTCAGAAAACTCATGCTATCCATCCTGTTTTAAGGAGTTTTATTTCAGAATACCCATCTTCCATCAGATCAGTATCTCTGCTTACATAATGTCCCAGTGAACTTAGCACTCTAAGGATGACACAAATATTCCACTGAAGCCAACTTCAGAATTTCCATTATTTTGATGACTATAAACTACACATTTACTACTGTGAACATCTGAGCCTCTCAAAGACCTTCACCTTTCAGATTGCCTAAGCCTCATCATAAAGCTTCATTACTGTTCACAACATTGATTTCCATTAGTGTGTCTGTGCATCTAAAGATGATAGCATTGTTCTTAGCATGATGGTTTTCTAAAGCCACTGCTCATTTGACAGGGTCCATAGATGTGTGGACAGAAGGAGTGGACTTGAACAGCTGACTATGTGGAAAAGCCATATGCTCTATCTCAGAGGAAATCCTAAATAGAAATATATACGTAAACATGATTTTGATACATTTGATAAAAAATATTTGCATTGTTTAGATCATGAGGCTTCTGGGAGAGAATCATTTTTTCATTTATTATGTCAACTGCTTTGTGAAGTTTTTGTTGAAAAGCAGGAGATACACCCCCCCCCCCCCTCATTCTGGCTGTGTCTGGGAGGTTTTTCTGACCCACTGCACATGGCCTTTCCAAGGCTCAGAAGGCCACCCAGAGCCATTTTAATGCAACTTCCCGTTTCCCATGAAAACCCAAAGTCATATTCTAAAGGCATTGGGCTGCCTCCTAAGCCTCAGGGAGGGCGTGCGCGGTGGTGCGCAGCCTCTATGAGGCTCAGAAGGGCTCTGGACATAACCAGAGCAAGGCTCCAGTCACATCTGAAGCCCAGGTGGGAAGAAAATTGTTGATTTGATTATCCACAATTTTGGGGGGTCCAGGAATGGATCCCCTGAGGATACGAAGGCCCCACCACTGTGTGTGTGTGTGTGTGTGTGTGTGTGTGTGTGTGTGTGTGTGTGTGTGAATAACAATACAGAAAATGGTGTTATGTTTTTATTTCATCATCACTGTTTTCTCCCACATAACACCACTTTCTGCACTTCTCATTTTTGTAATAAAAAAACCAAACCCAAACAAACCCGAAATCTGTGAAAAAATAAAACCATTTCATTTGGTTTTTATTTCTTATTTAATGAGGGGAGTTGCATGGGTAGTACACTACCTACCTAGTACACTTATAAAACTATTATAATTCACATTTATAATTTATAAATTTTGAATAAAAACACACAACACCACATTCTGCTAACTTTGGTAAACACCGAAATCTGTGGGGGAAAAAAACCTGCTTTCTCCCACCCCCCCTCTCTATTATTATTATTATTATTATTATTATTATTATTATTATTATTATTATTAACAGCTGAACTTCAGGATGTTTCAGGGTGCTAAATCTTCAAACCTCATACCTGTTACTCATTTAAGTACAGTTTTCTAACACTGATAGAAGAATAGGTATGATGTTGATAAATACAATTGTTGAAGAAGAAATACTAAAGAATAACAACAGCCTCTGAGTACGAATTGTCCTGTGGCTATAAAACAGCACCTGAGATGGTTTGACCTTTTGGAATAGGAAAACACTATGGGTAAATGGCAAAAAGCCATAGGCAAAGCATGACATTAATGTACAAAATGATGGACTGGCCTCTCATCACATTAACGTCCCTTTATAGAGGGCTGAAAGGTACTTTGTGGATTGATAGCTCTGAGTTGATTGTTACCTGGCTTTTTCAAATTATTGCTGAAGTAGTTTTTTATATCGTAGACCCAATTCAGAGAAACCTGATTGTACTGGAGTCCCATTAAAATCAATTGGGTATTAATTATGACAAGTCCCAGTGATTTCTGTGGAGAAGGATTTAAAACATGAACATAAGAACATAAGAACATAAGAACATAAGAACAGCCCCACTGGATCAGGCCATAGGCCCATCTAGTCCAGCTTCCTGTATCTCACAGCGGCCCACCAAATGCCCCAGGGAGCACACCAGATAACAAGAGACCTCATCCTGGTGCTCTCCCCTACATCTGGCATTCTGACTTAACCCATTCCTAAAATCAGGAGGTTGCGCATACACATCATGGCTTGTACCCCATAATGGATTTTTCCTCCAGAAACTCGTCCAATCCCCTTTTAAAGGCGTCTAGGCTAGACGCCAGCACCACATCCTGTGGCAAGGAGTTCCACAGACCGACCACGCGCTGAGTAAAGAAATATTTTCTTTTGTCTGTCCTAACCCGCCCAACACTCAATTTTAGCGGATGTCCCCTGTTTCTGGTGTTATGTGAGAGTGTAAAGAGCATCTCCCTATCCACTCTGTCCATCCCCTGCATAATTTTGTATGTCTCAATCATGTCCCCCCTCAAGCGTCTCTTTTCTAGGCTGAAGAGGCCCAAACGCCGTAGCCTTTCCTCATAAGGAAGGTGCCCCAGCCCCGTAATCATCTTAGTCGCTCTCTTTTGCACCTTTTCCATTTCCACTATGTCTTTTTTGAGATGCGGCAACCAGAACTGGATACAATACTCCAGGACAACTTTGTCTAGATTAGGGCAAGGATCTAACTGATCTTACTGATATTAAATTAATAATATTATTTGTCATTAAGCATTGTGTACAGGTTTGTTATCCCACACTTTTATATCTTGGCACTCATATGAAATTCTATTCCCCCCACCCCCAATGCAGCCACTCCAAAAAAGTATGCAATTTATTCAGGGGATTGGGGGGGGGGGGGAGGAATGGATCAGAAAGCTTGGGAGGGTAAGGGAATTATTTCTCCTTACCCCTCCATAAGCTTCCTGCTTGCCAAAGGGGCTCTTCTGACCTGTGCCAGTTTTGTAGCTGGTGCACAGCTATAAGAAGAAAGGGGTGAGGAGCCTCTGAATAGAAGGGATAAGATCCAGTATGCACCATTACCATTGGATCCACCCCCTCCTGCCTCCCTGCCCCCTTTTCACCTCCCACCCAGTTTCACCCCCTTCTTGCCTCCTCCGCTGCCTTAACTGGTCTGGTGGGCACGGCAGAGTCAGTGATGGAATTGCATCTTGGCCACTAACAGAGCAAAATGGCCACCAACAGAGCAGCAGATGGAGTGGAAGTGAGAAAGTCACTTCCACTGTTCTAATGGGCTCCATAATATAGTACATAGTACTATCCAGGACTGGGTTGTGAGTATATCAGAGATTATCACATTCTTAACTAGTTTTAACTCTTTTTCTGGAAGATGCATGCTGGAGACTGTGGTTAATGAACTATGGTCGTTAATCAATAAGGTTCCGACCCTGAAATAAGCTAATTTTTGCTGCTGCATGGCTACTGCCATCTGCGGCCACAATGCCTGGCTCCTTATAGGTGTGGCCTGAGTTTTGATGGGGACAGGCATCTCTTACCTCAAACTTTCTTTCCAATTCATAAGCCTTCCTTGGAAAACAGCACAGGGCCTAGTGGGCAGAAGGAGATTTTGTGAGTTTGTTTACAAAAACTCAAATTCCTGAACACAACCACAATCTCGTTCTCAACCCTTGGCAATTCCTCCTTAATGGAGTGACTGAGGTCCTTCCCACCCAACCTTGAGCAATCTGGTCATCTTCATTTGCAGTCTTCGATCCCCATATGACAGCAGTTTTCTAACTCTCAGGGAGTTTTAAAACCGCTATAAGTCCTTGTGGGGGCAGGGGGGAGGCAGCAGGTGCAGGGGGAAGGTGGAGATGCGATCCCCAGGTTTGCATAGCTCAGGGGGGCTGCAGGGACTGGGATGTACTCACCAGTCCCTACAGCAGTGTCCTGGGGGTACGGGGAGCCCTGCATGAGCATCTGCAGGGCTCCCCAGCCTGCAGAAAGTGAAAGCGGAGCGATTGCACTCCACTTCTGCTCCACTTTCACTTTCTGCAGGCTGGGGAGCCCTGCACCTCCAGGATGCTGCTGCAGGGACTGGTGAGTACATCCCAGTCCCTGCAGCCCTGGTACGATGCAATCCTGGGGATCGTGTCATTGCCTTCCCCCCTGCCCCTTAAGGGGGCAGAGGCCAGAGCCCACAGGTTGGGGCATCACTACACCCCAGTCTGAATACTACTGCCCATATGACAAACCTCTTTTGAAACAGAGGAAAGGGGAGATTCAAAAGTTGTTTGGGATATAGCATGATGCTAAGAAAAGGTTAAAATTTCTTCTGGGTTCATGTTGGAACTGGACACTTTAAATGTAGTTCTGTGGATCTCAGCCCAGATATTCCACTGCCACAAATGCTGGGTGGGTTGGGAGTGTCACCCCATATCTTCCAGGGGGTAGGATTTTGATCTGAACATTACATGCAGTGACAAATGGATCACTTCCTTTCGATTTCTTAGTTTGTTTCAATGACCATTGATATTAAATGTGTGCCTTTCTTCCATTTTGACTCCCCCCCACCCCCCTGTAGCTATAATTTCCAGTTTAAATGGATGGGTGAGTCAGGTCTCCCTGGCAGAGAGTCTGTTGGAGGAAATGTGATTAGAAACCATCTGAAATGCAAGTCAAGGATTGAGTAGCACCAGCCCTTGAAAATAATGGCAAATAGTTTAGATTTGATTAGCCATGCAAAGAAGAGCCAACAGGAGGCTTTCAGTGAAAAGAGCAAAAGGGTCAGATCAGCAGCAAGAAAATAATTACTTGCTAATTGACGCTCAATAATTGGCAGTATGTCTCCCCACATTAACAGGAGTTAGCAAGGTGTTGAAAAAAAAACTTACACGTCCTACTCTTAATTCGGCTCCATAATAAAATGATAGCCCCTGTGAATATTTCTGTTGACTCCTATTTAAAAGGCAGCAGTTGAAGCACAGCGGTCTTGTCTACAGTGCCATGGTATATTTGCCCTGACAAACATTCTAATAAATCAACTGAGGCATGGCATATTTCATTTAGATCCTAATTGCAGTTCTCTCTCATTATTGATATTAATGACCCAGTGGTTCTAACAGTTAAGTGATGAACTGAGCAGAAAGCATGGTCCATAAGCTGTACTACTGTAAAAAAAATAGATTCAAATGTGAATCTGAATATGCATGCAAATTGGAACCTAAAAGAAATGGTTGCCTTTCAGCACTATTGAGTTAGCTCATTTTATTGGAAATCAAAGTAACATTAACAGGGCAGTGTGTCTCAGCGACAGCGTTTAGTGGTGCCTCATCCACACCGACTGCACTAGGTGTCACTAAAGGAGCTATTAGCATGCTCTGTTCTGTTTCAAGAAACGCATTTTCAAATCTCTTAGGTTTCTGTAATTAACTGTTTCTCCATTATTAATTTAGTGGGAGAAAACCCACACTGCTTTTTGAACGCAATCCTCTCTTGAATACACAAAAATACATTTCTGTCTCGAAATGCATCCCAGCCCGGATACTAGGGTTTTGCTGCTGTTTCAACAATCGTAGGCGAGCCTTAATTTGAAACCATACATTACTGATATGGGTGTGCAGTAAAATGGAGGTGGTGTGAGGAAGCAACTGTCTAGCTTCCTTGCAGCTTCATGCAAGCATGTCTGCTTTGTAAAACTTGGTTTGTTGCTGCTGCCCATGCACAGACACTCCTATACAAAGCTGGTTTCTGTGTGTTGCTAAAAATGAGAGATCCAGTGCTACACATGAAGCTGCTGTACCTTGAGTCAGACCACTGGGTCATCTAGTATTGTCTCTCCATTGAGTGGCTCTCCAACATTTCAGAGAGTGGTCTTTCCCAGCTTTACCTGGAGATGCAAGGAGGCAGGGGGGATAGCAAGTGACCTGGGCTACTTTCTCAACCAAACCTACCATATATACTTGCATTTAAGGTGATTTTGCTTATAAGTTGAGGGCACGTTTTGAGCCCAAAATCATGGAATCTGCTGTGACCTGTAGATCAGGCAAGTATAAAACTGTTTGATCTCATTAATAAAAAATTTATGAAATTCTTTGAATTAAATAATTTTGGGTGCAATCCAAAGGTGCCCATGGGCCGAAGCAAGATACTTGCACTGGCCCAGGAGGGTCACAAATGTGCCTTAAGTCTTGCGCCTTCTCAGGAGGAAGCCTCATTGGTGCACAGAAGTGCACCTACACACGGAGGCTGAATCCAGCTTCCTTGGCGGCTTCCTCCGAGTGCCTTCTGTTGGCTTGGACGTGCCTATGCAAGGCTGTGAGGTAGGTGGGGGGAGGCGGGAGGGACGAGTTCCTGGGCGGGGGAGGGAGGGTGGTGGGCGGCCCTGGGGGTGGGTGGGGAGCAGGAGGTGGGACTTCAAGCCGCTCCGCTCTCCTCAGACTTGTAGCACCTCAAGAGGTGGTGCAAGTCTGAGGAGACCCATGTAAAGAGAAATGTTCCTCCTTGCCTCTGGCTGAGCTGCTTATGGCCACTATCCTGCGCTGGATACAGCGCAAGCCTCCTGGCTTGCCTGTTCCAGTGCAGGATAGGATTGTGCCCTTTTGTCTGATTTTACCCAAGTCCAGACCCTGGAAAAGCTGGGGGTCATTCTTGCACTTCAAATGACTTACCAGCAGTCGTTACCGAAGAACTCTACAGTTGAATGTATTGAGGAGTAGTAAATCATAAGGAACAAAGACACTATTACAAATTGACAGTTAACACCCATAGTGCCACCACTTTGGGTGTTAAGTGCCAATTTGTAATAGTGTTTATATTCTAAATAAAGACTAAAATTAATAAAGTTAATGAATGAAAATGTACATTATGATTTCACTTTTTTTTTACTCTAGTTGTGTGTTGGACGTTCCCTGAAGATGTTGCAAAAATGCAACTTTTAAAATGTTGTACAAATACATATGTGGTAGGAAATAGGTGTTAACCCGTTAATACATCGAGCAAGCTTTTAAGGGTTGATTTTTAGGCTTACATTTTTCATCTTATATGTGTGGTAAGTTACAGGGGCACTACTACTTGTCACCAACTGTGTAACCTAACGTAAATCATATAGGTAAAGGGGAAAACGATGTACACTGTCTTAAGTTCTTTGGAGAAAGGGTGGAATACAAATCAGAGATATTCTGATGCTCCTCCTCATTATGCCAGCAATAGTAGTGTTTTGGGACAAACGTCCCACAATTATCCTGGTCAGTTTGTGCTATTGTCTATCTCTTCTGATAATTAGGAAATGTTTCCTGAAATTCAACCTTATTGTTTCTGTTTTGCTGCAACTTGTCATACATAGTTGGAAAAGCTTAAACTGCAGGGTTAGACAGGCTGGTGATGAACCTTAGAGTAAATGTATTAATGTTAACAGAATCCGGTGCACTCCGTTCACATTTGTAAAAATGTAGCCCCAAAATGAAAGTTTTATGTAACTAATGTACGTCATCTAGACTTTTGTCATGATGAGTGTTCCAAAGCCCTAATAATTTGTGTTGCTCTTCTATGAAATCCTCTTAGACATTTTGAATTAGTTGATACAAATTCTGTTTGCACAAGAAAAGCAACCAGCGTTTTGCTGCAGAATCTTCTGGCCATTGCCAAAAGTCGAGGAAGCACAAGAGACTCCAGGCCAGGGCTGTTCGGAGTGTCTGCAAATCCCCCAGCACAATGCATGATAAAGAGCAGAGGATGATATTAGTCAGACTGTCTCTTTTCTCTTCAAGGCTGTCCCACTCAGTCCTCTGCAACAGTTTTGAAATATTGTTCGCTCACAGTTTTCCATTTCCCTAAGCCAGTGTTTCTCAAACTGTGGTTCAGGACCCATAGGTGGGTCATGAACCAATTTCTTGTGGGTCCCCATTCATTTCAATATTTTATTTTTAATATACAGGTTGAGCCTCATTATTCGCATGGGTTCCGTTCCTAAGCACTCACGTGGATGGCAAAAAACACACTATAGCAAATCAATTTAAAAAACAAAGTTTCTTTGCTCTGGTGATTTAAAAACAACCTTGCTGACCTTTTGACTCTAAGATAAGAGTCATTAAGAAGACAATCCATCAATCAGTCATCCTCTAAGCACTTAGAAAGGCACTTCACTCAGCCCCTCCCTTCACCAATGCAAAGCGATCACCTTTCTTTCACCTGCTCAGGGGGAAGGGAGGGGTCCGCTGGAGAGAGAAGGATTGATGGATTGTCAACCAGCTGCCCTCTCTCTCTCATTAAGGAGGCTATTGTTACAGGACTGTTCAGTTTTTTAAACTGATTTTAAAGTGGTGCATTTTTCCCCTTCTCCAGGGATCAGCACATTCCTTCTCATTTGCAGGGGCCATTCGTGTTGAGTCAAATCCGTGTATAAAAAATCAGTGTATAAATAGTCTGGACCTGTATTAGACTTGATGCTATCATGGTATGTGACTGCATTTGGGAAAATGTTACAGATCTGTACTTTTAACAGGCCACTGTGTGTATGCTTTTAACAGTAATAGTCAACGGGGCTTACTCCTGGGTAAGTTTGGATAGAATTGCAGCCTCAGATTGTCAAAAACTTTCCTGCTTGATGATGTCGCTTCCAGCCATGACATCACTTCCAGATTAAAGACCTCACTTCTGATGGGTCCTAACAGATTGTCCATTCAAAAAAGTGGGTCCCGGTGCTAAAAAAGTTTGACAACCACTGTCCTAAGCAATAAAATGTTCCCAGGACAGCCACTCCATGGTTTGTTTCCTTGTGTAGAGAGAAGGAGTGCTGTTGGAGAGTTGGGGCATTTTTGTAATAACTGTTTATTTATAATTATACAGGTAATACATAGAGATGCCGATAACCACCTGAATAGACTGTGCTGATCTTTAGAGTTGTGTCCGTTCCTCCAAAACAGCATGTGCTTGAGACACTTTGCACTGTGGTTCTATATGCTTTCTCACAAACCACCAGCAAACTTCAGACTTCTGTTTTTGTTGGCTAACCCACACTCACCCAGAATAACATTACTGGCACATACACATAACTATGGTAATGGATATTCCACCCCAGTCCTAACCCCCTCCCATGCTGATGCAGCTGCAGCACTGGAACACAAGCTGCACCCTGCAGGGCGGGGATAGTCACAGAGATTTCTTTGTGGTAAGCCTCCATTTCCCTGATAGGTCTGCTTGGAACTGCTCTAGCTCTTTGGTTGTTGCAACTCCAAGTGGACTTGGGGAGATGAATGGAGGCTGGGAAGGAGGATAGGTTATTGGCAGAGCCATTGCTGCTGATAACTACCCCTCTCCATACTCATCACACCCCCTCTCTGCCCAATTGTTCCTCATCCCCATCCCCACCAAATGCCCCCATGCCAACTTACTGGCATTGGAACATCTAGGATCACCACTGTTGTACTGCTGCTGACACCATTTCTGGTTATGGCCAAGAGGTGTGTGATAGTGCGTCACATGTTGCAGTTCCAGAAAGGCCGCTGCTCTGCTGAAACAAGAGTTCTGATGGCACAGTGACCCATTAGGATTACGCCCTTAGACTGTTTAAGGCTGCAATCCTATACACACTTCCCTGGGAGTAAGTCTCATTGAACTCAATGGGACTTACTTTTGAATAGAAAAACATAGGATTGTATTGTACATCACTCATAGGTATGTACTGAAAGTGTGTTTAAAATAATCCTCTAATTTAAAGTATGATAAGTAATCTGGTGTCAAACCTAGTTAAGACCCAGGAAAGCAAGGACCATGTGATGCCCCTCTTGAGCATATGAGTGTCTCTTGCAGCCCAATTCAAACTAAATTACTGCCCTGGAATGAAGCAGAGCCAGCAGGAGATATGCTGTATCCCAAAGGGGGATTTCGGCCGCTGGAGATCTCCTCAGAGCAAGGCGGCATTTGTCTCCTTGCCACTGGATAAGCCACTTTGGGTCAACTTGGACCTGTGTCAGTGATATTGCTGGAGCAAGTCCAAATTGATCTATGCATGCAGATCAGGCCTGGGAAGGGGTGTAAGATACAGTGCACCACCAATCATGTCTCCCTTGTGGGATGGATCTGCCCACTCCCACCCCTGAAACCAGCACCGTCCCATTCAACCCCTTCCCACGCTCCCCTACCCTTCCTTCATTCCTTCACTAGGCTTACCTTGTCTGTTGGCCATCCCTGCAACTGCCAACACCAGTGGGAAGGCTCTGGCCTTCCTGCCAGCATGCTGGCTAGAAGCGCTGTCACAAAGTGCTTTATGGTGCTTTTGTGACAGCATGCACCAGTGGAATAGGATTGAGCCATTAGTCATAAGCTATGAATGTTCCTTCACACCACTCTTTCTAGCGAATAAATGCAATTTTCAGCTCACGCCACAAAAAACTGCCTGACTCTCTGTGGTCATTATTTATTTATTTAGACAATGTATACCCTGCCTTTCAGAACTACAATTCTCAAGGTGGCAAGAAAATCATGTAAAACAATTAAATAACACTAAAACCGCATAGCAAACAATAAAGATAGGAGAACAGTAAAAGCATTAAAAAAACAACAACCCACCATAAGATTTCTTTTTGGAAATCTTGTAGAATTTCTCTTTATCATTTCACCTTTACTTCACTGGTATGAACACATCTGGCCCCCCCTTTTTTTAAACAAGGTGGCATACTACGGAAAAGCTAAGGAGGACATGCAACAGACCATCTTATTGAAAAATTGAGTGTATTTATTTAGGCACCACCAGGATGTCTGTTCTCTGATATAATGTATAGTTTTATGAAGATGCATTGACTGTTTAGGCATCTTTTTCCTTCTATTATATATACCTTATGCAATTTACAGCACAATTCCAACTGCATGTTAGGCTGGTGCAAGTCCCTTGCACCAGCCTTGGAGGGTCACAATGTCCTCACGAGCAAGCCACATCAGCACAAAGAGGTGCACTGGCACACGGAGGCTGAATCCAGCCTCCATGGCGGCTTGTGGGATAAGCCTTGTGTCAGCCCCAGCTGGACTGACATAAGGCTCTGGGGTGGGTGGGGAGTAGGTGGGGAGGATGCAGAAGGGAGGTATTCTGGTGTGGGAGGAGGGCAGGTGGTGGGTGGCCCTGGGGTGGGTGGGTGGCCCTGGGGTGGGTGGGTGGGGAGCAGGAGGTGGGGCTGGGACTCAGCAGTTATGCCAGCTCCGAACCCCCATTCCTGGGGAGCTCGGAGCAGCTTCAAGCCTCTCCGTTCTCCTCAGACTTGCGCCATCTCAGGAGGTGGCGTAAGTCTGAAGAGACCCATAGGGGCCAGGGTGGATTACCCGGAGGTAAAGGGAAATGTTTCTGGATACAGCGCAAGCCTCTTGGCTTGCCCATTCCAGCTCAAGATAGGATTGTGCCCTTAATTAAATTAATACAAAATCATAGCAGCAGAATGAAAATTATTTCAACAAGAGTTCAAAATGCCCAAGGACATAAAAGGTCTCTGTCTGGCAAGGACAAAGCATGAGAGGAGGTGTCAGGTGAGCGTGCTTTGGGAGAGAGTTCCAGAAAATGGAGCTGGCAGCACCACAGAAAAGGTCTCTGCCTGCCTAACTGCAGAAGTCAGGGGCAGCCAAGGAAGTGCCTTATTGAGCAGGCAAGTTTGGGTAGGAGAAGGCAACGTTTCATTACACAGGCCTACAAAACTGAGGGTCAGAAAAGTTTTTCCCAAACTTTATGGTGGTTTGATATGAATTTGGGGTGCCGATTCCAAAAATGGCATCCGTTTTGCCCTATCACATCTAGTTTTGGAGATATAGTATAGCCTCATTAGTGAATGGTTCAAGCAGCTTCCTCATGAGGAAGCCATGGTGTAGGCTTCCTCATGAGGAAGCTGCTTGAACCATTCACTAAAGAGGCTATGCCGTATCTCCAAAACGTGATAGGGCAAAACGGATGCCATTTCTGGAATCGGCACCCCAAATATACCCAGGAATTGTTGTAACGTTTAAGGAAGCAAAATGTGTGTTGGCCTGTGATTTATCAAGCAACCAAGTTACATGAACAATGGTCCCTTTGCACTTCACATGGCACAATCGTGTTCCTCTTATTATATTTCCTGCCAACACAAAGATGGTGCTCCCAACCTTTATGGGTGTCGGTTTGTATCACTCTCACAACTCTGAGGATCCACAGCCTCTGCCAGTACAATTAGTACCACACAACTAGGTATTTTTCTGATAATGAGTGATGACTGAGGTTTTCAGAAGTATATCCAGACTTGTGTGTTTTGTGCATATAATTGTGAGAGTTTGCTGAATATTGACAAAAATAAAGGCTAGCGCAATCACTCAAACGACATCAACTTGGATTTACGGAGATGTATTGATATAGCTCCATTCTGAAATACTTCTGGGAGATGTATTCCAGCACTATTTATTATTCATGTTCTTCTGTTAATGTACTTTTGCCATGGGAAACAACAAAAGATCCAAAGGATATAATGCATTACTTTGCTCTGCAATTGTGTTTATAGGAAAGGCTGGTTTCCTCTTGTTTATAGGCCAACCTGTGATGTCATCCTGGAAAATGATACACTCAATTCTTCTTTGAAACACTTGCTCTTTTTCAATAGGCTGAGAAGAACCTGAGCTCAGTGATTCTACCAAAGCTGAGTAATGGAGCTTGCTCAGCTTTAGTGCTCGGACTTGCACATTTTTTCCCTTTTAATTTATAGATCAAGTTACTGCAAAGTGCAAGTAATGTTAAATCCATATTGGATCCACCTATTTTTCCATTCGCTTGGGCTGCACAATAAAACGCTCACTGCTGGTTGAAGCATGAATAGGGAATGTGCATCTGTGTCCTCCTCATTTTATGGCTCCCTAAATGGTTGATGTTTCCAGCAACATTTTGTTTTTATTAGATAAAACCCTCAAGAGATGCTTCAGGTGAACACTGATAGGGAATATTTATGTAAGGTGCAACTGAGTTCCTGTTCTCCAGTGAGGGGAAAAACTGTTTTCATTTAGATGCTTTTCATTGAGATATCACTGAGACGCTTCTGACCAGATTGGAGTTGCTGGTCAACAATCACTTCACATATTTGAGTATCTGGGGTTGGGAACTACTGCTTGTAGGTGCTTCTTGAGCTACTAAAACCTTCCCAGATCTTATCCTTTAGCACGTAAATGCTAACTTTTTGATTTTTCTCATTCTTTCTATATACAGTGAATCACTAACTGAAAAATATGCAAGGTTTATACAAGATGTGCCATATTAATTAGTAGTAGTCCATTAATACAATCATTAGTTTACATGCCCCAAGAACAAACGCAGAGGAAATGGGACTATAAACCACAATTCTTTACAGAATGATGGGAAAAAATCTGCTTCAAAATGAGATCTGAGTTTTGCAATATTTCACCTGGTTTTCATGAATGTTTTTTATGAAGAGTCCCTTGGCACAGCTGATCATGGAAAGTCCAATAGCAGAATGTGCAGGGACTAGAGGACTAAAATGATAGGCCTGTAATATAACAAACAAACTGCAGATAGAATCTAGTGCCAAATTCCAAAACCTATTAGTTGTTTTTCTTCCCCGGCTGCACAGACTGTGCATAGGAAAGGGAATTTTAAGGAGTCCTCATTTATCTTGTTTTTCTGTTTAAGTTTAGAGTTCTTGCAGAGTTCAGGTGTAATCACAGCCTTCTGTTGCAACAGGAATCACCATCTGCTGAGGCATTCTGTAAGCAATCTAACATCTCCCTAGAGATAGTTTAGCATTCAATTCACAAAGAAGGATGGCAGAGACGTGTAAACAAAAGGAGACAACTGAAACAGTGAAGAATGGGCTGTGCTCTAAAGATTCAATATGTTTCTTTATGGCGGAAAAAACCTGTAATGCTATAAAAAGCCTGGCAGGAGATTTCTGATGTATTAATTGCTTTTCTCATACCTCCTCCCTCTGTGGCTCCATTAGAGAGCCTGAGGAAGAAACAATCTCAGGACCTTTTGGGATTTTGCACCATGAAAATGTTGGAAGTAAAATACAGCTGGTTTTTTTCCCTAATGTTCTCTGGTTGGGAAAGGGAAGTTCTCTAGTCTCTCTCTAGGTAAGGTAAGGTAAGGTAAGATAAGATAACAATCAAGGTTTTGTATCGTATTTCCTGTCCCAGAAGGCAGCAAAGTGGGATAGATCTTTCTAGTGATGAAATCTGAGGAAACTGGGCCAAGCTTCATTACAAAAGTAAACACTTCAGGCTGGTTTGGATGATGTCATCTGAGCTGGGAGATAGTAGGGTACAGCAGTCGGAACTCGAGTCATGTGACTTGAGTCCAAGTCGTAAAAGCATGTGTGTTTCGCTGACCTGTGTCAGGTGTGTCACTGACTTGGGCACTAACTCGAGTTTGAGCGATTGACTCAAAAATGAGTCCCCACTTGTGCAGACTCAAATCTGTCTGTGTCTGGTGTGTGCTTGCTTTTTCTATCTGTGAAACACCTCATGGGGCCATAATTCAGACTGGGTGAGCAACAGCAGGAAAGTTCCAGTCAGGAGGCAGAGAAGGGTTAATGTTTTGCATTGAGCAGGAGATGGGGGAGGGAGGTGGGAGTGGGTTTTCTTGTCCATCTCTGAAGGAATGGATGAACATTGGACAAAGGATGGGTGTTCTTTTTTTTTTCTTCCTCTGGCTGAGGGAGGACAGCCCAAGGGGGTTCTTGCCTTAGGATTGGCTGGCAAAGCCCAGGAAGGGGGAAAAAAGGAAGCAGGGAAGCCAGGAAGCAGTTCCTCATGGCTCTGGCCATTGTTACCTGGGAGAAAGAAGCTGCTCCATTGAATAACAGGCAATGAGACTACTTCTACAAAGGATTGGGTCTTACTCTTAATGTAAGCCTCCCAGCTGCTGCTGTGTGACCATTCTTCCGCTTGCCGCTTCTGTCCCCTCCTGCTGTCCGTACTGCCTCCTCCCGCCTTGCTGAGCTTGGATACCTCCCAGTACCTTTTGGTCTGTGCCCTGATATGCCTGACCCAAGACTTTGACTCGAGTCAAAATAACTCAGGAATTTCAGGAGACGAGTCAGCAAAGGGCGCCTGCTAGGACTTGTGCATGAGTTGCAGGGGGGACAGAGACTTGGGACTCAACTTGAGTCTTGCCGTGGCGCTAAGTTTCTATCCCGGCTAGAGTAAGTTTGTGTCCTGGACAATTGTGCCCTGTTCAAATGCATCCTGGTCACTGATGTCCCTGGACATTTGGGTCTTTTTTTTTTTTTGTATCCTGGTCATTTTTATCCCACTATAACTGCGAAACAAACAGACAATTTTAACTTGGCAGCAAACCCCATGTTATATATCTTAACCATACACCTAATCCTAACCCTATCTTTGTGTTTTAAAAATAAATAAAAATATATCTAGCATAAATATACATGTATTGAGACATACATGTCTAGGACACAAGAATAAAGGTTGCACATGTCCAATACTGGGATGCATTTAACCAGGACACAGTTGTCCAGGATGCAACGATACTGGCATCCTCCATATGATTAAGGGTGGAGTTGCACACATCTGGCTACACTTTCTGGTACACTGTCCTATTCTCCTAATCACTCATCCAAACTGCCCCCAGTTATGTGATCAGTATTCAGATTGTGTGGGAAAGGGCCATTTGGATGACACCCCCATGTGATTAGTAAGACAGGGACAGTGCACTGGGAAAGAGAAAGAGACATGTTTATGCTTGACTCTAATTGCATTGTGGGGGAAGCCCAAGCTTGGATGGTATCATCCCAAACAGCCCATAGTCTTTGTTTTTCTTTAGCCTTAACTATTCCTGCTATGAACCTCCTTGTCTTTCCTATTAGTATGACAATAGGGTGGATTGATTTTATGCACTGTCTATTTATACGAAGTTTTGCAAATTGGAGGGATAATATGTTGCTATTAATTTATGAGATTCACAGACTACTGTCAGGTGTTTGACCTGTAGTTTTAAGGACAATTTTGAAAAGAAAAGTGAAGTACTTGTGGGATGAAAAAGCATGAATTACCATCATGTTACTAATTGAGTACTATGCTGGAGAAGAATTTGGTATCAGCTTATTATCTTAAATGAAGATCTGTTTAAAGTGTTTTGGTTACTAAAACTGATTGTTAATTTCCTGCCTGATTGCTGAGGAGTCACTGATGAACTTTTGCATTTTCTGTGATCAACAGTCAAGTGGTAAGAAATGTATGGTCTGCTATGTGAAAGTCCAATAACCACTTGAGTTTTGAAGAGTTTTAAAGATGCTTTTAGACATGAGTTGTGAGCAAGCTTCTAGAGTCTATAGAGAAAATGAAGCCTAAAATACTTGTTTAGTATAAATACTTGATGTCACTGAATAAATATGACACTCACAGCCCAATCCTAACCTACCCTGGAGTAGGCAGGTGGGCAGGCCTCCCTGCATCCCAGGTAGGGTTGGGGCCAGTTGTGGCTCAGCCTGGGGCAAGGGGAATTGCTTTCCTTTAACCTGGGTAAAGCTGCAGAAGCCCCAGTGGGGCTACTTGGGTTGCCCTGGGTTGCCCAAGAATGGGGATAGGATCCAGCATAAATGTCGGATCCAGGTTCTGCCCCCCACATGCTGCCCATCCAAGGACCTGTCTGCTACCCCCCTGAAATGCTTCCCTCACGCCCTCCCCATGCCCCCCCGACCCCTGCACCGGCCTAGCTTGGCTGGCATGGGATTATCTTTTATGCCAGCCAAGCGGGGTTTGTGTTGGCCTCCAGAGGCTGGTGCATATCCATGAACCAGTCTCCCTTGTCCCCTGGTAGCATGAAAGTGCTTTATGGCAGTTTCACAACACTGGTGGGCTGGCGCAAGGACTTGTGCTGGCCCATCAGCATTTCAGAATTGCACTCTCAAATATTTAGAGCAATATGGAATAAAGAGCTGGGTTGTCCTATTTTGTATAGCCAATTGGAAGTGGTTTTAAATGACATAACTGCAATATTTATGAATCTTAGGTTGCAACTAATTCATCAAAAAATCATTTTCAAGGTTTACTGGTCACTGTAGCGTCTTTGTACTAAAGGATTAATTAAAGAACCTAAATGCTTGTGTTGCAATGTATCAATTGTGCCACTTATGCATATGATGTGGTCTTGTTCAGAAATATATTTTTTTTGGAAGAAGTTAGCAATCACACATAGCAACAATGATTAAAATTTGTTGAAACTTATATCCTTTCGAATCATCTATCAGTATCATGAAAGTTAGGGCACAATCCTAAGTTTTGGACTTATCCATCAGGTTTTTTTAAATTAGTATTTATATTGGAAAGATTAAAATGTGGAAAGAAGTTAATGGGGTTATTAATTTGGACAATTTAGATGTTTTATATTTTTCTAAAGAAGGGTTTAACTAATTATGTGATTAACTATCATTTATTAATTAGTCAGATTAATTAATGATGTGATTACCTACTGATGAAATTAATAATGATTGATTAGAAATTGAATTATCTGCTTGAATTAATTAGACATGTAATGGGATAAAGGTGAGACTGAAGAATTAATTGGCAAGTTATTGTTATGTGAACGGGTCACCTTTAGCAAATAAAAAGAGTTAGGACTTAGAATCATGACCAGATGTCGAACTGTAAATATAGAAAAGAAGTAACTGTAGAATTGGATTCACTGGTTATGGTAGAGTTGAATGCTTTTTAGAAGTGGAATCTAGTAGGTTAGTGGAAACTATAGTATGGCAAATGAGTAAAGATAAACAGCCCAATTTTACCAAAATCACCATGAAGCAATGCAGCAGCCTTGGTGCAGCTTCCCCTATACCCCGAAGGAGATTTTTGGCTGCTGGAGGTCTCCTCAGGGCAGGGATGAGAACTTGAGTCACCTGATTCAAGTCTGTCATGAAAATACATGCTTTTCCTGACTTGTGTACACTCAAGTCACTCATGCGGAAGATTTGGCAAAACACTGGAGTCAAGGACCCCTTGACTTGGCACTCATTCCCACACATGCAGGCTCAAGTCTTTCTGTGTCTGCTGTGCTTACTGTTTTCATGGTGTGAAAGACCTTGCCGGGCCATCATTCAGACTGGACAAGCAGCAGAGAAGGGTTAATGTTTTGCTTTTGCAAAGAATAGGAGGTGGGAGGCAAGAGCAGTCTGTTTTGCCCATCTCTGAAAGAGCCAATGATCATTGGACAAAGGATGGATGGTCTGATATTTTCTTTGGCTGAGATAGGGCAGAAGGAGGAGCCCAGGGGGGTTCTTGCCTAAGGATTGGCTGGAGAAGCCCAGGGAGGGGGAGGAGGTGGTTTGTAGTGATCACGCTTTCAAAACGCATGGCTCCATTGTTTCTTTGGAGGAGGGAGCCTTATTGAACAACCAGTGCAAATGGGACTACTACTGAGTAGAACTGCAATGGATTGGGTCATCCTGATAAGCCTCGCAGCTGCTGTGCATGACACTTCTCCCTCTTGCTGCTTCTGTTGCCGCTATCTCGCAGTCCCTTCCACCCTCTCCTGCCTTGTTTACAGATGGGATAGGGGCAGCAGGGGAGTAGAGAACTCTGATAACACACACACACACAAGCCCTGGAAGCAACCCCGCTTTTTCCCATGGCAGGATTTTTAAAGGGAAAAACTTGAGACTCGAGTCTTTTCAAGTAATGAAAATGCTCCAGGCAACTCAGAAAGTGCCCCTGTTATGACTTGTTTTCAAGTTGTGTCGTGAGGGCAGAGACTTGTGACTAAACTCAAGTCAAGCTGCGCTGAACTTGCCCATCCCTGCCTCAAGGTAAGGTCTCCTTTGTCCCCTTGCCTGGGGAGGGTTTAAGCCCCAGCAGCTGCAACGGGTTAACCTGGACCTGCACCAGTGATATTGCTGGCACAAGCTTGCGTTGATCTGTGCAGGCAGATCAGGCCCAGGGAGGGGGTTTAGATACGGTGCACACCAGCACTGCTGATCCCTTCCCTCCTGGGTCTGATTCACCCACTCCTTTGCCCCATTGCCACCTTGTTTGACCTCTTACCCACCCTCCTCCCACCCTCCTCCTGCTCAAAAGGTGAGATTTATGATATTTGAAGATCTGAATGGAGTCAGAGTAACAATTTAGGTGTATTAATGGCACACTATGTAAGAAGGAGTTAAAGAAAAGGAAAATACAAGCAACATTTTCAAATAAAATGTATAGACTAAGGGCCTAATCCTATCCAACTTTCTTGCACTGATGCGGCAATGCCAATGAGGCATGTACTGCATCTTGCGGGGCGGGGGGCCAGCCATGGAGGCCTCCTCAAGGTAAGGGAACATTTGATCCCTTACCTCGGGGCTGCACTGCGGTTGCATCAGTGCTGGAAGGATGGGTAGGATTGGACCCTAACACAGCTATAGTCAATGGTCCTTTCAGATTAAGTATTTCAGTTATGAGAATTCCATTATATGCTCCGCTACATGAATTTAGGATATTTCATGATAGGAAATTCATCCAGGCCAGTCTCCTTAGGCCTCCTTTATTTGTTATATATAGTAACAATCTCTGCATCACTATCAGAATGTCAGTATGGATCAAGAATAAGGAATAATATTCCTCATTGTTGTGGAACAAGAATAATGTATCACTTGGGAAGAACCATGCAGGAAATTGAATAATGAACAACTCCATTGGTTCCATGATATGGTTCCAATTGTATGAACAGGAAGATCAGACAGGGATTCCGTATGATACACTATATACAATATGTGAGGAGGTACTTCTATATTGAATAAATGCAAGGGACTTGTTATCCATACTATATCATGCTCATAAGTAACAAGGTCTGAAAAGAGAAGTACTTTAAGATCAAATGGGAGAGAATGATTGAGGGACCAATCCTATCCAATTTTCCAGTGCTGGTGTAGTCATGCCAGTAGAGTGTGTGCTGCATCCTGTGGTGGACGGACAGTCACTGGGGCCTCCTCAAGGTGTGGGAACATGTGTCCCCTTACCACAGAGCTGCATTGTGGCTACACCAGAGCTGGAAAGTTGGATAGGATTGGGCCAACAGATGTCTACTTCAGGAAAGGAAAGGGTATGTTTTTAGAGGAAGCAGTGGGTATCATATGTGAAGAACTATTACAAAATATTGTACCATTGGTAACTTACAGCAAGGATCAGAAATAAGATCAAAGCCATTAAGCCCTGTTGGAAATGTGGTCTATGAATTGTGGATTTCTGTCACATGTGGTGGATGTGTTCAAAAATCCAAGAATACAAGAAGATGGTTCTAGCTAATAAAAATGACATGCTCCAAGTTAACCTCATAACTGAAATGAATGCTAATAGATTAATCATACTGTTCAAATTTATGAACAGTAGCAAAATTAAAAGTGGCTAGTTACTGGAAAAGATCATGTGCTCCAACATGCAGAGAATAGAAAAGTATGGCAAATTTGCACAACTAACAGAATTAACAGAGCTGGTTGATTGGAGAGATGGGAGGCAAACCAAAGAGAAATCTGGTAAACAGTGGCAACCAAGTACTGACTACTGGAGAGAGAACTATAATATTGGCATAGTGCCAATATTGCCAATGCCAATATTGGCATTCTCTATTCTGTAATGCAATGGTTCTCAAACTGGGGCATTGTGAAGCCCCAGCCTGAGGGCCCTGGAGTCTGCCCTCTTAAGGGGCAGAGGAAGGAGGAAGGCAGCGACACAATTCCCAGGATCACGTCACTAAGGGGGGCAAAGGGGCTGGCATGTACTTATCAGTCCTGCAGCAGCCTCCTGGGTGTGCAGGGAGCCCTGCATGACCCTGCCCCTTCACTCCAGCCCCTTCAGCCCCCTTAGTGACTCAATCCCGGGGATCGCGTTGATACCTTCCTCCTGCCCCTGCTGTCTTCCCTGCTTCTCTGCAGGCGCTTACAGCGATTCTCGAACTCCCTGAGAGATTGAGAACCACTGCTGTAATGGAAAAGTATTGAAGGTGCTGTTCAAGGATGAGATAAAGAATGGAAGGGTCCAACTTTTCCAGTCCTGATGCAGCCCTGACGAAAGGGAAAAGCATTCCCTTACCTTGAGCGGCCTCCTTGACTGTCCCTTTGCTGCAGGATGCAGTGCATGTCTTTTTGGCATGGCTGCATCAGTGCTGGAAAGTTGTATAGAACTGGGCCTGAAGAAAGGAGCTCATTTGTTGAATGATGTAGTGAATGTGTTAGAATGATGTATTTTTGTGATATGCTAAAACAAACAAAATTAGAAAAAAATATAGCTTTTACAGTGTATGACTGAAAGCAAAAGATGTAGCTTTCATTTGTAAGTGCATGCAGAGGCATAGGCTTCGTGGTCACTTGAGGCCATAAGTCAGAGAATGTGGAAAGGTTTGTTAGAAAATATGGGCTGCACGGTTTTTCTTCTGCTGTGCTGTGAAAGTCAGATTCTCTGGATGGATTTGGGCATCATATGATCGCATGAAGGCTGCTTGTAATTTCACTTGTGTGGCAGCTTCATCCATATGGGGAGCTGTAGTTTCAGATGTCATGGTGCTCTGCGGTGGTCATTCATCTTGCTGCATTACCCTCATCTATATGGGAACATGTTGTGTATTGTGGGCCAGTTCAGACACAATGGGACTGCTTTGTGAATGTGGCTTCTACCTCTTCCGAGTCTGCATGTCTGTACTCTCCACTGCTACTGTACAGGTACACCGAGATGCTTCCCAGTCACAATCTCTAGTGTAGTGCATTTGATTATTATGAATGACTCTCTTCAGTCAAATCTTGATGTGGGCCCATAGGACTAGTGCTAGACCCAGGTTCCTGGAGGTTCTGTAGAAAACCCAGCCCTGGGCTCCTACTCCTCAGCCTTAATGGAAGAAATCCCCTTAGCTGGTGAGAAGTGGGTGAGGATGAGGTGATGTGCAAGGCTTGCACAGATGTTCCTCCTTCCTCCCTCCCCCTGGCCAATGGGAGCCCCCTCTAGAGACCACATAGAGCCTGTTGAAGAGGGTAGCAGCCTATCCTGAGCTGCTAAGGTTTTAAATTAAACTTATGAATGTGCCCTACAGTTCTGTGTGATCCACAAGGTGAGAAAATAATACGTACCAGAAAAGATCTGCATAAGCTATCCCTTTCTTCCTCTGCCCTTGCAGACTTCCTCAGTCTGAACATCCAACTGTAGCACAAACCCAGTCTTATTTTCATTGGCTGTGATACTGAAAAATGGCAACGACTGTTGTTAACTGTTTCTCAGCCAGGAAACCAACCCTCTAGCATTGCCAACCATGGTGACCAGACCTTGGAAATAGCCATTCCAAACAGAAGGTGCATATGAAATTCTTTACTGCTTCATTGATGCTGTCACATGATGCAAATTTATTCCCGCAGTGCATGGGGGTGACATTAATTTTATGATGTTTATGTACTCTTGCCATAAGGTTAAAGCCATTCCTACTATTAAGCTAGATGAAATTGCATTACTGTAATGAAATGCACTTTACTGATAAAGAAGAATGTCACTTTCACAAGTGGAAGCACTGTTAGCAAATTTTTACGAGAGAATTCCCAAAATCATATCTTAATTGCTTGGACAGCTGTGTAGTTTACATAACGAGCAAACAATGCCAAGGTTTTTTATTTCCTTTGTCAGCTGTACTGGATGTTAGTATGCATGGTGGACCTTTTTCAGGCCTTTTATTACTTGATTGCAAATCATTCTTCATTGCTGCCCAAATTTATGGAAGGACATTGCTCCCTGAGGTGCTGTATCCTTTCAGGTCTGTAACTGAACATGACTGATGGCTCCAGTGTAACAGTTGCTTATTACGACGCTCACTGAGCTATGATTGCTCCAATACTTTATGTTGGCAGATGTGTTTCCCTTGGAACAGCATCTCGGAGACAGAGGTCATTGATCAAACCCCCTCTGGCTGTTCCATTATGTGCAAATTATTGCTAAAAGCAGAGAGACCAAGATGGGGTGTGTGTGTGGGTGTGGGGGGGGGGCATGTGTGCCTGCATGCATGCAATGCAATCATTGCAGAACAGAGGGAGGCAAAAAAGGCTAACATAAGGAAGAAAAGAAAATCCAAGGCTGTGATCAGAAGTGTGCTTATCTGGATGTAAGTGACACTGGTATTAGTGGGGCATATAAATGTGTTTTAAACTGGAGTGTAAGTGGCAGTGTAAAGTTTATTTTTACAATTTGAATAACCAGTTTTGTTTTTTTTAAATGCAATTAGGAAGATGTTGATGCTGCTACGCTTGAAAAACAGATTAATGCATCTCTCACCTCGGGCAGTATGCAATGTTGCTAATTGTGCTCTGAGAACAGGAAGTATTATAGGAAGGTCAGTTCACACAGGTTATGTCTATTAATAACTACCTAGAAAATGCTGGTGATAATGGCAGGAAATATAAAGAAAGACCCACTTTGGAAATGCTGCGGTTAGTATGGGTGGCATAGGATTCCAAGATTTGATTATCTACTGTTCCAACTAATGTTTTGCCATATAGGAAGAATAATATAGAAGTATCAAAAGAAGATGCATGAACTTAAAAATACATAACTAGGCAATTGTCATAAGCCTATGTCAGTGGTTCTCAAACTCTCTGGGAGAGTTTGAGAGCCACTAAGTTCTTGCGTGGGCAGGAGGGGGGAGGCAGCAGGGATGGGGGAAGGCAGTGGCGTGATCCCCAGGATCGCGCCGCTCAGGGGGGCTGCAGGAGCTTGGGTACACGCTAAAGCAGAAGTGGAGTGCGATTGCTCCGCATCTACTTTCACTGCTGCGAGGAGCCCTGCTGCAGGTCACGCCAGGCTCCCTGCAGCTCCGGGAGCCTCGGGAGCCCCGGTACGTTTACCCAAGCCCCTGCAGCCCCCCTGAGCGGCGCTGCCTCCTCCCTGCCTCCAGGCTGCCCCCGCCCCTTAAGGGGGCAGGGGCCAGGGCCCTCAGGCTGGGGCTCCGCAACGCCCCAGTTTGAAAAACCCTGGCCTATGTTCATTCCTGACTTCAAATACCTACTTTTTAAAAAGCGCTTGTTTAGATGTCTTCTTGAGGAGTCCCAGTAAACAGTAAAGCTTGCACTTTAACAGTTCTCTGTAAAAAAGAAATTCTAGTGCTGAAAACATTATCAGAATTAGAGCTGTCATTAAAATGATCTTGGCTTTGGTTCAAAAAGGAACTATGGAGGTTCTAAATTCCCCTATCCCATAAAGGAGGAACAAATTTCCAAACAATGGCTTTGCCCCAGCTGCCGCTGTGAGTGGGCCAGCACTCCTGTTGCTTCCCAAGTAAGGAAGCCACTGGAGCACCTGCCACCTGAACTTTCAGCAGAAGTCAAGGGGCGCTGGCTACATCAGGCGCATGAGGAGTGGACAGCATCATGCCTCAGCCTCCTCTGCCCTACCACACCTCCCTCTCCGCCTCCTCCTGCACAGCCTGTTCCTAAGGCCATGGGGAATGCCACCTTCCCCTGCTTCTCTGGCTGCCTCATCGCTCTGGGGCTCCATTGGCAGACTTTCACCCCCATTGCCTCTTGAGCTTCACATTCCTTGCCAGCCTTTCCATATTTCTTCCCCCACACATGAGTATCCTGCTCTGCCTCTCCGGCTCTGGGCTCAAGGAAGTTGTTTTTCCCCCTAAGACCCTTTGTTTCCTGTAGCCACCTTGCCTTTTTGTTCTCACTCACTCCCAGGCACGGGGAGGGGGAAGCATGGAAAGGCTGGTGATGAAGGCAGCAGAGAAGGATGCACTGTCAGGGCAGAGGAGGCTGAAGCATGATGCTGTGCCCTCCTTGTGTGCCTAATGTATTCCCTTTGCTCCTTTCCTTGTTGCCTGTCTTCTTCCTGCCTCCCCTCTTAGTCTTCATTCTCTGCATTGCACAGGATTTCAGAATTTAAAGAGGGGGGAGGGGGCGGAGGAACTCTGCACATTCTCCTTCTCCGGGCAAATCCAGAAGTGACATCACAGTGCCACATGATGATGTGACATTGTGATGTCACTACCCTGGGCACTGGGTCAGTTAGATATGTCTCTGATAGGATGAGCCGTAAGTAAGGGCCCAATCATTTTCTTGGCCAGCCTGCATGATGCAGTGGTGCCAAAGTGGCCACTGCTGCACCCTGTGGGTCAGCTGAGGACCAGGTAGTGGCCGAGAGATAAATAAAGAAATGCTTTACTTATCTACTCTGCTGCCCCCTATCCCCAATGGGCCTATTCAGATCTACACCAGCTCTTATGCTGGCATAAATCTGGTGGGTTCAAGGGGGCATGTTGGGCCTGCAGCAATGGCAATGGAACTCAGTGGCCACTACTGCTGCTGAGATTTTCTCTGCCCTGCCCCTAGTCTGCCCCTGAACCAGCCCCATTACACCCAACCCCATTATGCTCCCATTCCTCCTCCCAACATACCAGTGCAGTGGACGATGTGGGTCTGCAGGTGCCTGCATGCAACCTTTGGGCATTTGCACTGGCTCCAGGTCTCCAGAGCTGCTGCCATGCCAGAGACCTGTGGGATATGATGATGGATCATCACATCCCACCCCTAGGATTGTGCTGAGATATCTGCTCAACCAGTCCTTTTAAAAAATAGTTTTAGCTCAGCAATTCCACTAGCATTAACGCTTACCAAAATGCCAGTTGTAGAAGGTGCCAATTGAAATCATTAAATCTAATGGGAAATCTCTTTTGAGTGTCTCTGGCAGAATTTATTATGGAAATACATGCAGCCAAAAGGATATGTGAGGTAAAAATTTTCTAGAAATGTGAAAATAATTCATTCTGATGAGCTCATGTTTTAGAACTGATTAGTAAAATGCTGCAGTCAAGATACTAGTTTTAGAGAGTCTCTTGCTTGTGAAAATGAGAGGAAACCATTTTAATTAGCATTTCTTAACTATGCAATCAAGCGGTGATGACCTTGTATATGCAGCCTAAAAAGTCTTTTTCTCATCCTCAGCACTTCTTCACTGATTAGATAGTTTGTTAATATCAAAATTGCAAGCTCTGTACTGTAGAACGGAGGGTTGCCAGATCCATACCCTGAAATGTCACCTTTACTTTTAAAGTGTTGAGCAGACGAGATCATTTCTTAACTTGTGCTTTCCCATCACTGTGCTGAAGTGATTGGAGAGGTCCCAACATGACATATTTCCCTTTTATGTGCAACTCTTAAATAGGCAGGAAGACTTCACAGGGTCTCGGTGTGGCAATCCCGGTAGAACCCTTGTCCCCTCACCATCCTTCTTGATTATCACCAGACAGTACAAGCTTATTACTCCATTGCAAACTGGTTCATGAGTAGGGACCACAGAGAGCAGACAGCATGGAGAAGATCTTGGATTCCATCCCTGGCATTGTGGATGGTCAGGGAAAAGATCATGAAACTTTGGGCAGCTGTTGCCAGTCGGTGTGCACCATAGTGAGCTACGTGGACTGACACATGTTTCTAGATAGCAAAGATGAGTGTGCCTCCCTCTGCTCCTGTGAATTGGCTCAGATATTATGCCCCTCCAATGTGAAACACCCTGATGCATTTATGACTCAAATGAGCTAATCTGAGTTTTCTGACACCCCATTCCATCTCCGCAAGCTCCCTCCCTTGATTGTTTTTGGACAGTGGTGTCTCTGAAGCAGCAATAGGAATGTGCGCAGTTTGAAATGCTTGGCTGTATTACAAATTGAGCAGTATCCCCCGCCCTGGTCTTCTGCAGCTAGGGATGTAAAATGAGGTGTTGTAAGACTCTATGCATGTGCAGTCAGAATTCAGCCCACAGGGTGTATACACACGAGAGCTTTGATGCTGAACCCATTACTCTTCCTGTTTGTTGCTGTACAACCACGTGAACTACAGAGCCAATTGACCTGAAGGACTACCAAGTTCTTGAATGCTAACCCTTTACTATTGCCAAAACCTTTATTGATTACTGTGAACTATGTGACCAGACTACTTTTGTTTGGTAAGTATGTTCTCTTATGTGGGTCAATTCTTTCGATTATTTCTTGTAAACATTGTATGTGGTTGCTACCTTCTCTCCATTCCAGATTAAAACTATCCCTTCTTGCATCATGTGCTGATTTGGGAAGGAGGAGGCTTGAATATCCAAGTTCCTTTCCAATCATGGAAAGGGGCTGGGCACGGCATTTTCCAGAAGGCTTATGAAGATGCACGTGCAATGGCACTGCAGGTCCAGCCTTGTTATACACTGATTTTTTATACACGGATTTGACTCAACACAAATGGTCACTGCAAATGAGAAGGAATGTGCTGAACCCTGGAGAAGGGGAAAAATGCACCCCTTTAAAATGCTTTTCTTACTGTTGTAGAGATTTTTATCTCAACACAATGAGAAGGGCCCTTTAAATTAAAGGAAAACAGTCCTTTACAACAGAAAGAGAGAGGGCAGCCAGCTGACAATCCATCAATCATTCTCTCTCCCTCCCTTCCCCCTGAACATGTGAAAGAAAGAAACTGATTGTTGGAGAGAATCTGATTGTTGGATTGTTGTCTTAATGACTCTGTCTTAACATCACAAAGGTCAGCAAGGCTGTTTTTAAATCAGCTGAGCAAAGGAACTTTGTTTTTTAAATTGATTTGCTATAGTGGGATTTTTGCCATCCAGGTGAGTTCTGTGAACACTCACTCTAAAATAATGAGACTCAACCTGTATTAGCATGGCACCATTAGAAAACATAAGAACATAAGAACATAAGAACATAAGAACAGCCCCACTGGATCAGGCCATAGGCCCATCTAGTCCAGCTTCCTGTATCTCACAGCGGCCCACCAAATGCCCCAGGGAGCACACCAGATAACAAGAGACCTCATCCTGGTGCTCTCCCCTACATCTGGCATTCTGACTTAACCCATTCCTAAAATCAGGAGGTTGCGCATACACATCATGGCTTGTACCCCATAATGGATTTTTCCTCCAGAAACTCGTCCAATCCCCTTTTAAAGGCGTCTAGGCTAGACGCCAGCACCACATCCTGTGGCAAGGAGTTCCACAGACTGACCACGCGCTGAGTAAAGAAATATTTTCTTTTGTCTGTCCTAACCCGCCCAACACTCAATTTTAGTGGATGTCCCCTGGTTCTGGTATTATGTGAGAGTGTAAAGAGCATCTCCCTATCCACTCTGTCCATCCCCTGCATAATTTTGTATGTCTCAATCATGTCCCCCCTCAGGCGTCTCTTTTCTAGGCTGAAGAGGCCCAAACGCCGTAGCCTTTCCTCATGAGGAAGGTGCCCCAGCCCCGTAATCATCTTAGTCGCTCTCTTTTGCACCTTTTCCATTTCCACTATGTCTTTTTTGAGATGCGGCGACCAGAACTGGACACAATACTCCAGGTGTGGCCTTACCATCGAAAACATGTGAAAAAGCCAAAAAGAGAGAAGTTTCAAAAATGGATGAGGCTTCCCTACCCCCCCCCCCCAATTCTCACTGGAAAGGTTCATAATTACCAGTTGAATTGAGCCAAGAGAAGTTTGCCTATCATTAGCTCTGGGTTGTTAATATATGCTAAAGTTTTTGTTTGCTTAAATTTCTATACTTGCTTGAATATTCCATTTTATATTTTCTTGCTAGATAATAGCTTTAAATTCAGACACTGTTTTCATATTACAGGGTCTGTTGTTGGCATCCTTCAGTCTCGGAAGACTATGGTATCGCGCTCTGAATAGTGGTTCTGGAACAGAGTGTCCTCTCCGGTGTGCGAAGCCTGGGTAAAGTAGATATGGAAGATAGACTGTTACCCATGCAGCAATTCCCCCGTCTCCACATCGCTGAAATGGTCCAATGGAAAGGCAGAAGCCAATATGGTTGGTTCCAGCGGCGTCACAGGAGTTGCCAGAACATGACTGTGTTCAGCCATGAACTGCCTCAGGGACTCCGGCTCCGGATTTTGCCTCGAGGTTGACTCCTGAAGCCTTTTCCATAACTGGATGTAGCCGCAAGGCAGTGGAGGTTTGGGATCAGAGTTTTCCTTCTCTCAGATGAGCTGCCTTCCCAGGCTAACGAGTCCCATTTACCCAGTGGCTGTTTAGTCGCCTCTTATGACAAGTACAGCCAAACTGATGGCCTATTCTTATCCCCAGCCCCCAGGGGATCTAATACAAGTGTTAATATATCACAGCAAGGCGTGTCATAGGGCCAGATTATCTCCTTTGCCATCTCTACTTAATGCCATCTCTGCTTAATGTAGATGCAGGGGTCTCCAATTTCAATGCGTGCAGCAGCATGGATGAGTGGGTGCTTAATCCTTCCTCGGCTTGCTTCCCCAATCTAACTCAGCTCCTCATGCTGCTTTTCTTTCTGCAGAGGAAAATGATACTAGCTCTTATCTTTTGTCCAGCTGTGGGGGGACTAAAGCAGCTATGGGGGGGGCATTTTGATCAGGGAAATGGGCCACAAGGAAAGGGCTAAGCAGTCTTCCATCCCATGGTGATTCAATTTGGAGTCCTTCAAGTTACAGCAACATTTTTAGGAAGAACCACTGGTCTGTACTCCAAATGTCTTCCACATCTGGTTTGCTCCTTAAAACGTAAGTAAAGCAACCCAATGGCACAGTTAAGTTTCTGTTTCCTTCCTTATACAAGCCTCTGGATTCTGACTGGGTCCATTAGCTCTTCCATTGATCTGATCCAAGGGCTGACTAACACCCCAATCCTAAAGCTGTCAGCCCTGCTGTGTGCAGTGGTGCCAAAAGGACTACCGCTGCATCTAGCGGCACCGTCAAGGCCACTGGAGGTCTCTTCAGGGGAAAGGCTTTCATCCCCTTTCTTCAGGTAAAGCCCCAAGACCCACAATGGGGCTTCTCAAGTTTGCACCAGTTGTTTTGCAGGTGCAGACTTGATGGGCTCCATGTTGGGCCTTCTGGCCCGACACAGAGTTCAGGATCCAGAGGAACAGAGCTTTGCTGGTCCCACCCCCTCCCACCCCAGTTCCTCCCCCATTCCACCCTCCCCTGCCCCATTCCACCCACTCCCTGCTTCCCTCCTGCCCTGATTCTACTTACTGCCAGCTGGCACTGCTGGTGCACTGGCCGGCCTTCCAAGAGGTGCTGAGGCTCAGAGCCAGTGACCTCTCCTCTCCAGGTGCCGCAAATATGCCTTACACCAGCACTGGGGCTCAGTGCCAGCATTGCTACTGTTTAGGATTGGGCCCTATATGACTTGTGTAACTATCTTTTTCAGAGTAACAGAAAAAGTCTGAATGTTCATCCAGGGGTTGGCACTGTAAGTAGAATTAAGAATTCTAATACTTAACTTTAAGGGCATTTCACCAGAATGAATTTAACTGAAGCATAAAGACATTAAAGCTGTGTCTAAAATAAATAGTCATGCGCTGCAGGGGTGCATCTGTGTGCTCCTTCTGTGAGGTTCAGAGTGCCCCAATCACATGAGAGACGCAACTTCCGGTTTCCTTCAGGAAACTGGAAATCGCATCTTTTGCATGATTGGGGCATTCTGAGCCTCGCAGAAGCAATGCGCAGATTGTGCTGCCTCTGGGAGGCTCAGAAAAGCCTCTGGAGGCAAGGGGAGCAGAACTCCCCTCAGCTTTGAAAGCTTGGGGGGGGGTGCGACCTCCTGACCAGTGGTGGCCATCGCAGATGCGACCTGTCACTGGCTGGAAGGTTGTTAAGGGGCGCACACCTGTACATCTACTTTCAGCAAAATCATGATGACAAAAAGGGGGGGACCATTACGGGGGACCAAATGAATCCGTTCTGCTCCAGGAAAGAGCTTTTATGCTGCAAATGATAGGTGCTTTGAGTGGCCTACAGGTCAAAGTTGATGAGGCAAGGACTTTAGAATCACCTCATAGGCAGTTAGCACTGACTCTCCTGGGAAAATGTGAGAAGACTAACCTAATGGCTTAATACTCTTTGCAAGTCCATATTGAAGCCATTGAGTTCTCTGCGTTGAAGGTCAATTGAGGAGCTCGATCCGAAATGAACTGGAGATAAATAATCTCACTCAGATCAGCACGTTTTGATTTCCTAATCAAATGGCCAGATGCAAGGGAGGGCATCAGGATGAGGTCTCTTGTTATCTGGTGTGCTCCCTGGGGCATTTGGTGGGCCGCTGTGAGATACAGGAAGCTGGACTAGATGGGCCTATGGCCTGATCCAGTGGGGCTGTTCTTATGTTCTTATGTTAATGGACATTTTTAGGCAGCATTTCAGAATCCAAATATTGAAATCTGGAGGTCCAGATATGTTGTCATTATTAATAATATAATAATGTTATTTGACTTACATTCTGAGTGAACTTTCTGCTTGGGCCCAAACGCGTTCTGTGTAGAATGTGCTTGATTACAAAAATCTGCAACAGAAAGAAATACATGAGTCCAGCAAGAGCAATATTCCCAGCTTCTTCTTCTTCTGGACCACTTTTCTTTTACAAACACCCTAATGGAAGTATTAAAACACAATAACAATAAAAGTACTGTGCAATGTGCCATTACAAAATAACACATCTAAACTCAAAGCATCACTTCCATAAAATAGCAGTTCATGATGAAAACTCATACATCAAAAGCTTGCTGAAACAAAACTTTTGAAAGCCCAGTTTCACTGGGGATTCTCATTTGAAGGTTTTCAATGGAGAAGGAATGGCCATTTAACCAATAGAAGACTTGTAGAATATTTCTGCAGGATTCTTTTCAAGGGATCCCCCCTACTGATAATGCTTTGATAATGCTCCCTACCCCTACAGATAATGCCATGTATAAGTGGTGAAGGATATTGTTATGGAACCTCTAAAGTTGGTTTGATTGAGGGAGCTAGAACACTGTCTACTAAATGAAAACTTCTGTCACAGTCCCTTTGCATATGACATTTCTCCTAGTTGGTAATCAGAAAACAAGCACACATGTTGTTCAACATGACAATCACACTTGAATCCATTTTGTGTGATTGCACATGTTTGGAAGCTGCCTCAGCTTCAGAAAGATGTAATGGTGGCAAAACAGACCCTTCTCCATTTTTCTCGCAGGACAGAGACACGTACTCATGACATATACAATTCTTATCTCCAGGTAGGAAAAAAAATGCCATTAACTGGAATTCCCCAGCATACTAGGAAGGCATTTGCTTCAAATTTCACTTTGATATTTCAATGCCAGATGTGTTCTTTGCAAACAGTAACACCCCTTTTGCTTGTTCAAGGGATTTCCCAATTTCTCTTGAACACCCCAGCTGCAGCCCTTAAATAGGGATTATAGAAACCCCCTTAGAAAGTTCACTCGTTTCATAGGAACTCATTTGGCCTTCGATAATTTTTAGGTGCTTCTCCTCAGAGGAACCTGAACCCTGAAACCCTGACATTTGCTCTGAGGTTTGCTTTTTTGACATTTCAATACCAATATAACATTCCATGAATATAACTCATGACTCTCAAGAGTGATCTACTGAGAAGAACAAAATGTGATAGCTGAAGGCAGGAAAGCCCCATCCCATGCTCAATTTATAGGATCCAACCCAACGTCTGAAGTGACCCTCAGACACTACTCAGAACGGCTGCAGCCTGCTATAAATGAATGCAAGCTCTCATTATGGGAGAGCTGGGAAGAATTTGTGAGCTGCAGGCACATCCAGCCAAATCACAATTAAGGCTTTTTAATATGCCAAAATGTCTTGAAAAAAACAGCTACAAACAAAGAATTCTGAATATTTTATGTATGTGCCTGTAGTTTCCAAAGACTTGAAATGGTTATATGAAAGTATTTCAAGATTAGGAGCTGCATCTTTACTTACTGGGAATATCACTTGGACCCAACAGTTTTGCTGATCTCAGAGCAATTAACTGAACAGCAGCGTGATTATGTTTAATTCAAACAAAAACCATATGAGCTATTAGTAAAAGATTATGGGTTATGAATAGAACTACTTGGAAGGAAAATAGGGAACATCATCAGCAAAGAAAACTCAGTGGAATCAACTAATGGTTTTAGTGCCCCAGATCATTAGGAAACACACCTTTGACCTTGGATGCAGTCCAAACTTGTATGATGGTTGTCGTGTTAAGGAGGCAATGGAAGCAACACATTTTTAACCTATGCTTGCAAATCTCATGGCTATCACATCAGAAGTTATTTATTTGCCTGTCAATATCTTACTGGCTATAGAGGGTCTCGCTACAGCTTCCATGACTACTGAAGTTCCAAAATGCAGTTAGAGGATGACTCCTATTAGTCTCTAATTGTATTTTTGATATCATTCTGAAGTCTGACCTGTCCTGAGAAATCCATATTGTTTGTATCGGAGTAATAGGCTACCCTGAGACACTCCCATGATCAACCTAGAATTGCTCCTGAATGCATTGGAATAGACCAGGGGTATCAAACTCATTTCATACAAAGGGCCAAAGTTAGCATTCATGGTGCCTGCTGAGGGCCGGAAGTGGCATCATTACGCAGGAAGTGACAGCATTAAGCTGATGACAGCCAGAAATAAGCACTTTGTTCTCATATAGAAACACATTAGCTGCAAATGACAGAGGAGAAAATGTGCAAATATTGTTCATATTTTCAAGATATGAGAGAACCCAATTATCATGATGGGAGAACCCAATTATAACAGGGGCCGGATAAATTGTTTTGGGGGGGGGTCGCATTTGGCCCACAGGCCTTATGTTTGACACCCCTGGTATAGACACTATACCTCATTCAGCCACTAGAATAATGGGATCTAATGGACTGAAATTATAATTATTTAACAGTGCAAATGTAGGAAATTGGATTTTGGTGCTTTTTTTTTTTCTTGTTACAAGACATTTAAAGGTGGACCTCGGTATCAGTGGTGAGTCAAATCAGTGGATACTGTGGATACAGAGGCCTCACATGTAATACACAAATGTTTGACTGAATGAATGAACCTAGCAACATTCTTTCCCTCTGTTGAAATATCTTCTTATGGAAACTAACTATGTCATAAAGTTGTAAAATTGCACTAGTGTCCAAGTCCAGTAGATACTCCTCTGAGAGCAGTAATACAAAAAACTCACCTGTGAATGTCTGGATCAGCATATCTTCAGCTGAATGATTGATTGTGAGGTGATGCCCTCCCACCTGTGCTCTTATTTCCTGTTTTGGTGGCTCTCTAAAAACGATAAGGTAGCTACATATCATGCTTATGTTTATGATGATGATGATGTTAAATGTAGACTTCTTACACATAAAGCAGAGAGTATATTATTGCTTGTGACATGGTGCTGTTGCAGTGACCAAGACTGCAACTCTGTCTTGCAGCAGTCTTATCATCTAAACGTTGAATTTACATTTTTTCCACACAAGAATCCAAAGAAAATAGACAAAGAAAAGACACATCTTGGCATTTGTTTGCTCTTTTTCCTGTCTGCTGATATTCTTTTACTATGGTGGTTTCAGAGGTTTAATAAGGATTTCTTGTTTTGTTTTTAAAAGTTGAATGAACAGATAAGCCCCTTGAGAACTGGAGATTTTGAGCAAAATTAATTCCCACTTACAGCAGTCCCTATGAGGCAATGTTTTCTTGATGCAGTATCACCAGACTTGCTTCTTCAGGATGCCTGAACAAGTCAAATCTAATGGCTTTTTTGTCTAGTCTATAAAGGCCCAAAGTCTCCGTCGGCTCTGCAATGAATTTATAGCATAGTGCACAGGCATGTAGCTAATACCTCCCTTTAATAACTGTATGCATGCCTAATTTTTCATACTATACTGAAATATATTTTCTCTTCGAAAACGGAGAAGCCATTGCAAACATGGCTGGTTGCACATTTTCTGAGCTATCTGGCCTCTTTATCCTCCTCTAGCCATTAGTGATTTTGCCGACATTCATAATGACCTGGACTGAAATACAAATCTGTTCACTTTGCAGTGTTTGGCTCTTTTACTGATTGAGTGGCATTTTCTCCAAATACTCTTCTCTGACCTTGAATGTATGCTGAGATCCTCTTTTATGGGCAGTCAGAAGATCAAGTGTCCAAAGCCAACTGCTGTGTGAGCACATGCACAGTCCTTACTTTTGCTGAAGCGCTTGTTGACTGCTGCTAGATCACCTGATCGATGCATTTGGGTCAGTTCTCTAAGTTGTTTCTTATGAATATGTTATGTGCTTGTTGTTCTCCATCCAACTCTTAATGCTCACTTGTGTTTCTTAGTCTTTTTTGTTTGTTTTTGTTTTGGTTGGGGACAGAGGCGTCGCTGGGGGGGGCGGCGCACTAAGTTTTGCAGAGAGCCTTCCTGCAGCGTGCAAGCAGCTCCTCCCCCTCCCTTCCGGAGCCATTTGCCTCCATTTCCCTCCCCCCACCCACAAGGCTCCAAAGGGGAGGGGGAGAGTCGCTTGCACGCTGCAGGGAGGCTGTCTGCAAAACTTAGTGCGCCGCCCCCCTCTAGCGCCGCCTCTGGTTGGGGCGTTCCATTTCCAAGCAGATCTCTGCCATGGTGAATGTTGGGGATGACAATACCCAGGGGTGCCCATTGTGTGGCACCATTAGTGAGCATAAAGCAACAGTACAAGCCTGGAGAGCTCTTTAAAAAAAAAGATGACTCTTTCCTGAATGCCTGCCGAGAAAACTCATCAGTGCTGAGCCAATTCCAAATTGAGCCAAGAGTAGTTCATCCATCATTAACTACCATATAGTTAGACATCCTTGATGTGACTTTCACTGTGGGTACCTGTGTCCGAAATACTCTTAAATTATGATATTTGATAATACCTCCAATTTTATGGATGTTCTTTCTTCCAGAAACAATGAAATTTAGTGTAGTCAAAGCTGTAATAATCGTCTTTATTGAGCGTGGATTAATATTCTTCCTCTGAGTTCATTTTTGGATGAATATGGGCATCTAGTGAGTATTCCAGTGTTGAGTGGGTGCTTTGAGCCTGTAATAACGTTCCACAATCTAGTTTTTGATTGTCCTCACACCCTGACAAACATAAATCAAGCCACGTTTTTAGTTTAACAATACTTTAACTGACGTCTTAGACCGTGTGAGTTAACCATACTGAAATGAAAGAAAATGGAGAATTATTTCTTACCAGAATAATAGTTACAAGTTTACGGCCATGGACTAATATAGTAAATTTAGCTCCTATAAATGAAGATTGACCAAGGGGAAAAAAGATGATATTTTATAATAGAAGATAACATTTTCTCAAAGATTTTTCATTGCTCTGCATTTTTGATGAATGATATGACTAAATCAGCACATCTCCAAAGGACTACACAACTAGTACCTTATGCCCAAGGGGGTTTTGGGTTTTTCAGCAGCTTTTCATGCCACATGGAAAACAACTTTGGAAATCAAGTGATGGCCCAATCCTTCCCTCTCTGCCCTATGGTGGTGAGGCTCCCTTGATGGCGCTGATTGCCGAAAGCAGCCAGCGCCTGTTGCACAAGACACTCCAACAGCGTGCAAGTCAGCATGCTGTCTGGAGTGTGGTGGGAAGACCTGTATCTTCCCTCCCGCCAGCAAGAGAATAGCTGCTTTCCAGAGGAGATAAGATGATGGGGGAGGAGGAGGTTGGAGGGCAGGACAGAGATGGGGAGGGGCAAAACTGGATGGAGGCATAACGGTTGGGGAGGCAATGGGGGAGGATTCATCGCGGGCGGTCCGCAATGGACCTTATCCCTTCTGGCAGCAGCCTCTCCGCCCTATTTCTCTCCTCAGACTTGTACTGGCAAACTTGCAGGTTGGGTGGCTTATGCAGGGGTAGGGGATTTTTCAATTCCTTTTCTCTGCTGAAGCCTCCTGGCCAGCCCCCCTTCCACTATGGATGCAGCATTTGACAGATTAGCATTGCTGAGTTGGGGGAGGGATGCATAAGATTGGGCGCAGAGTATTTGCAAGCACTTTATGATTTGGCATAAAGGCCTTTTGCTTACAGAAAACATTAAACAGGTCCATATTTCTTTGATGGATGCCTAAGAGCTCCAGTGTCTGTAGAATAAGTTGCTAACATCTTGCCTCCTGGAACTAGAACAAATTACTCTGTCATGTGGCTTTGTCCTATGCGAGACATAAAAGTGGTGAAGGGTATGAACTGTAGTTGAAATCTTAGTTCAACCAAGATCATAAGTAGACACTCAAAGTATTTATTCAAAGTATATCACACCTTTCCTGCAAGGAGCTTAGGACAAAACACATGGCTGCTCTCATTTTTTTTTCCTTCTCACGATAACCCTGTGAGGTAGGTTTGGCTGAGAGAGAGAGAGAGACTAAGGACCCAATCCTATCCTATTTTTCAGTGCCGGTGCTGCTGTGCCAATGGGGTATGCACTGCTTCCTGTGATGGAGAGACAGTCAAAGAGGCCTCCTCAAGGTATGGGAACATTTATTCCCTTACCTTGGGGCTGCATTGAAGTTGTACCGGTGCTGGAAAGTTGGATAGGATTGGGCCCTAAGGCTGCAATCCTAACCTCACTTTCCTTGGAGTAAGTCCCATTGAACACAATAGGACTTCCTTCTGAGTAGACCTGAGTAAACCTTGAGCCCAAACTCAAGATCACCCAGTAAGCTGCATGACTGAGTGGGGATTTGAACCCAGCTTTTCCAAGTCCAAGTTCAGTACTCTCACCACTTTGTCATATTGGCTCTTCCCTCTTCCCACACTATTCCCTCTTAAGTCCCAGTCCTACATACAAACTGTGGGTGGGCACAATAATAGTAGCTTCCTTTACAGCAGTGGTTCTCACACATTTAGTAATAACATTTAGTAATAATAATTTAGTGGGCACAATAATAGTAGCTTCCTTTACAGCAGTGGTTCTCACACATTTAGCAGCGAGACCCACTTTTTAGAATGAGAATCTGTCAGGACCCACTGGAAGTGATGTCATGACTGGATGTACATTACCAAGCAGGAACATTTTTAACAATCCTAGGCTGCAGTCCTACCCACACTTACCCAGGAGTAAGAAACATTGATTATCATGGTTAAAAGAATATACATAGTAGCTTGTTAAAAGTACAGGTCTGTAACATTTCCCCAAATGCAGTCACAAGCCATGGCAGCATCAAGTCATATTAAAAATAAAATATTGAAATGAATGGGGACCCATCTGAAATTGGCTTGCGACTCACCTAGTGGGTCCCGACCCACAGTTTGAGAAACACTGCTTTACAGAATTGCCAGAAAGATTCCTGTACTCATGTATGAGAAGTACTTCGTGAACTTCATGAAAGGGTTATAATAAAAAATATATTTTCATCTCACAGCACACTGGCAAGGTGCTAAAATTGTCTAGGCACATCATCCAGTTTTTGCGTATTGACAAGGCACACCATGCTGCTGGCAGGGGGCTCATATCACCCAGTGCCTCTATTAATAAATGGCCCTCACCCCAACTCCTGTGGCACACCTGCGGACGTCCGCGGCATGCCAATGTGCCGCGGCACAATGGCTGCAAATTGTTGCTCTAGTCTGTACTGATATTCCACTTTTCATACTTGGCGTCCCCCTCCCATCTTAAAATGGATTTACAGACTAGTCATCTAACCTTAGCTCCCCCCTTATGTGATAAGGGAATTACATTCATATACTGAGTCGTGTGGGTCATTTCTAAAAAGCTACAAACAATATCTTTTCTCCTCACCTCACCTCTTGTCCTTTAACACTGAGCCTGAGGCAGAGTACCATGAAACATTGTAGAATCAGCAGGTCACTGCAACTTTTAGCCTGCTCTAATAAAAGGATTGCATTACTATCTCTGCTTCATCATCTATGAAGGGGTCCTGGAGCCTACCTGCTGGCAAAGTATATTTAAAAATAGCCCACCAAAATATAGAACAATTGCGTTCATACTGAGTACAGGTAAGATTAAGAGCCCAATTCTGAGCTCCTGTGGCGTGTGGCTGTGGTGGCACCAAAAACGGCTGCTGCCGCATCCTGCACACTCATGGCAGCTGTGGGTGGTACCGCGGGAGAAGGGAACTTTCCTCTCCTTCCCCCGGGTAAAGGTTGCGGATCAGGTAAGAGCCTTTGTCTCAGGTGCCAAGCCTGATGTGAAGGCTCTGGATCTGGTGGAGCATCGCTCCACCGGTCCCACCTCCCTCCCTCCCGGCTCCCTCCCCCCAGCATGCCTCCCACCTCCACATCATGCCTCCTCCTCCTCCTCGCCCTCCACCCACCTCCCTCTTCCCAGAACTCTTCCTCCCCCCGCCCCCGCTTTCCTCTCTGCTGCCTGGTGGTCCATTCGACCACCAAGCAGCGGAAGCCAGGCGCCTGCCCGGTACTAGTCCAGCACCGGCCAGCGCTGGGCTAACATGGGCGCTTGCCCAGTGTTAGGACTTGCAAACGTGCCTTATGGCACGTTTGCGAAAGTGCACGCTGGCAGTAAGCCGGCACATCAAGCTCAGGATTGGGCTCTAAGTCAGTTATGGGAACTGTTTAACTGTTTAAAATTTGGATATTCAAAACAATGTTGTTAATGGATGTTGAAAGCTATATTACTAACAGTCTCAAGAGTCCGTGGCCGAGAGGTTCAGTATCTTTGAATATTTGAATTTATAGATGAACACAGCATAAATCCAGTCTTCACCCAGCAACGTTTTTAAGCCCATTTTAGATGGATTTCATTTTCATAGTATCTGCAACCTAGTTTATGGATCCAGTTTTGCAAAAATTACAAAAATGCCTAAACTGAGTTCAGTATGAACAGAAACAGGATCTATATTAAACGATCTAATGTGCACTCTCTTTGCATTCCTCTTAAAGGGTGTTAAAATGTATCTTCCCACATGAGGGCATCAGAGATGTTCTAACAAGCAAAAGGACTGACTCTTTGCTTTTTCTGTAGTGCATTGGAGGAATCAAGAGAAATCTGTACATTAAGTGCCTATAGTCTTTTTCTTCCTTAGATGTCAGGTCTAAAAACCTATCAATTTTCCACTTAGGAAAGAAACATTCATAGAATCAGTTTACATCGCTCTTTGCTAGCTATGAAATCCAAACATGGATTTATAAATACTGATTGTATGAGAAGGTGTTAAAAACTGGCCTGGAAGTTCACTAACCTGCCATTAGTAGCAAATAGCTGCAAATGAACTCTTGTTTAAAACAGGAATAATGTTGATGTGCATCATAGTGAATACAAAAAAATTGGAGCTAAGTGATATGTATTCTAATGACCAGCTTACAGTGTGCCCCCCATGAGGAAATTTACATATACAGAAAGGTTTTCTTTGGAGAGATGCATATACAGTATCTCTTATACAAAGGGTAATTCATATTATTTTGCCTCAAGCCATAAGAATAGGGGCAGCCCAATTCTAACCCATGCTGGTGCAGCCAGGCCGCATGGCTTACGTTGTATCCAAAACAAAAGCAGGTTGGGAGGCTGCTGGAGTCACCTTGGGATAAGGGGATATTTTTCCCCTTACCCTATTGTTGAGCCCCAGCCTGCCCTTGGGACTACTCGGATCTGTGCCAGCTATTTAGCTGCTGCCAATCCCAGCAGCCTGTGTAAGGCTGCCCAGGCCAGGAGTGGGGGTTAGGAATTAGTGTGTGCTGCCACTGCCCATCCCATCCCCTCATGGACCCTATCCTCTCCCCTTCTGCCCTCTACTACCCCAAAATGCCCTTCCCCACCCTGGAATGTCTTCCCACCACCGTCTCCCACCCACTGCACCATCCAGCAGAAACCTACCTTGCTCGGCTAGTGCCTTGGTCGCCTTGGTGGATGACCTACGCCGGGGACTGGACAGGGGGAGTGCGTCCCTGTTGGTCCTGCTGGACCTCTCGGCGGTTTTCGATACCATCGACCATGGTATCCTTCTGGGCCGATTGGCCGAGTTGGGAGTTGGAGGCACTGTTTTGCGGTGGTTCCGCTCCTACTTGGAGGGTCGGTCCCAGATGGTGGTGCTGGGGGATGCCTGTTCAACACCCTGGCCCTTGAGGTGCGGGGTGCCTCAGGGTTCAATTCTGTCCCCCATGCTATTTAATATCTACATGAAACCGCTGGGAGAGGTCATCCGGGGGTTTGGAGTGAGGTGTCATCAATATGCTGATGACACCCAGCTCTATCTCTCCTTTCCTCCAGACTCCAAGGTGGCGGTTGAGGGCCTGGAGCGCTGTCTGGAAGCAGTGAGGATCTGGATGGGGGCTAACAAGCTGAAATTAAATTCGGATAAGACAGAGGCTCTCCTGGTTCGGAAATCCTCGATGCAGGTGCTGGATTATCGACTTGCTCTGAATGGGGTTGCACTCCCTCTGAAGGAGCAGGTTCGCAGCTTGGGGGTCCTCCTGGATTCGCAGCTGCTCCTGGATTCCCAGGTGGCGGCTGTGGCTAGGGGGGCCTTTGCTCAGCTTCGGCTGGTGCGCCAGCTGCGACCGTACTTGGATTGTGCAGACCTGGCCACGGTGATCCATGCCACGGTGACATCGAGGTTAGATTACTGTAACGCGCTCTATGTGGGGCTGCCCCTGAAGACGGTTCGGAAACTACAATTAGTACAGAATGCGGCGGCCCGTGTGGTCACCGGAGCCAGGCGGTTTGACTCTGTCAGCCCGCTTCTCTGGGGGCTGCATTGGCTGCCCATTTGTTTCCGGGCCCAATTCGAGGTGCTGGTTTTGACCTTTAAAGCCCTATACTGCTCTGGGCCAGGATATCTTAGAGACCACCTACTCCCGTACAATCCGGCTCGCCATCTCAGGTCATCAGAGAAGGCCTTTTTGCAAGTGCCGCCACCCAAGGAGGTCCGGGGGGTGGCTGCAAGAAATAGGGCCTTCTCGGTAGTGGCACCAACATTATGGAACTCCCTTCCCCTTGACTTGAGAATGGCTCCCTCCCTTGAGAGCTTTCGGCGAGGCCTGAAAACACTGTTGTTTAAACAAGCCTTCTGATTTCTGGCCTTCTTAACTTTTTATACATCTTTTAGTTTTACAGGCTTGATTCCTCGGTGATCTGCTCTTTTACTCTTTTAATCTGACTACTGTTTTTATGGCCCTGTAGTGTGTTTTTAAATGTTTTTATCTGTTTGTATTAATGTTTTTTAAATTCTATTGTTTTTTAATATGTTGTTAGCCGCCCTGGGTCCCGTTAGGGAGAAGGGCGGGATAAAAATAAAGTTTTATTATTATTATTATTATTATTAGTGCAGGGATGGGATACAGCAGGGACAGGCGGCACATGTTCTTGTGCTGGCCCAGCTTGCTCTGGAGTCACCACAAACACGCTTTACACTTACAGCATGTTTGCAAAACTTGGGAGCCAGCTCCGGACCGCCCAGGAAGCCCCCTACCCTCTCCGCTGACCTCCCTGCACCTCCAAAGTGCTGTGAAAAGGGAAGAAAGTGAGAAGTTGGTCATCTGTATTGGACCAGAGCTTTATTGATACAAGAATTAAGGACTTTCTTACTTCAGGACAGTGCTAGTACCAAATTACTGGGGGCCTTGAGGCAAACCCCTGTGCTGGGCAAACTGTGGTGGCCTCCCAACCCCCAATGGCACATTGGGAACTACTTAAGATATTGGTCTGGCTAGGTGGCCCATCTGAAGCCATCTCTGCTTCTGGAATTTATTATCCCTTCTGTTATTGTCCTTCTGGGACCAGAGGATAATTGAAACACATATGTTCATTTTCTGTTTCTGAGACTGAGTGGAGATGGGACTGGGGTTGGGGCTGGCCAATACCTGTATGGGTACTACCTGAGTATCCTGTATTTTGCTGTTATGATCGCCTTAGGGAAAGCGTGTGCAAATATAATAAACCTCACTGTTTCAGTATACCAAACAAGATATTTATGAATGAACATACAAAGAAATGTTCTGCTAAGGAAATTCTCATTTACCTGAATATTAGACACTATATTGCTTCTAATATCTTTGCTAAAAGAACATGCAGGTTTTATCCAATTGCACTCTTGAAGGATTATTCACATGGGATCAATAGATAAGGTGTGAAGTTCTCTCGATTAAACCAAGGAAGGCTGCGATAGCATCTCAGGCACCAGAACAACTTCAGCTGACACACATAGAAAATCCCCTTCCAGTCTTCAATAAGGCATGTACCTATTGATTGCTTTGTGTAGATCTCCCTATCCCTGTAGCAAGAATATAGTAGAACTAATTATAGACTTTAATTTGAAAATCCAGAAGAGCAGAAAAGCAGGAAGGAGTGTCTGCAGGCTGCTTGTTTCCTGCCTTCATGCTGAGATGCCACCCCATCCTTACAAACTCCTGCCTCAGTCTGTTCATGATTGCTTTCTGGTGTGTTAAAGGGCTGGAGAGGACAACCGTTATGCTGTATCTTATGCCAGGAATGGGTCTGCCCATCATGTGAAATGCAAATGGGACTTGAGAAAGGATGAGGGCAAAAAAGGTTTTGGGTCCCTGGGCGGGTATGGCACATTGTTCAGGCCAGTTCAGCCTGCCCCCACCCCAGTACCTGGCTTACTGGGCTAGTGGTGGCAGTAGCTGTCCTATGCATGGAAACAGATCCTCTCCCTTCCACCTGCAGAGGTTGCAAGAGGAGGAGGAGCTTCTGCCACCTGCCCTTGCTTGCTCCTAGGTATTGATCCCTCCTTTAACACAGATGTCACTACCCTGATTGGCTGGGGGGGGGGGGAGAGGAGAAGGAAGTGCCCATTTGTGAGTTTTTAGGTAGAGGCATATGCTGCTTTGGCTTGAACAGCAGTTCACTTCAGGGGTTCACTACAGTTTATCCCTGCACTGGCCCTTGCCTGTGCATGAGCCATGAGCACCTGTGGTGCCACCCTTGGATCTAGCATTGTTTGTGGACCTCCTTTCAAGAATTCTTTTATCCTTCATTGAAGCACGACCCCAGCCCTATCTTATTGGTACTTATAGTTCATCTTACTCCAAGGGCTAAGATTCACCACTGATGCAGACTAAATCCTTGCCAGAGAGTGATACATTGTGTAAGCTGAAGCACAAGGTAGCTCTGCCAATATTGTGCAAGTGCATAGCTCCTGATTGGCCAGCAGTGCCACTGACATGCACTGATGGGGTTGATAGAATCACCCCCTGGCTTAGCTGCTTGCTCTCTTCTTTGGTCATGTTCAATGGGGGTGCTACTTACTACTTCCTGCTCCACACCTCAGTTGATTCATGCTTGAGAATGAATCAGGGTGATCCTAGTTGAAATGAATTTGGAGGGAAAACTCTCCCAATATGAGTTTGCTTTCCCAAAATATTGAATTTATATTCTGCTAATGTTGACATTTTCATCTACGAGCCTAAGCATGGATGCCAATGGATTTAGGACAATGCATGTGGGTCTGTAAAGGGAGCTTTCCTAGCCATGTTGCCTAAGATCCTTTCACCTGGAGATATAAAAGATTGACTCTGGGACCAAGGGAGTGGTAGCTTAGTGGTCAAGCACAGGGAAGTAAAGGACTTCCAGTTTCATTTACAGGGACTGCACAAGTGGAGTTCCTTCATTTGCACAGTCCCTTAAAATCAAACCAGGAGTCCTGCATTTTTGCAACTGAAGAAACCACACGAGGAGTGCGGTAACACAGACCAACACACATTTTTCTTCCTTAAACGTTGCACCAATTTGTGGGTATATTTGGGATGCTGATTCCAGAAATGGCATCCGTTTTGCCCTATCACGTTTTGGAGATACGGCATAGCCTCTTTAGTGAATGGTTCAAGCAGCTTCCTCATGAGGAAGCCTACACCATGGCTTCCTCATGAGAAAGCTGCGTGAACCATTCACTAATAAAACTATGCTGTATCTCCAAGACTAGATGTGATCTGGCAAAACGGAAGCCATTTTTGGAATTGGCACCCCAAATTCATATCAAACCAACATAAATTTTGGGAAAAACTTTTCTGACCCTCAATTTTGTAGGCCTGTGTAATTGTTGTAATTGTGCAGAGGGAGCTGACCGAAGACAGCACTGGGTGGCATTCCAGGTTGCGCTGCTGCTGTGACTTATTCTACCGCAGCTTTAGAAATTCATGCAACTTTGCACATGCAAAATGTACATGCTACCACCACATGAAGGTCTCTGAGTGAAGAAGATTAATTATGCAAAGCTGGTCCTCAGACAAGCATCTCATGTTGAAAGGCATGACTGGAGGCTCCTGTTATCTTCTGGGTTTAAGGAACATAATAGTGGAGGATGAGCAGTGCATTGCCTCGCACCCTGTGCCAGATCAGGTATCATTAGCGACAATGATGAAAACCATACAGCACCTGGGTATCACTGCCTGCTTTTACCTTGAGCGATAATAATGTTTTCTCTGTTTTATTACAGTCTCCTGAGATGGCGACTGATTTGCATATTCTCTAACACTTAATTAACGATGTCACCTTCCTGGTGCCTTTAAAACAGTTTTCATTTTTTCCTCGGCAGACCTCCAACAATTACCTCCCACATTTTCTGCTGAAGTCCTTTTTATTACTTTAATGACAAATAATTGGACAGATTCTGAGTAATGAGGGTGAGAGCCAAAGGACTGTTGCATAGGAGACGGCTGCTTGTTACAAGACACTTTTAGTGGTCTCTAAATCAGACAGACAAGTAGAGTAATGATCATCTCGCTGTAATGAGACACAATTAAGAATCGCTGCAGCAAATGACAGTGCAGTTCATTGAACAATAACCTCCCACTTCTCCACGTCCTCCCCCACCCCTCTGAAAGCGATCGAAGCTTAATTATAGCATCCCTATTCACAATGCTATAGTTAAGGTTGTGTCAGCATTTCAATTTGAAACCCGGTATTTTTTTTTTCCCCCTCTCGCAAAGGTTTATAACTTGGCTATAAAAATTTTGCTTGGAGTTGAAACTTTATTAAGAGAGGATGTCATTTTTCCCCTGGACTTCCAGCCACAGTGAAAATTGTGCTGTTCTAAAAATGACAGGAGTCAAGATGCGTAATAGAGGCTTCAGTCATCAAACATCTTTGAAGTAGTAGGCCCATTAGTGAGCATATTCTGGAATGTGTGGCTTGAGGACTCTAGAATTGGGAAGCTGCAGAGCGTGTCTTGTGAGAAATTAGGCTGCTGTTTTACTCCAGTTAGAATCAGGGTTGTTCCTCATGGTGCTGTTTATGACTCTCAGATTAATCTCTGGGGCAGAAAAAGCATGTGTAAGTAGTAAAGTGTGACCACTGATGCCTTGGACAATTGCTGCATGTTAGCTTTCCAATACAAGCACCAGAGATGAGAAAGACGCTCGTAGCATTATTAAAACAATATGAGCTCCATGGTGGCTTTTGTTCCAGCACAGTAATTAAGAGGTAGGCCAACAGCCTGTCCATAAATGGACTTTGTGGTAGTATACCAATAGCCCAAACCTATCCTTCTGCGTGCCGGTGCAGCTGCACCATAAAGGCATGTGCTGTATCCAGTGGGGGTGGGGCGGTGGGTTTGGAGTCTCAGGAGAAGGAAGGGGAATTTTTCCCCGTTACCCCTCCATCAGCCCCTTGACTGCCAAAGGGTCTTCTTGGACCTGTGTCAGCTTTTTAGCGTGGGCATGTCTAAGCAAAAGAAAGGGATGGGCAGCCTCAAAAAGGAGGGGAGAAGATCCAGCATGTGTTGGATCCACTGCTGCCTCCCCACCCCCTGTTCCTCACCCCCTGCTCAGTTTTGCCCCCTGGCATGCTGAAGATGGAAGCTGAAGAGCAAGGGCTCTTTGCCCTCCAAATGTAGATCTGGTGGCATGCCAGAAGTTGGAGATAAAATCTGGGTGAGACATGCAGCTCTGGAACTCCTATGATTCAGAAAAGTGAAGCAAGTGAGCAGTGCTGAGAGAAAGCCGTGGGACAATAGCAGCCACAGCCCCTGCAATGCAGGTGACATCTCTCCAAGGGTGACCTTTGCCTTCTCTTTCCTTGGAGTGCAGCTCTGGGGAAGAGGAGGAGAGAACCAGTTGGTGCAGCAGCGTAGAGGACCCAGCCTAGGTGGTCCTGCAAGTGTCTGGCTTGGCAAGAGAATTCCCATTTGGGGGGCATGTGCCTGGGACTGAGCTGTGGCAGGTCATCACTGAAATGAATGAAACCAAATTTGCAGTGAGGGCAAAGGTGCCACTCCATTTTTTCTGTCCCTCTGCACAGACCAGTGAGAGAAGCCAGTTGTATGAGGAACAGGGAAAGGAACATCTTCCAGACTAACCTTCCCCATGGCAAGAACACAAGGAGGGGGGCTTGGAACTGGGATTACCTTGAGTCTCCTTCCTTGGTTGTTGCTGATCTGATATTTTCCGCTTGTAGTTATTGATCTGTTGCAGGTATTGGTTTGGGGCTAGTTTCTCCCCTCTGCATACCAGAATGTGTCTTCAGGTAGAAGGGTAGGGTTTGGGCACCTTTGTTAAACAGCAACTAGCATGGAAAAGTATGGCAGTGAGAGGGTTGGCAAGTGGTTAAAGGGGTAGGAAGAATAGTTGTTTCCACCTGACCTCTCAGTAGCCTTTAATGCCATTCATCATGTTATTTCCAGGACTGCCTTGCCAGGTTGGGGCTTGGAGACACCATATTATGATGGCTCTGGTTGTCTCTGGGAGTAAGTTATGGAAGATGATTATGGGGGACTCCAGTTTGGCTCCTTGGCCATTAGCCTATATGTGGCTTTCTTCAGGGTCCTATTCTCATCCTCTATGCTTTTTAGCACATACATGTAGCCACAGTAGGAGGTCATCTGGAGATCTGCAGTTGGGTGTCATCAATATTTGGATGACGCTCAGCTCTATCTTCCATTTTCAGCTTTAGCTGAGGAGGTTATATATCTCTTAGTGTGCCTGGCATCAGTGTTGGACTGGAGAGAGCCAAGGTGGTGTAGTGGTTTGGGAGGTGGACTTAGACCTGGAAGATCCAGATTTGAATCCCCACCCAGCCTTGAAGCTTCCTGGATGACCTTGGGCCAGTCACTTTCTCTCGGCCTCACCTACCTCACAGGGTTGTTGTGAGGACAAAAGGAGGGGAGCAGCCGTGTGCACTGCCCTGAGCTCTTTGGAGGAAGGGCAGTATAAAAATGTGAAAAATAAATAAATAAGGCTGGCAAGCTGACATTAAATCCACGCAGGACAGGTGCTATTGGTGCACAGAAGTATGACCTGGGAATTGGATTATAAGCCTGTTCTGGATGAGGTTGTACTCTCTTTGAAAGAACAGGCTTTCAGCTTGGGGGTGCTCTTGGGTTTGCACCAAGATGCTCAAGTGTCAGCTGTGGCCAGGAGCACCTCTAACTAGCTGTGGCTGGTACACCAGCTGCATCTTTTCCTGGACTGTTCAGATTTGGTTATGGTTACCCATGCATTGGTGACATCAAAATTGAACTTTGTTATGTCCTCTATGCGGGGCTGCCTATGAAGCCTTCTTGGAAACTTCCATTAGTACAGAATGCAGCTGCTAAGCTGCTGACTGATGCAAAGGTTCATGGTCCTGTCATGCCCCTATTGGACTGGCTTCCTGGATATTTCCAAGCACAACAAAGTGCTGAACCTATGAAGCGTTTTTATAGTGCTGGACCTAGATACTTAAAGGACTGTCTTTGCATGAATCAGTCTGTCCCGTGAGAACAATTCAGGAGGAGAGTTGTGTTGGCCAATGGAGGTGCATGACAGAGAGTTCTCAGTAGTGGTGCCTGATTTCGGAAATGCCCTCCAACAGGAGTTAAGAAAAGTGCCTTGTTTACTGGCATTTTGGAGGGAATGTGAAGACAGTTTTTGGACCAATTCTATCCTTAAGGTATGGTGGCATACCAGAAGGTCTGGTGGTGTATTCCTGGTCTGCGCAGTGCTCCAGCTGATGTAAGGACCAGAAGGCCACATGCTGCCAACAGTGTGGTGCTGAGTAGCTGCTGGCGAACCAGGAATCAGGTCATTCTGAGAATAGAGTGAAAATGGGCTGAACCTCCATTCTCCGAAGTGTGATGCCAACAAATCTCATTGCAGCAGCTTCCACTCCTTCCTTGCCTCTTAAGATGAGCAATTGTGAGCTCAAGCATTACACCTCAGTGGGCCAGATTAGGTTTAGAGAACTCCAAGTGCTGTTCCCTAGTGTAGATTATGCCACCATCTCATGCTATCATGTGAGCATCTCTTTGATGGGACGCACTGGGGCTTTGCAGATCACTGGAAACATGCAATAGTCAAGAGACCTCAGCTTCTATCTGTCAATGTTTTACCTCTTCTGCACCTTGTTGTATATAGGTCATAACTGCCTGAAGAATGTGTTTACACCCTGATATGTACCTAGCACCCTCCATGAATGTAATTCTTTTCCGGGCCTTGCTTATACGATCAAACCAATTTTTCTTATAAAACCCAACTGCAAGAAATGTCAATTCCCATCACATTGCAGGATATTCACTGTGGCATGCCCTGAGTCTTGTAGGAGTTAATTTAGCAATACATTCATTTCTCTCTGGTTATTCCCTTTATCCCACTCTCTCTCAATGTTTACATTAGATTTAAGAGTACTACAATCACATAATTCAATGTTCTTCTTAGTGTTTTTAGGCCTATTTATTATTCACGAGACTTCTTTAGATCAGAGATCCTTCTGATTGCTAGGAATCTTTTCTAAAATACATCTAAGAAATCCACAGTTTGATCATTATCGTGATATCAATACATATGTTCGGGATTGGCAGATATTGCTGTAGCCACAACTTTTTGAGTATTTTGTGTTGAGATGATAATACAATGTGTTTTATTCAGCAGATTTGTTTTAATCTAATTACATAGGTGATTAAAAATCACTGCATGCTGGTGCATCTAATGTAAGTTATCTATTATTCACACCACATTTACTTTTAATATTCATGCAGATTTCCTTTGACATAACCTACTGTGTCACAGTTAATCCAATAAAGATAAAATATAGCTCAGCAAAACACCAGTCGATTCCAGCTTTCTGGTAATTATTAAAGACTATTTCACACTGGTTCCTTCAATCAATGCATTTCCCCTTGGATGTGATAGTGTTCCTCTTTGAAGCTTTCAATCCTCCCAGTGGATTCAGTGGAACATTCAGGCACTCTGGGCCTCAGAGGCAGTTCAAAGAATGCAACAAGCCATCACAGGTTTATCCTCAAAGGCTGACACTGTCTGTTTGATGTATGGAGACTTAAAAAGGCATCTTGAGCAAAGCATGTGTTTGCAACCAGTCTATTGAACTGTCCATCTATCAGTTTATCTGTATGCACTCAGCACACCTACCAGCAGCTCAAAGGATAGAATGTGCTGTTACCTCCTGGACATATTATTGATTCAATTCACTTCTCTAATTTCCCATTGTTCAGATGTCCAGCCATCGAGGCAGCCAGATCACCTTTGTAGGTGAACACAGATACAGCATGCTAGTGCCTTTGGGTTTGTGTGCAACAGGTACAGAGAGAACGAGACATTGTCATTGTGTCATAGCATGGTCTTTTCCTGATCCCCAACATTCCTCAGTCCCTACTTCTCTGCACTCAGTAGTTACATAGGCTGCCAATAATTTCAGCTGCATGAGTGATGATGGTACAGCAGAACATTAGTGTATCCATCACATAGAACACCAATGTGCACAATGTCCCTTGCTCTATATACCTAGCAAAACGAAACCCTCCTTCATTATTTGATAAATTATGAATGGACTCGGGAACAACAAAAACGTTTCATAATCAGAAGATGAGAAACTAAATAGTGGCACTGACCAATTCATTTGTTCTGGATAGTCAGAATAATTCCTAATATTCAGAGTTCCATTCTCACTCTTTCTCTCGATACCGAGCTAAACATACGCATCGGTAAAGCAGCTACCACGTTTTCCAGACTCACAAAGAGAGTCTGGTCCAACAAGAAGCTGACGGAACATACCAAGATCCAGGTCTACAGAGCTTGCGTCCTGAGTACACTTCTGTACTGCAGCGAGTCATGGACTCTTCACTCACAACAGGAGAGGAAACTGAATGCTTTTCACATGTGCTGCCTCCGACGTATTCTTGGCATCACCTGGTAGGACAAAGTTCCAAACAACACAGTCCTGGAACGTGCTGGAATCCCTAGCATGTATGCACTACTGAAACAGAGATGCCTGCGTTGGCTCGGTCATGTCGTGAGAATGGATGATGGCCGGATCCCAAAGGATCTCCTCTATGGAGAACTCGTGCAAGGAAAGCGCCCTACTGGTAGACCACAGCTGCGATACAAGGACATCTGCAAGAGGGATCTGAAGGCCTTAGGAGTGGACCTCAACAAGTGGGAAACCCTGGCCTCTGAGCGGTCCGCTTGGAGGCAGGCTGTGCAACATGGCCTTTCCCAGTTTGAAGAGACACTTGGCCAACAGTCTGAGGCTAAGAGGCAAAGAAGGAAGGCCCATAGCCAGGGAGACAGGCCAGGGACAGACTGCACTTGCTCCCAGTGTGGAAGGGATTGTCACTCCCGAATCGGCCTTTTCAGCCACACTAGACGCTGTTCCAGAACCACCTTTCAGAGCGCGATACCATAGTCTTTCGAGACTGAAGGTTGCCAACAGAGTTCCATTGAATCCTATAGAAGGCAGGTTAGGTTTGGACTCCTGTCCCATCCAAAATATTCCGTCTCCCTTCCAATGCCCACTTGCTGGCTCATTAACACCTCCCCTTCTCCTGAAATGGCAGCTGCAGTGTGCAAAGGAACTACAGAACATCCTTATCAGTTTGAGAGCAATTAACAGAATTTATTGCTATACAAAACACTTCCTGGCAATTCTTCTTGTCCAGAGGCTTTCCCTACCCCCAAAACTTCACTTAATTTAGTAGGTGAGCAAGTCCGCAGCAGCTGATCTTCTATTACAACTCCCAAATTCAATGGTGGGCAATGGATAGTTGGCCATAACAGTTCAATTTTAAACATGTCTACACAGAAGTGAGTCCCATTGTGGTTAATAGCACTTACTCCCAGGAAAGTTCATATAGGATTGCAGCCTTACAGCCTGATCGTAACTGGCCTTTATGTCTGAAAAATAGTGGTTCTGCTGTTGCAAATGGTTTCAAAGTGGTGTGTTGTGTGCACTGCCAACAGCCATTCTGGAACAACTGCTGCGAAAGGTGATGGTGTTGGAGGTCCACTGCATGGGATCCTAACCCCACTCCTTTCCCCTTCAATCTGTCCCTTTATCTCCTCAGTTCAGTCTGGTACTATAGCTGGTGCAGATTCAGAGACCCACTGGAGTAGCAGAGGGTGGCCCTGGTAAGGGAATGAAAGTTGTATGCAGTGCAAGTTTGGGCTGGCTGTGGCTCAGCCCAAGGCAAGGGAGAAGGTTTTCCCCGTACCTAGGGAGAGTCGCAGCAGTCCCAACGGGGCTCCTCAGATCTGCACCACCATAATTGGTGGTGCAAATCTGAGCAGCCAGGGACTGCCCTGGGCCGCCTGGGAATGGGGCTAGGATCTGGCGTAAGTGCCGGATCCTGGCCATGCCTCCCCGTTCACCCCAGGAAAGCCTGCCGCCCATCCTCCCCCCACCCCTCACCATGCTCCCTTAGTCCCCTGTCAGCTGGTGCAAACTTACCAGGCCCTGGGGCTCGTGTTAGTGCGGGAAGGCTGGTGCATGTCATGCGACTGCCTGTCTACCTCGAGAGTGGCGCGAAAGAGCTTTACAGCGCTTTTGCAACATTCTTCGGCCAGTGCAAGCAACTTGCACCGGACGAGGGCACCCTCAGGATTGTGCCCTAAGTTGTTTGGGGCACTTAGCAATTGCTATTATTTAAAATTTATTTAATGTGGAATAGGGCAGGAGGTGCTGCATTCTAATGGGGTTCCGTTTTCCTTGATTATTTGACTGACATAACTGAAGTGAATCAGAGTAATTGAAAGTGGATAGTCTTTTTTTTCCCCCCTTTGGGCTGAAATACAGTTTGCTTTGTAACACATGATGAACGAGGTGACATTTCCATCTCTGGCCTACCAAGGGTCTGCTTCTGTAAGCGTAAGAGCACCGGGACTTATTTGTGAGCTGTTTCTTGGACTGGCCTTCTTCCTTCAGTTTGGTAGTAGCTGAGAGGCTCCTAGAAAGGAACCCTTCAGAAACGAATGCCATGGGATCCTTTTCAAATCCCCATCCCTACTATAGTCACTGCTGATCAGAGTACACATGCAAATTTTGCCAGGCTTTTATCAGTTCCTGACGTGTCTGCAATAGCTTGTTACTGGCCAGGAAACTGGGTCAAGCAATTGTTCTGCAATAAAGAGGATATTTTGATGTGACTCAGCAGTAGGCTTCATTTACCAGAAGCCTTGCGGTTTGAGTTCTTCACAAACTGAGCTTCACGCTGCAAATATTACTTCTTTCACTTTGAAATGCCTCAGGTTTTATTTATTCCTGTTTCTAATACCTTGGGGAAGTTTCTAGTCGTTGGTTTCATGCAGTCTATGCTACTTTTAATTAATCATCACTGTTATTGATTGCAATATTGCTTTACCTAGCACTCTGTCTCTTGACTGATGTTTCAGCAAAGGCAACTGTGAAGTTAACACCTATGGATAATCATGGGTACCAGTAGGGCTAACCCATCCAGAAGGCTGGTTCAGTCCTCAGCTGGTGAATTAGTGGGAAGTACTTGCCTCCATTGCTGCATCTTCTCCTACAACATAGACTCAGAAGAAGAGAATGAAGAGGAAGTGTGGAGGAGAGAAAAGTGGTGGTCACTGGAGAAACTCTAGCCCACCACTCTTCTCCACACTTCCTCTTCATTTCCCTCTTTCACTGGGGATCTTTGAAATGGAAGAGGTGGCAGAGGCTGATGCATCACCTCGCACACCAAGAGGCCTTGGGAAGCCCTGGCTTCCAATTATTGCTATTATCATCAGAAAATCGAGCTGTATTTATATATAAGGTTCCCTTCAAATTGTTCATTTGCCCTTATCAGGTGCATTTTCATATATTCATTTTTTTTTAAAGAGAACTATTTTTTTTAAAGAGTTCTAAGAGAACTACTTTTTTTTAAAGAGAACTATACCCCTGCTAATTGGGTAAGAGGCACTTTTTCAAGTGGGTGCTCGTCTTTTTTTAGCAGGGGGAGAGTAACTGACCCACCTCACCCCAGCAGTGTCTGTTCTAGTGGCTGTCTGCTGGTATTCTTTTGCATCTTTTTAGATTGTGAGCCCTTTTGGGACAGGGAGCCATTTAGTTATTTGATTTTTCTCTGTAACCGCTTTGTGAACTTTTAGTTGAAAAGCGGTATATAAATACTGTTATTAATAATAATAATAGTAATACTGTTCTGAACTCCTCAAAAGCAAGCAGAAAAAAAACAAATCCCGACTTTCTTTGGGCTACTGTGTTAGTTAAATAGTCTGGCAGTCCAATCCTATGTAATTCCCTTCATGGCGATGCAGCCTTGCCAACAGGGCACATACTATATCCTGCAGGGGAGTCACAGGCTGCAAAGGCCTCCTTGATGCAAGGGAGCATTTGTCCCTCATAGCCTCATTGGGGATCCAATCCTATCCAATTTTCCAGGGCTAGTGCAGCTGTGCTAATGGGATGTGCACTGCATCCTGTGATGGGAAAGCAGTCACAGAGGCCTCCTCAAGGTACGGGAACATGTGTTCCCTTACCTTAGGGCTGCATTGCAACTGTACAGGTGCTGGAAAGTTGGATAGGATTGGGCCCTGGGTCTACTTGGATCTGCACCAGCTATATAATTGGCATAAGTACAAGTGAATCCAGGAAAGCAGATCAAGGCCAGCAAGCGGAATCGGATATTGGTGGCTCTACTGTAACCGACCCCTTCCCAGCCTTGATCCACCCTCCTCCCACGCCAATCTTTGACCCGTTCTACCTCTTTCCCTCCCATTCTTCCCATTCTTCCCTCCCCACTACTCTCTTGTCCCCTGCGCTGACTTACCTGTACAGGGTGTCCTTCCCTGTCTGCTTCCATTAAACGTATTTCTTTCTGTGATATTTCTGTGAAATATGAGACATTATTTCTCTTTTTTTCTCTAACTCATTGTCTCAGATACTCCTTATCTGGGACATGAACAGTAGCCAATTGAAGTGGAAGTCATCTGCTGTAAGAAGTATCTTTGGAGTCAGCATGCTTCTGAGGTCCAGTGTTGGGTGAAACCTGGCCATTACTTTTCTACCATGTCCATATGGAGGCCTGCTGCTATTGGCTAGAATTGATGAACCTTGAAATAACTTTCCATGGTAGCAGTTATAGTATAAAATATGAGGAAATCATGTTTCTTTGTTCACTTCCTGGACTCATGTGAAATGGAGAGATGGGTCAGCCCAACCCCAGCTTGTGCTGGAACAGGCAGGCCGAGTGGCCTGTGCTGTATCCAGTACAAGGTAGGTGCCCGATGGAGCATAACTTGAATTAAGGGAATATTTTTCCCCTTATCCTGTGCCACCCACCCCAGTCACCCCTATGGGGCTACTCAGATCTGCACCAGCAAAATCACTGGTGCAAATCTGAGCACCCCGATGTAACACCGGGCGGGCCAAGGGGTTAGGATATGGCCTGTGGCCCTGTGGCCAGTCCCACCCCATCCCAGGCCTGGGCATTGCACTCTCCCCCTGCCCAAAATGCCCCTTCCTGCTTCCTTTCTGCCCTCCTACCACCCTCTCCAACGCCCTGCACTGGCCTGTCTGGATCAATGCAAACATACCCCCTCCACGTAGGGATCCAGCACCAGCAGGCCAGTGCACATTCTCACACTAGCCTAGCCAGCTTGAGAGTAGTTGTGACCATGTGTTATGCCATGTTCACAGCGTTCTTGGAGTGGCACAAGGGGCTTTTGCTGGCTGAGTGCTCCTTCTGGATTGTGCTCTGAGTCTTTTACAGCCCAATCCTATCCCTCACCATCGCCCACAATGCAGTGCCACTGATGAAACACATATTGCATCCAATGGTGGGGATGACCAGAAAGCCAGCCAGAGGTAAGTATTGTTTACTTACCACTGGGTAGGCCTTTTGCTTGCCTAGGGGTTTCCTTGGAACAAGAAATGTCACTGGTGTAAGTCCAATCAGAGAAAGGGCGAGGTGGGTTTGGAAAGAGGGGATAGGATTCTGGTGCAATCATGATCCACAGCCTCCCTCCCATGAACTGCCCCCTGTCCTCCCCCTCTTAGTCTCAATACCCCCTTCCCTGCTAACTGAAGTTCCACTGTTGTAGAAGGCTCATAGGATTGGGCTATTATTGTGTGTATTCTCCCACTAAGAACATAAGAAGAGCCCTGCTGGATTAGGGCAAAGGCCCATCTAGTCCAGCTTCCTGTATCTCACAATGGCCCACCAAATACCCCAGGGAGCACACAAGACAACAAGAGACCCGCATCCAGTGCCATCCCTTGCGCCTGGCATTTACATTGACAATGTGTGAACAACATGTGTTAAATCCATCTTTTTGCCTTGATACAACCATCTCTCCAACAGCACAATTTACAAAACCCCAAATGATGGGAAGAACAAGCATGAGGACTTGAACTTCCTCTGCCATTCGCAAGAAATACCCAAAGCCACCCCTAGATATGATCCAACTTTTAGGGAGCGTTTCCTGGTGGGATCCTTTCTCATTCAATATGTCCGACACACCTTCCTATGTTACCATGTTGTTCAACTTTACCAGAACACATAAATCCTTGACTGGCTTTATCCACCGAAATACTTCCTTGAATAAATACAGAAATAATTCAAATATTATGCATACTAAATAAATATATTTATGATGTTGGGAAATCAAAGCGAATTTTTTCCAGTCTTTCCTTTGAAGTATAGGCCTAAGAGTGCTGCTGAATCTTCATAACCTGTTGCAGTGCTGCATCGAAGTTAGGCTAATGAAATTGAAATGATGCTACTGAGATATGCACACATCGGGATGTTTTATTCAGGCGTCAACTTACTGTGGTAAAAATGAAAGCATTTGGTAGCAAAGCTTGCAGGAGCCAAGGTATATTTCTTTTAAGTCCAGGGTATAAATGTAGCTAAAAATGCCTCGAATAATGAGATGAAATGAGTTCATAAAATTGTAATCCGTAAATATGTTACAACATTAAGCATCTGCTTAGGATAACAAAATAAATTTCCTATTACGCCCCTAACTGAAAACTTAAAAACTGGCTACATGGGCGACTTCATTTGAACATCACCAATAAATAGTAATGGGTATAATCCTGGGGGAAAAAAGTATGCTGATGTTAAGGAGATTTGAGTTCCAAAGTAAACATGTCAGACCACTCTGGTTCCAGGGAGGACGGATACACACAGAACTAGCAGAGCCACAGTGTCTGTTAGTTGAGTATTGATTTGAGCTTTAGTAGGAAGAGCATAAATGAAAGAGAGAGAATCTGATGCTCTTCACAGTTGGTTCAAGTATTTATCCCATGAGCTTTTAGATTAATATTATTCCAACAGGTTATCTAGACCTGGAGTTGTCCAAATTCTGGCATGGTGAGTATCCGAGATGGTACCCATTGCATTGTTCTGGCTGAGCCTCCAGATTAGAAGGTAATGAGTGAAGCACTGTAGCTTAATGGTAGAGTTTAGGCTGTGCATGAAGAAGGACCCAGGTTCAAATCCTGGTAACTCTAGTGAAAAAGCATGTACCAAGTGCTGGGGAAAACTTCTACCTAAAACTCTGAAGAGCTGCTACCAATTCTTCTTCTTCTTCTTCTTCTTCTTCTTCTTCTTCTTCTTCTTCTTCTTCTTCTTCTTCTTCTGATGATGATGATGATGATGATGATGATTACACAATGAGTGAGAGTCTTACAGACCCAAAGTAGTACACATAGGCAGGCTATCATGAAACTCCATTTTTTGGCTGATCATTATCGTCCTCACCATCACCACAACCTATGTGGGGCTAGTTATATTCTGCATTTCAGGATCTAGTGAAGAGCCTGGGAATTGCAGGGATATGATTGAAGGATTCTTATTCTTCCAAGAACATGCTATCTTCTAGAGCTGAGCTGGTATAATTAGTTTGATGCCAAGAATGTTGAGGAGTTTCTTCAGACTTCTAGGCACTGCTCCAAGGGCTCCAATAGCAGTTAGCACAATATTGACTTCTCCCAGAGATGCCCAAGTTCTACTCAAGGTCTTGATATCTTGTGATCTTCTTGTTATCTTCAATTCTACTGTCACCTGGCATTGCAATATTAATGATCCCAACTTGATTTTTCTTTTCAGCAACTACTGTTATAGCGTTTTTGATGTTTAACTAGAACATTATAATGATTATTGTAACAAAAATTTTAATAATATTTAATACCAAAATAATATTAATAAGAAGAATATTTGTATAATGCTTTTCAACAAAAAGTAGTTGACAAAATTGTTTACATAGCTAAATAAATTGTTCCCTGTCCCCAAAGGGCTCACAATCTAATAGACAATAGTGGCCTAGCTAGAGGAACAATAAGACAGCACCCTATGTCCCTAACTCATGCAGAGAGGTAGTGAGTAGCCTCCTCTGTGGTGGGTAATTCTGTTTCATCTCTCCATTGATCAAGTTACTAATCCAAAACAGTCAGTAGGGACTCATTGGAACAAACCAGGACTAGAAAATCAAATCATAAAGAGATAGAACTGGCATCCTCCTTTGTGGACTGAAACTTTTAACCACATTAGTTCTTTAGCCTTTATTTAACTACATTATTTCTTGCAGAAGTCTAGCATTTCTCTTGTCTGAACTTGCGTGAAGCATATGCGCTTCCCAGAATTCTATTATCTAAATGGATTTGAGAGTACACGTTATCTGGAAAGTAGTTTCATTCTACTTTACAGTGATAACATCAAAAGATAGCAAAAAACAACAAAGAGTGTTGGGGTATCTTAGAGGCAGGTAAATGTAGCATAAGCTTTAGTGGATCATAGTTCACTACATTGTAGTCCACAAAATTTATGCTAGAATTAGGCCCCAGTTCAAGCATCCTTTGTATAACGCTGTCATAAAGGGACTTCCAACACTATGTGGAGTGTGTTGCTAGTGGCCATTTTTGAGCAGCCACAACAAAGCAGTGGTAACATCAGCAGCTTACTGCTATGGCTGGAGACCTACTCCAGTGCAGGTAATCTGGCAGGGGGGATGGTTGGGGGTAGTGGAGTAATGGGGCATGTTGGAGGAGGAACTGGGGGATGTGTTGGGGAGGGAGAGGGGCATCTGGTGGCAGTTGTGCACATTGGATCTTATCCCTTCTTTTTAAAACCAACTAGCCCCTTTTCTCTCCTCAGACTTCCAACACTAAAATGACTGGCACCTGTCTAAGGAGACCCACTGGCAATCTGTAGGCTTATATCGAGGTAAGTAGAAAAGGTTTTTACTTATCTCCCATTTGCCTTTAGGTTCCCCCTTCCCCCAGAGCATGTAGCATGTGTCTTTTTGCCATGGCTGCATGCTGTAGAGTGGCAGGCGATAGGACTGGGCATTTGATTTGTTACAGAGTAAGTCTATTCATAACTTAATCCTATTGTTTTCAATGGGGTTTATTCCCTGGAATGTGTGTATAGGATTGCAGATATAGTCTTTAAGGTGCCCCAGGAGCCTAAAAGAGTTGCCTTTGCGGCTACAGACCAACATGGACAGACTTCTGGAAACAGAAAGACACAGGGTGTAGTTTCATGCTAAGTTCAACATACATTTCCATAACACTTTTCACATCTTCAATATTGCATTCAAAGAACTCGCAGAGTGAAGAATTGAATTTGCACCCATTGGTCCTGTTCCCGGCCTTGTGCATTCAGTGAAAGGTATGAAAGCGGCTTGTAAGCAGTGGTGGGATTCAGCCGCTTCGCACCAGTTCTGCAGAACCGATACCTAATGTAGGTCTCGGTTCTGTGAACCGTTTGCTAATGAGCGCCAGATCGCCCTCCCCGACGCTGCTCAGCCCCGGCGCGTCCCACCTCCCTTCGCCGCCTCTCCTGCCCCACTCCGCCACCCAGACCCCACATCAGCCCTGCCGCTTTCCCTCATTTGCATGGCAGCCGAGGACCAGGTCAGCTGCTGCAGATGGCCCTGTTGCCAGCCAGGGGTGGAGTGGCAGGGAAGGCAGGCAGGCAGGCAGCGCCACTGGCAACTGGTAGCAGCAGCCGCTGCAAGTCAGAGCCCAGCGCTGGGGCAGAAAGTCAGCCTCACTCGGGCAAGAAGCAGTCACGGAGCGCTCCCGCAGCCTGGACTCTGGAGACCAGGAGCCCAATCCTATGCACGTCTACTCAGAAGTAAGTCCCATTAGAGTCAATGGGCTTACTCCCAGGAAAGTGTGGTTGGGATGGCAGCCTGAAAGCCAAATCCTAGGCATGTTTACTCAGAAGTAAGTCCCATTATAGTCAATGGGGCTTACTCCCAGGAAAGTGGGGCTAGGATGGCAGCTGAATCTTAGGCATGTTTACTCAGAAGTAAGTCCCATTAGAGCCAATGGGGCTTACTCCCAGGAAAGTGTGGATAAGTTGATTTCCATTCATTATTATTATTATTATTATTATTATTATTATTATTATTATTATTATTATTATTATTATTATTTATTAACAATATTTATATACTGCTTTTCAACAAAAAGTTGATATGGAAATACCTTCAATAACAGTTTGTCAACTATTTAATATTTTTTCATTAATATTTTATAACTCTTTCTTAAAACATAACCTAGTTTTGTGTACCCCTTCTATTGTTCTTATTTGAGTATTTATTGCATGAATTATTAAACTACCTTTCGGTATATTTTTTGGTATACTTAAAATGGTCATTAGGACATAGAACCTGTTGTTAATTTATTTGAATCCCACCACTGCTTGTAAGTATGTCTAGCTTATAGTTTGTCCAGGATCTGGCTTACCTGGCTTGACTGACGGGCTGCAGGGTGTACACAGAAAAGAGGCCGTGGCTGCTGGACTTGCTACAGCCCCTGGACTCTCCTGCGCCTGTTTGACCAACTGGGGAGCACTCCCAGGAAGGGACTGAGGGGAAGATTGGGATGAGGCTTTGTGGGTGGGAGAAGAGGGAGAGAGGCAAAGGATATCCATTTTGCACTGGCCAGACATGGAAGGGGTGGGCCCTACAAAGAACCTCACCCTATGTAAACTCCCCCTGTTGGCCAATTAGGAGGCTTAGGGACCTTGATCACTTATGGCTCCTGATTACAGGGAAAGTCTATAAACATACAGCTGTAGACCATGGAAGCCCCTTTTATGCATTTTTAACATGTAAAGGTCAGGGGCAGGGTGCAATTTTATTTTCCCTTTCACATGCTCAATGAATATGGTAGAAAAAGTGTGAAAAGAACTTTTAGAGGATTATTTACAGAAACTTCTAAAGATGTAGCAGTTCCAAGTTATTGATTTATTATCTTGAGATTAATGGAAAGCTGCCTTGAATTCCTCAGATTTGGAGAGCAATTTTTGTAAAAAATAAAAAATCAAATATATGTAGTTTTTCCATCCTCAGAACACGTGAATTTGATATTTATAGTATCTTGCCAACTATTTGTTAGTTCATTTATTTCAGCAATTTGATCTGATTCATTAATTTGCTTCTTCCACTAAAAGTAAAACATGTTATGCCATCAGAGTAGGTTAAGTGGGAAGCATAAAATGTTCCAAGAGAGCATGTGTCATCAGATTTATTCAGGCAACTAAATCTCATTTTTAAGAAGCCAAATGTGCTTTCAATTATCACTATGGAGAACTTGGTGCTTCATTATAATTTATTTCTGAAAAGGGGTTTAGGTGATGTCATAACCAAGACTTAAATGGGCTTAAGGAACGTTCTTTCTCAACAATGCATTTCATATGAATCCACTGACATGTATCAATATTTCCAAAGCAGTTCTGCAAGACCAGATGATCTAAGCCACCATCACCAACAGGAAGTCAATTTTTCCAACAAATCAAAACACATACCGATGGAGTAAAACTTAATTTTATGAAATAAATCCTTATTGCTTAAAATATGGTGTGGTTTGTATGAGGGATGTTAAAAAAGATGCCAAAAGGATATTACAAGCCATTCATTGCTGCAGGTTAGATGCTGATGATGATAAACAAGTTAAAGTAGCAGTACAAGCCTTTGTGCTTGATATTCCAGATTTTTCAGCTAGTGCACAAGATTGAGAATGTTTGCCCAAGCCCTCCCTAGCAGCCCATCAAGCAAAATTACACTTGAAAAGGAAAGGAACCAGGTTGTTGGGGTCAAGAGGTGACTTACAGTACTCACCATTAAGGCCTGGATGCTTCTCAGCACATTTAGAAGCCCTGTTTCCTGCTGGGGTGCATGGGATTTGTAATGCTTCCCAGCCCAATCATTGAATAAGGAGACATAGAAAATGTACTTGTCAGGGCTCCCCTGACTTACCTGGGCCACCCGGAAACCAGCCCCCAAGCTGGGCGGCAGCAGCAGGGAGGGGAAAGAGCCTGCCTTAGCCCCTGCAACTCGCAGAGGAAACGGAGCTACGGGGCTGCCACAGGTGAACCCTCACACTCACCGGGAGAGCAGCAGTGAGGCTGGAAGGGACTGGCCTGTGGTTTCCTGGGATCAAGGTGGGGAGAAGGACCCAAATGATGCAACTCCCTTCTGACAACTCTACTGAGGCCACTTGGGCCAGGCTGACAGTGCTGTGGCCAGTCCCCAAGGTGCCCCATCACTGCCTCCCGTGACCCAGCGGGTCCCATATGGCCCTGGGCTCCACATTACTTATTAATTATTTATTTAAAAGATTTATAACCCTTCTTTCCTATGCTGAAGCAAATGCCCAAGGCGGCCTACAAATGCCATATAAAATGTACAATATGCAATGAAAGGACAAGTCCTGTGCATGTGTACAGTGAAGCACATTGCTGAACAAGGTTAGGTGCATTCAGGCCTTAAGAACTAGGCCTCTGCACATTCTCCTGCCTCACATCCATGGCTGGCTCCACAGGGATCAATTTGCGTGGGGAGGGAGAGGAACTGGGAGAGATTTCCGGTGGCAGTGAACCTGTGATGAGTCAAATGGCCCAATCCTATCCAGCACTGAAGCAGCCGTGCCAATGGGGCGTGTGCTTTATCCTGTGGTGGTGGTGGTGAGTCATGGAGGCCTCCTCAAGGTAAGGGAAATTGTGGCTGCATCAGTACTTGAAAGGATTGGTCCCAAAATTTGGACGCTTTGGGCTTTGCTCAAAATGTACCATAAGAACATAAGAACAGTCCCGCTGGATCAGGCCATAGGCTCATCCAGTCCAGCTCCTGTATCTCACAGTGGCCCACCAAATGCCCCAGGGAGCACACAAGACAACAAGAGACCTGCCCTTCCTTTTATCTGACATAACCCATTTCTAAAATCAGGAGGATGCACATACATATCATGGCCTGTAACCCATGATGGATTTTTCCTCCAGAAATTTGTCCAATCCCCTTTTAAAGGCATCTCGGTTAAATATCATCACCACATCCTGTGGCAAGGAGTTCCACAGACCAACTACACGCTGTGTAAATAAATATTTTCTCTTGTCTGTCCTAACTCAAACACTCAATTAGTGAATGTCTAATTAGTGGCATTAGTGAGTGTCTCCTGGTTCTGGTGTTGTGTGAGAGGGTAAAAGAGCATCACTCTGTCCTTCCCATGCCATGATTTCCAAACTTTGGGAATTTGTAATTCGAACCCCTCATTTCCATTCACTACTTCAAAACACCTTCATTTTTGACAGTTATGAGCACTGTCTTTTCCTTCCTCACCTCCCCAGTTATGTGTTCACAAGTCTTACTCCTGATTGTCACATTTTATTTTTTGTCTGCCTGAGAGTTTTAATCCAGATCTCATTCTCTGGCAATGTTTGCTTTTTTGCTGGAGTTGCAGTCAAGTCTAGAGAAGAAGGTTCAGTTAGTTCCAATGGATGCTTCATATCTATTTTTCTCATGGTCTTCCTTTTGTAACCAGTGATCTAAAACAGGTAATCTGATATGTTAGCCCTTGTCTTTCCATTGCCTCCAAACATCAGGCTTAATTTTGTTATGACTGCTTGCTATGCACTTTCAATGGCAGATATTAGAATAAATTTTTAAATTAAGAATGTTTCTCAACCACACGGTCTCTGCTCTGATACCACTGTTCTGAATACACATCTAAAAATACAAGTGCTGACTTATTTGTATTCAGTGGCTGTGGTATTCTCTGCATGGTCCAAGGGATTTTTGTTTAAACAAACATATAATTAACAAAAACAACACCCTGCTCAATTTAACATTTTTTAATTGCTACAGTGAACATTATAGTGATACTTATTTAAACAGCAAACCATTCATCAATATTGAGTCAATATAAACAACATCATATCCATCATGATATCCAGATGAATGTGCTATCTGCTGTAGAAACCAGGGTGATATGTCATTCATTATGGGTCCCATCCAGTAGAACATGCATGGAGTACCTGGGTCTGCACATGCAACAATCTTTTTAAAACACTGAAGTTCTTGCCAACCCATAGCTTGGTGGGGGAAAGGGGAGCTGAAGACAGGGCTGAATTAAGTCATGAGAACATAAGAACATAAGAACAGCCCCGCTGGATCAGGCCATAGGCCCATCTAGTCCAGCTTCCTGTATCTCGCAGTGGCCCACCAAATGCCCCAGGGAGCACACCAGATAACAAGAGACTTCATCCTGGTGCCCTCCTTTTCTAGGCTGAAGAGGCCCAAACGCTGTAGCCTTTCCTCATAAGGAAGGTGCCCCAGCCCAGTAAACATCTTAGTTGTTCCCTTTTGCACCTTTTCCATTTTCACTATGTCCTTTTTGAGATGTGGTGACCAGAACTGGACACAATACTCCAGGTGTGGCCTTACCATAGATTTGTACAACGGCATTATAATATTAGCTGCTTTGTTCTCAATAACTTTTCTAATGATCCCAAGCATAGAGTTGGCCTTCTTCACTGCTGCCACACATTGGGTCGACACTTTCATCGACCTGTCCACCACCACCCCAAGATCTCTCTCCTGATCTGTCACAGACAACTCAGAACCCATTAGCCTATATGTGAAGTTTTGATTTTTTGCCCCAATGTGCATGACTTTACACTTACTTACATTGAAACACAACTGCCATTTTGCTGCCCATTCTAGCAGTTTAGGGAGATCCTTCTGGAGCTCTTCACAATCACTTCTGGTTCTTGGAAAAGTTTGGTGTCATCTGCAAACTTAGCCATCTCACTGCTCAACCCTGTCTCCAGGTCATTTATGAAGAGGTTGAAGAGCACCGGTCCTAGGAAAGATCCTTGGGGCACACCGCTTTTCACCTCTCTCCATTGTGAAAATTGCCCATTGATACCCACTCTCTGTTTCCTGGTCTTCAACCCGTTCTCAATCCAGGAGAGGACCTGCCCTCTAATTCCCTGACTGTGGAGTTTTTTCAGTAGCCTTTGGTGAGGGACCGTGTTGAATGCCTTCCGAAAGTCCAGATATATAATGTCCACGGGTTCTCACTCATCCACATGCCTGTTGACCTTTTCAAAGAATTCTATAAGGTTCGTGAGGCAAGACTTACCTTTACAGAAGCCATGCTGATTGTCCTTCAGCAAGGCTTGTTCGTCTATGGGTTTTGAGATTCTGTCTTTGATGAGGCATTCCACCATCTTACCTGGTATAGATGTTAGGCTGACCAACCTATAGTTTCCCAGGTCCCCCCTCCTTCCTTTTTTAAAAAAAAATTGGTGTGACATTTGCTATCCTCCAATCCTCTGGCACCGTGGCCATTTTGAGGGACAAGTTGCATATTTTAGTCAAGAGATCAGCAACTTCCTTCTTCAATTCCTTAATAACTCTTGGGTGGATGCCATCAGGGCCTGGTGACTTATTGATCTTTAACAATAAGTCTTTAACTTTAACAAGTCCCTTGTTACCCCTTCCGAACAAGCAATCAGCAAGATTTCAACTTTGTAAAAAGAGAAATGCAAATACAGCACTGGCTGTTGAATTGGGGAGGTGAGCCATTCACATAAAACAGAACTTCTTCCATATGTATCTAGCCTTTAGCTGAATTGGGATGAATGAACCCCACTAGGTTTCTTTCACACCATGGAACTCAAGTCAATGTACATGGTGTGGCTAGGTAATCTCATATCTAGGCACTGGGTAGGAGAGGTGTGCATTTTGGTTCTTGTTTTCTTTGGGTTAGTTTAGTTTTCTTTTTGTTTCTTATTCACTTCCAGTGCTTTAAAACATGAAATGAAACAGTGTAAACTTACCTGAACTCTTGTTTCCAGATGAGGACTCCAGGGTGTAGCAGCTGGAATGCAGCAGTCAGTATCTTTAATCATATGAAGCACAATGTAGGCAAATACCTCAGAAGGTCTCCTTAGATCTCAGGGAAAACCAGTAGCCTGTTCTGAGGGCCAGGCAGGCCTCTTTGACCCTCAACCTTCTAAAGCCTTCAGAGGGCCCAAATTTTCCCAATTTTATGGGAAAACCAGGAAGTGATTATTTTTTTTCCTTCTGGAGGTATTCAGGGGGCTGGGGAGGCTGCACATGGCCTCCCCGTCCCTCAGAATACCTTCCAGATGCGACCGGAGCAGAGCTCCAGTTGCATTTGGTTAAGTGGGAGAGAGGTTCACAGGGGACCTGAGGCTTGTTGTGGGCTGGATAGAGGCTTGCCACAGGCAGCATCTGGCTCATGGACCAGGGTTTGGAGACCCCGTTAAATACGAGGGTCGCCCAGAAAGTAATGCACCACATTTTTTTTCTCAGCCTACAGTAATGGTACGAATGCGAAACTTTAGATATACGTAGTTAGAAGATCAGTGATCTCTAAAGGCAGGACTGAATCCGACAATAATTGGTGCATTAGACCAGAGGAGGTAGGGTTAAATAAAATCCTAAACCAAAATTTCAGTAGTCTTAACCATGCAGTAGTCTTTAACCGAATTAACCCCACCTCGAGACACAGAACCGAGTAGGGAATGCACCTTGGTATACCCAAAATCTTCCATAAAAAGGAGGCTTGAATGCATTCTAGTGGTTGGTTAATAGCCTTATACCAGACAGGAGAGCCATAAAGAACCTGGGAAAGAACCTTTCCCTTAAACGCCTCCAGGGCGGCCAGAACATAACAACTGCTCAGGTGAAAAAGAAACGGGAAATAGCTGAGGAAGCTAGTTTGGATGCGTTCTGCACTGCCTTACGATGAAAAGCCCAAGTGAGCCTGTAATGGAAGTTGATTCCCAGGTACTTGAAATGCTTAACCTGTTCCATTTTATTTCCATTATAAGACCATTTGAAAGTTTTCCATCTGTTAGCAAATATCATTATCTTAGATTTAGCATAATTGATCTGCAATTTGTTGGAAAAAAATACTCTGCGGCACGATTGAGCAGACATTTTAGGCCAATCCTAGTACAAGATATCAGTACTGCATCATCCACGTACAGAAGTAGTGGCACTTGGCTTGCACCAAGCTTCGGACAATAGCTATCTACTTCCTTCAGGGATGGGGCAAGATCATTTAGAAATAGATTGAAAAGCATGGGGGCCAAGACACAGCCCTGTTTGACCCCTTTGTTAGTGATGATGGAATGAGTTAGATTCCCCTTCCAGGAGCATCTAACCCTGCATGAGGTATTTAGATCGAGGGACCTAATCAGCAGCAGTAATCTTTTATCAATTCCCATGTCTTCCAACTTGGCCAAAAGAAGTTCCCTATCCACAGAATCAAAGGCACCTTTCAAATCAAGGAAGGCTACATAAAGACGAGCCTTACATATCCTAGTCTTCTTATAGGCCAAATGAGACAGGATCAGGCAATTGTCCAAAGTTGATTTGCCCCGACAGAAGCCAGATTGCTCGGGGCCTAAGATGCCTTGTGAAATAACCCAGAGAGTAAGTTTATTGCATAGATATTTAGCATAGATCTTACCTATTACAGAAAGCAAACTAACAGGCCGGAAGTTTCCTGGTATGGTAGGGTCACCCTTTTTATGGATAGGAACGACTGTTGCTGTAAGCCAGGCATTGGGCAATAGGCCAGATCTGTTGATCATTGTGAAGACGTGGGCAAGTAACTGGGCCCACCATTCCGGGTCACCTTTTAAAAGCTCAGGTGGTATTTCATCTGGACCTGTGGACTTCCCTGGCTTCAATTGCATAATTAGATCTTTAATTTCCTCCGGGGTCACAGGAGGCCAAATAGGCAGATCCACAGAGGTGAAGTCAGGGTAGGTGTCTGGGGATTTGCTCTTATCATAAAAAAGGTCTGTGAAGGGTTGAACCCATGTATTTGATGGAATAATAGCTGGGTCATATGTTTCTAATCTACATGAACCCACTACAACTGCCCAAAATTGTGTTTTTGTTGAATTGCTTGATGCAGCTTGTTCCATTGAGTTAAAACAAACTTTTCCTTTTTCTCTGTCAATAAAACTCTTAGGTGTTTTTTGAGAATGGAGTATTTAACTAAACAATTGGGGTCATTGTACTTTCTAAAATCTAAGTAAGAAGCCCTGATACACACCTTAAGATCTCTACATTCACTGTCAAACCAAACCTTTTTGTCAAATGCACCACATGTTTTAACCAACATGGGCCTTGTACTCAGGACCGTAAAAATGTATCCAATAAAACTTTCAAAGGATTTGATTTGAACAAAGGGATCAGAATTCTGTAGAATGGCCGATAAAAAATCTCTGCTTGCTGGTTCCGTACTTAAACAATGGAAGTTTGGGGAAAGGGCACTGTTAGCCACAACTCTAGATTTGTATCTACCTCAGCTTGTGGTGGAACAGTCCCAGAATGGAGGTCAAAGACCAAGATTAAAGGTAAATGGTCACTAAAGGTCAGGACCCCAATGGCAAAATCTTTCACATGATGCTTCATTTTAGTGGAAACTAAAATGTAATCCACAATGCTGGCGCCACGAGAGGCTACAAAAGTAAATTCATCAGCTTTGGGGAACTCTTTTAGACCATTAAGCCAAATCATGTTAGAGCGAATGGAAAACTTAGCGAGGGCCATACAGTTAGCATTATAGTATGCATCTTTGGACTGCCTGCTTAGTGCACAAATGGGGGGGAGGAGCTGTCATCATCCACATCCCAGGCTCTGTGGAAGAGTTCTGCTGAATTCCCCACCCTGGCATTTAAATCATCTAGCAAAAGGATTTCAGCATGAGGGTGGGCCCTCTTAAGCTCATTCATACATGTCAATAGATCATTCCAGAGCTGAGTCCTTTGTAAGCTGTTAAGCAAAGGAGGAATATAAGTGTTGATGCAGATTAAGTCAATGTCTGCAGAAGACACCCTCAGTGCTTGTATCTTGCAACAACCTGGAATGATGTCTAAAGGGCATGATTTAAACCGCTTCAGTACAAGGCTGGCTAAACCCACCAAAGTACGACCATTAGAGGTGGGTTTAGTTGCAGGTACTACAAAAGCCTTGTAGCCAGGGATATGCAGATGGTCCAAAACCCATGTCTCCTGCAACAGAATAATGTCAAAGGTTCTAAGATAGCTTAAGAAGCTGCTGTCATTTTTCTTGTTCTTCCACCCTGCAATGTTCCAGGAAAGAATTCTTAGATGGGAAGAAGTAGTAGGGGCTGGAGAAGCATTAATTAGTCAATCTTTGCTTCCTGATGGACACTCAGCACCAGAAGGATCATGAGACATGCAGCTACTCGGGGCTAAGTTGGCCAAAGGAGATGGTGTAAAATCCCTGGAATGAGGGGCGGGAATTGCCTCCATGGCTACTTCTGGAGCAGATTGATGAGCAGATGCTTGCACTGGAAGGGTCAGAGCATGGATTTCATAGGTCAAAGTTTCCGTGTTATAATTGAGAAGTTCTGCTTTAACCCTGTCCAGGGATCTGATCATATTTAGTTGTTCTGGTCTTGTGAGTTCCTTAAAGGCACTGATGGCACCCTCCACAATGTCATCCCCCTCCAGCTGTAATTTCATTATCAGATCTTTAGCCACCAATGCAGGAGGATCTTCCCTAAAACCTTGTTCTGCTGACAAGGGACCTTTGGGGGCTGGGAGCACCCTTGCAATGAGTGAATGGTCATCAGTAGCTAAATGCATTGGGAGGTTAGTAGTTATTGAGTTAATTGATCCTGAATTTTGACCATCCACCTCTGCGTCCACAAGGGACCTGGAGGGTAGGTGGAAGTCAGGAGTCTCTGGCAAAGCTTTACAGGACTCAAGAGCTGATTCCATCTCCTCATCACATGGAACAGCAGACGCTGCCCCCAATGGCACCCCATTGAGGGCTTTAGACAAGGAATTCATATTAGGCTGTGATGGTCTTGGGGAAGACAACAAGACCTGGGCTGAGTCTCTAGGCAATTGTTGGATAGCCACAACATGATGCAAGGCCTCCTCTGAGTTAGTTGAATGGCACAGCAAACCCACCCCATTGAGATAGTCCACCTCACTGGCTGATTCATTCATCACCACAGGTTTAAAGGCTTCAGAAGAAGAGCTATCCATAGGCTCAGCTGCTCCAGTTTGGGGGGGGGGGGTTTGCAGATGGAAGGTGACTGAGCTCCCACCATCTCAGATATCAACAAAGAATGTGCCTGGTCTTGTGCTTGAGGTTTGGTGCTAGTACCAAAAGGCTGGGCTTGCCATTCGCTATTAGAAGCTGCACTAGTTGAACAGCCAGTTGTTAAATTAACTGGCTGGGAGAAAGCAGAAGCTTGTGGCTTATGCAGTGAAGATTTTAACTGAAGCAAAGCATTTCCCAAGGAATCAGTGGCAGCCTTTAACTCATTAACATTAGGCAGCAACAAAGGACTTGAATCAGGAGAAAAGCAATTGGCAACTCCCATGCTCTGGGGACAGTTATCTCTCCTCCAGCGACTGGGCACAGAGCCAGCCTGCGCAGGCTTCAAGGCTGATGGAAGGAGGGGAGGGGGAGGCTGCATTCTATGCAGTGGGAGCAGAGGTTTAATAATCATGTCAGCAAAGACTCTCCGCAAGAAGATACCAAAGGACTGAAGAAACCAACTCTTCCCATGCAGCTGGCCCGGGATCCGAGAGGTGCCAAACTTCAAAAGAAGCCGGGTCCAGTTTGGAGACTGGGGAATCCAAGGGAGTGTTGTGATTTCCTGCAGATCAACACAGTCAGCCTGAGATGGATCAAGGTATAATAATCTGCATAGAGAGTCTTTCGCCCTCAATTTGTTGGCCCAGTGCCCTTTATGAATGGGGGGAGTCCTGGAATTCCAGCAGTATCTGGTTTTTGAACAAGCAATAGGCAGTTTTACCACAATCCAGATTCTCATGCAGCCCCAGCAGTTCAGCTTCCCCTGGCTTGTTAGAGTTCGAACCCAGAGCTTGAGCAGAGAGGGAAGGTAAAGGCAGTTGAATGGCCTTGTGAAGTGAGTCCAGCTGGGCAAGAATAGTATGAAGCAGTTTACATACAAAAAGAACCGTGTTTCCAATAATAATATTGTAATCACCTAACAAGGACAAGAAACAGTTACTGAGACAAAATGACTTCTTGTCCTGTGGAGAGGGAGCTGAAGGGTTGGGTGAAGGAGGGCAGGCTGAAGCTGTGCCATTATGACTGGAGGGAGACTCCTCCCTCCGGGTAGTTCCTCTCCGCCTCTGATTCGGAAACATGAAGAGCCTCATATCTGTTGGGAGAAGCGAGATTCATGAGCTCACCTACTGTGTCTGACCATGCTGGGAGATCCTCCAGGCGTAGCTGCTTGGCTGACTTGGTAGGAGAGTTGCCCTGTCCAGGAGAGTGTTTATGCCTTCACCTCTTCCCCATCAGGGCAGCTTTTTAGAATCCAAAGACAAGGGTGCAGACTGGAAACAACTGGTAGTGTTGCTTTGCTCTACCAGGACTCAGGAAGCATCCAGAGGACGAAAAAGAGTCAATGGATCCAATTGAAGAGAACTATCAGGGCATATAACAGGAGCACAATAGCAGGTATTCTACCAGGTGGCCATCTTGGACTCCAACTGGGTAAGGGGATATTTGTCCCCTTGGCTCAGGGTAAGCCCCAGCAGCTGCAACAGGCCAACTTGGACCTGCGCCAGTGATATCGCTGGCGCAAGTGCATGTTGATCCATGCAGGTAGATCAGGAAGGGGGTGAGGATTTGATGCGCACCACTGCTGAACCCTCCCTCCTCCCGGGCCCAATCCACCCACCTCCTCACACCCATTCCACCCACCCTCTCCCCTACTACCCTCCCCATGCTCAGTTCAACCCCCTCCCCACTTTCCCCCTGCCCCTTGTGTGGGCTTACATCTGCCAGTTGGCCTCTGTTGGTCTGCCAGTGCGCACAGAATGGCTCCAGCGCTTGATGGCACTTTTGTGGCAGCCAGTGCCAGTGGAATATGTGTTCTGCTGGTGCTTTATTTAGTTAGGATTGGGCTGTAACTCTTTGATATGGAAGATAGGAACAGGGACAAGACAGGGGCTGAACACAAATATTGACTTTGGCCTCCGCAGAGACCAAGAGCACCACCTATGACGAACACTACTGAATCAAGTTTATTCGCTTAATAGGCTTTGAGTGCCTCAGGACATAGTACAAACTTGTATCCCATTATCAGACAGGTCTTCTCATGGCATCATTGTCTGTGGAGGCTCATGAATATGTAAATACTATATGTATCTTGGAAACATGCTTGACAAGAGAATAGCTAAAACGAACCGATTCTCGTTAGAAGCCCCATCAGCATGCCATTCTTTATGTTTGAACAGGCAGCCTATTGCTAAGTGACAGATCATTAAGGCTATCTACTCAGTCAGCGGAAATGAAGAAATAATTTGTTCATAATAACCTTGAGATGACCTCCCAGGCAAAAAGGAATCTTTGAAAGTGCTACGTCGACTGATACATGTCAGGCCTGTGCGAGGGGCTGTCTTCTGGCCCTGCAATAATGGCAGGGCTGCCGGTGAAACAGAGTGATAAACACCTACTGACAGGACTGGAGTGTGAAAAGATCTCATCACCTGCCATTAGCACGGTGATGAATAATTCAGGCCTCTCCATCACAGGCAGGGATTTCACTCCGCACTGGGTTGCCTGTGTTAACTGAGAGCAGAAAAGAAAAGGCACCGGGGGAGTTGCTTTTTCATATATTTACGGAGATAAGCTTGCTCAGCTCAGATGTTGCTTGTGGTGGAAGACTGGCAAAAAAAACCAGGTAGTGGGGTAAATTAGCATTACTCCAGGGTGGCTGCCAAAATAATAAGTGTGCAATGCATGCCGCTCATTTTATCTTGGTGTAAGACCTATGTTTATAATTCCCATACTGCAGCTGAGACCAGGAAGGAGTGGATTGCCAATGGCTAACTCAACAGTTCAACCCAGAGGTGAGATTCAAATGAGGGAAGACTACTACTACTACTACTACTACTACTACTACTACTACTAGGACTACTAGGACTACTAGGACTACTAGAAAACAACCACCCCTATTGTCATTGGTGCATTAGATGCAATCTAGCCAAGGCCCTTAAGAAATAACTGGCCAGCAGAATTATAGGCAAGATAACAGTTGAACAACTACAATGAGGCACCCCTACTAGGAAGGTCAAACATTATACGGTTATATTTCACCAGTTCTTAAACACTTGAGTAGAGTTGACACTGCTAAGAACCCAAAAACCCCAGTCTAATCATCTGGTGGATTGTGACACCACTAATGATGATGACAATGACGGCCATGATGATGGTATTTGGATGACTCTTAGATAACCAAAATGAACAAATAAGCCCCCCAAAATTTCCAAATATTTTCTTGGATTAAAAAAAACAAACCCTATCATTCATTAAGCATGCCCGCCGACTGCAAGCTTTACATCAAAGAACCATCTACACAATGTGTAATTGCATCATTCCTTTTTTGGGTAAATAAAAGAGTAAACTCAATGTCATAGTTTTAGATAGTCCTCTAATGGGTCTGGAAAGGTGTTACTCTCTCGTCTACCAGTACATGTACAAGTAAGCGATGACAGTTCAGTGACGGAAAAGGTAGGTTTACCTCGGGGAAGAGTGTCTTTATGACACCGATCTGCTCTGATGGATCCACTAATGTGAAATTTCTGACCCAATAGGCAGTGATTGCACATTGCCGAGGCTCCTCTCATTATTCATGAAATATGTGCTGTACGGTGTCAGCTCTCTCCCGGCAAACATGCTGCTGAGCAATTATTCATTTCCATCACTTAGCTTCCCACCCCCTTTCCCTCTTTTTAAAATTATGATTATGGTTATTATTTTTGGTGTGTGTGTGTGTATGTGTGTGTGTGTGTTCATTCCACCATGCCCAGTGAATCAAAGCTCAGCACCAGAAAGAATGAAAAGGGTTGTCTTGTTTGACAGAGAGTACTTTAAGTCCTTAGAAAAAAGCGGACACTCTTTTAAATTTCACAGCATGCAGAGGCTAGGGCTGCCAAACCCAGAGCCTGAAATGTCACCTTTACATTTAAAATGTTGAATAGATGACATTGTTTCTTCAGTTTGCTTTCCCCATCCCTGAGCAGCCATGATGAGAGAAGACTCCTACATGGTGAATTTCCCCGCTGTGTATCTTTGAAAGGTGCAGGAGCTTTTTATAAGGGTCTGAATGTGGCAATCCCAACTGCGGGGAGTGCTGATGGCTGCCATTTCAGATCTGCCGTCCAAAATTGATTTTTTTTTAAATTTACAATCTGTAGGTCCCCTCACGGAGATACAGTTTCCAAGTTCCCCTTGGGAAGGACATGATTGTTGAAGACTGGTAACAAGCAGGAAAAATGGCTGTTCCAGCAGTTCAAGCCCGTGGTGGAGATAAGCCATTGGAGTTGCAAATGGTTGTCCAGATGGAAATCTGCCTGCATTCAGTAACAATATTGTATTGTTATTGCTACCACTATCTACATATTTTAGATACAAAAGCAAAAAGATGGCACACTTCCCTATCCCCAGATTATAGTGAGAAGTGGCCTATCTGTGGACTACCAGAATGTGTTGAGTGCCTATGTTTGTAATGTACTTAGCAGGCTTGTTGCAGTGAGATAAGTGTGTACTTTCCTCTGCACATCTTCATTGCTCTCATCCCTTGGCCACCCTAAAGGCCACTCCTTGCCCAGGTGATGGATTCTACCTCACAAAAGATCTTCAAGTAGAGGCTCAACAGGCATCTGCTGGAGATGCTTTAGGACAGCGGTTCCCAAACCATGGTCTGTAGCTCACCAGTGGGTCATGACCCAGTTTTGGGTGGGTAACAAAACTGACATGGCAGATTAGGCTATGCGCATCAAGGGTTAAACAACCTGCTACTGGGGGGGGGGGGGGAAGCACTGCTGCCCAATTACCACTATAGCCTTAGAGGCTTGAGTAGCTGATAAAGTGACACTTTTTTTTAGGTGGGTCCCAATGCCATAAAGTTTGGAAATCACTGCTCTAGGAGGATTTCCTGCTACAGACAGGGGTTTGGATTAGATGACCTTTGGGGAATTCCCTTCCAGTTCTATGATTCTATAAACGTGAAACTTATATTACCATTCATAGGTACATGGATGGTATACATGAATGGTGCTGGCTTTTGTCCCAGTCTAATGAATCAAAAGGCAATGTGTTGCCTCTTGCCAAGTACACATCTTTCTGGACTCCAAGCCATGTCTGGTATGGTCAGAGCACCTGCAGAGCTGGCTCTGGCTGCCCTATGAGATTTATTTCCCATTTATAAATACTTTTCCAGTGAAGGTGGTAAACTTTGTCACTGATTTGCAGGGAAAAAGCTATAGTGACTTGTCAGTTAATGGAAACATAGATTTAATAATGTGGAAGACAAGAAAAGAAATAACAGCGAAATATTGCACAGTATCTTCCCCCATCCTCACCTTCTCTTAAAGTCACCTTCTTGTTGTCCCCTTAACCTTCTAGTACCAATCCCATTTATTGAAAATGAATTTCCTCTTCCTTCTATTTCCTTTTTTTTTTTTTACCTTTCTCCCTTTTCCCCATTTTCCATCCACCCACTTTCTATAAAATTTCACTCCAGTTTTATTTCCTCAGTACTTTATATTGAAAGTTAAAGAGCCAGTGTCATAGAGTGGTTAGAGCAGCTGTGGACCAGGGAAACTCTGGTTCAAATCTTTGTTCAGCCATGATGTTCACTGGGTGGCTATGAGTCAGTCATTTATTCTCAGCCCTACCTACCTCCCAGGATGTTGGTAAGGATAAAATGGGGTGGAAGAATGTATGCCACCCTGAGCTCCATGGAGAATAGGTGAGATAAAGCTCTAATATTAAATAAGTAATATTCAAGAAGGTATAAATAACAGAACTGGCCCTTTCCCATATTTCAAGCAATGACCATATCCAGGAGTAGATCACTCTTCAGTATCCTCCCTTTTTTTTTACTTTCTTTTTGAGCCATTGCTCAATCACAGTCAATCCTTTGGAGTGATTTCTATTATATGGAAATGAACTGAGAAAGTCTGTATCAGGATGATATGCATCTGGAACGATGTTAATTTATACTTTGTTGGATTGCGATAAATCCATATACTGTCACTAAAAAAACTTTCCAAGTCATTTAGGAAATAAATCAGTTTTTCTAAGCAATTCAGTGACCTATTCTCCTGTGACTAGATGAGTTAGATATGCACCCATAAGACTAATGAGTGCCTCGTGTGTAAATCTCCAATGTTTTGAGATAAGAAGAGACTGTTTAGGTTATAAAGATCTTTGGCTGTCAGGCAAGCAGCCCATCTTTTATCAAACTTACATTCTTTCTTTTTTCTTTCTTTTTTTAATTGTACAGATTTAAGACTGAGGAAACTGACAGTAGCTCACCTCTTTCTGTTTTAAAGAAGCTGATAGGTATATGAGACATATGGCCTGTTCAATATGGGATTAGAATGGCACCCGCAGGCTGACAGCTGGTGATCCATGATATTAATCTAATTGGAACAGAATAGCATTCTAGCTACTGCTGGCTGCAGCATATTTAAAATTCCACCCCAACCAACACTATCTAGTTATGTAGTTGGTCCTCCAGGCCAGAACAGAGCACACCAAGGTGTTTTTCTCCAAGTTCCTAATCCAGTTATAACAAAAAATCACTTATTTTCTAGAACACCTGGAGAATCCTATGCCGAAGACCTAAACATTCTCTATGTAGGCAAGAGTAGGCCCACCAGGTTGGATGCATACAGATCCCTGAGCCCTAGCTATGTCATAGGATGCCAAGGGGGGGGGGGGAATCTGGTACCAGGATGGAGTTCATCACTAAAGGGGTGGAACTAAGCAGGAAGGAGCCACAGCCTAGTGGTAAAGGGGTGAAGCCCAGCAGCAGTCTCAAAATGATCTGAGATTAACCTTTGTCATGTGGCCACATGAGAGGGAGAGCAAGAAGCTGGAGAAACAACATCATTTTCTGCAAACTTGGCAACCCTAAGCTAGGCAGCCAGAAGAAACAGGAAGAGCTCCTTGCTTTCATGAATTGGCCCCTTCATCAACTTGAATTGTTCCTGTTAACCAGTTGAGAACCTGCCTTCAAAGAACAGAATGCCAGAGACAAGGAAAAAGCCACAGCCATTCACGTGGCCGTATAATGTGAAGGACATGATGGAACCCATCCAGATCAATTTAACTAAGAACATAAGAACAGCCCCACTGGATCAGGCCATAGTCCCATCTAGTCCAGCTTCCTGCATCTCACAGTGGCCCACCAAATGCCCCAGGGAGCACACCAGATAACAAGAGACTTCATTCTGGTGCCCTCCCTTGCATCTGGCATTCTGACATAACCCATTTCTAAAATCAGGAGGTTGCGCATACACATCATGGCTTGTACCCTGTAATGGATTTTTCCTCCAGAAACTTGTCCAATCCCTTTTAAAGGCGTCCAGGCCAGATGCCATCATCACATCCTGTGGCAAGGAGTTCCACAGATCAACCACACGCTGTGTAAATAAATATTTTCTCTTGTCTGTTCTAACTCTCCCAACACTCAATTTTAGTGGATGTCCCCTGGTTCTGGTGTTATGGTGTTACTATGCTTAAATTCTGGTGAAATCAATAAGGTAGCAGTGCTACAGCCCAATCCTATCTTTTCCCTTGCCATAGCAATCAACCATGCCAAAATGGAGCTGGTGCATGTCTGAAAAGAGAAAGGGACCAAGCTAAAAAACGGAGGATAGGATCAGACATGCATGTTTGCGGCCTAGATCCAGCCTAAATTCTGCCCTTTGTCCTCCTTCTCCCTGGCCCAGAATGTCCCAGAATCTCCCCCCTGTCCTGGCCGCCAATGTACGGACACCAATGGAGACTCCTGGAACCTCTGGCATGCAAATGGCAACTCTGATGATTTATGACAGCAGTCTGGAAGTGTGTGATGATATCCCTGCCTTTGAGCCATTGTGACATGCCTTGAACTGCCAGGGCGTGAGTTCTGGTACTGAAAGGCCTAGATAGGATTGTGCTATTAGATACATGTGTAGAACACACATGCTGTATAATAGGAAGGATTCCAAATTTGGGTGAGTTCCCTGAAAGTGACATAGACCTGATGTGAGAATACAAGATGAAGCAAAGTTTCAGCAGCAACTCAGGAATGTCTGGACAGAAGTCATGCCTTTCGATGTCATCATGGTAGATACTCTGCCAAGAGTTGATCTGATATTTGTGCTGTCTTCTTTGGTGGGGTGAATTTGCCTTGATGATCTTGTATTGTTCAGAGAACTTTTCTGGAAGTCTTTTTTTGGGCTGTTGAATTTAGGTATGCTGATGTGAAACGGGAGCTTGCCATCTGCTTGGTTGTACAATCTTATACTGACTATCAAGTTTCTGGCCTGTCTTGAGAGCTACTGTTTGCACGCATGGTTTTTCACAAAGGTTATGGATGGGGATTTTATTGCCGAGGCTCATATCCAACCAACTCGTTTCCAGATGATTTCTGTTGTAGCTAAGGCTGCAATTTTAGACCCATTTGTTCTAGAGCCACCCTTTTGATTTCAGAGGCTCTACATCAAAGAAAGTGCTCTAAAATCAGAAGCCTGGTAACTTTGTCTCAAGCATCTACACTACTACTAGCTATGATTTATCACCTGCTAATGACAGAGAAGAAAACCATGTGAAGGTTAAGTGACAGCAGAAGTATCAGAAAACATGCAGCTATGAAAAGGCTTGAAAAAGCTGTTTCAAAAGAGATACCGGGGTGGGGGGATGTCATGCTGAATATATAGACTTTCCGGATCTCAGAGCAGCATAGCAGAGATGCAAAAAAGAGGAGTGGATGGGAAATACAGGCAAGTATGAACAGTAGGAGAACCATAACAATGAGATCTAGAAACTTGACACTATGGGAAGTGAGAAGGAGCCACTGCAAACTCGAGCTGAGGAGTGGATTGTTTTGGAAGAGGGGCAACAGGAAGGAGAGAGAACATAAAGCAATGGACTTTATATGTATATATTTGTAGAAATAGCAGGCTGCTGATTTTTTTCTCTTCAACTTAGAACATCAGCCCTAGTGTGCCACCTAGTTAAAGAAATGTCCAGATGCGAAATGGTTAATAGCATTTTTAAAATAACGATTACTCACAATAATTCCAAGTGCTGTTTGTGGGCATCTGGTTGTCATTAACAGGATTAAATTGATCAAATGAGTCATTTTGTTTAATTAGGTGGCTAACTAGCAAGGCCACCATACTGAATAGCATTAAAATAATGGGCAATAGCATCAAAAATACAATTTGCAGACAGGGTGGGATGTTTTATCTCTGTGAGTCTAGTAGCTCTCAAGAACTAATTTTTATTCTCACATAGGCTTCTTCCAGGATAGATGCCATCTATTGTAAAAATGCCTTGAGCAATCTAAAGGCAAAGCCAATCTAGAGCATAAAAATGCATTTGTATATTATTTTACTGTGTGTGTTTTTAGTGGATAAGGGGTTCAACATGCTGACTTTGCAGGATGGATTTCAATGTTTTCTTATATATTGACGACCTTGTTTCATAAGATTAGCATGCATAACTTGAAATTTCTGCATAAATATTATCGCAGAGATTGTCACTTAGAAATTGCAGCAAAGCACTAGTCAACCTCAGCATCCATGGCTGTTCTATGTGTGGCCAGGCCTCAGAAAGCCCCCCAAGGGGTTGGAAGGGAAAACCGGAAGTGCCCTTCTGACACCTTTGGGGGGTTTTCTGAAGCCTGGCCACATGTGGCCTCCCTGGGCATCAGAAAGGTGCTTCTAGTCATGTCCAAGAGATCAGGTGGGGCCTTCCATTTTGGTTTCGGACCCTGTGGTGAGTCATATCTGCAGGTTCTGCAGATTAAAAGGGTCCACGTGTAAACATTAATTTATCCAGAAATTCCAGAATGATTAATATATATATATATAGTAATGTTCATCCTGAAAATTTAACAGACAGGCAAGCAAGGGAAAAAAAGGAATACTATAGCCATTACAGCCCATTTTGTAGACAAAATCCAGTCCCACTTTTGCTTTAACTGTACCTATTAAAGCCCAACTCTCTCCCACCATTGTGTTAAAGCAGGGGTGCCCAAACCCCGGCCCTGGGGTCACTTGCCCTTGAGGACTCCCAATGTGGCCCTCAGGGAGACCCCAGTCTCCAATGAGCCTCTGGCCCTTTGGAAACTTGCTGGAGCCTGCACTGGCCCAATGCAACTGCTCTCAGCATGAGGGCGACTGTATGACCTCTCGTGTTAGCTGTGGGATGAGGGCTTCCTCCACTGCTTGCTGTTTCACGTCTGTGATGCAGTAGTGGCAGCAAAGAAAAGGCCAGCTTTGCTTTGTGCAAGGCCTTTTATAGGCCTTGAGCTATTGCAAAACCTTCATTCATTCATATAAGTTCCACCTCTAGTATATTAACTTATGTAAACTTATGTAAATTTATTCAAATTTTAAATGTAAATTAATTATTTTTTTCCCTGGACCCCGACAGTGTCAGAGGGATGATGTGGCCCTCCTGCCAAAAACTTTGGACACCCCTGCGGTAAAGCAACAGATATAAAGGTATATAACAGGGGTAGACAAACTGTGTCTTATGAGCCACATGTGGCTACTAGTTACTATTTATCACCTGCTAATGACAGAGAAGAAAAACTATGTGCAGGTTAACTGATAGCAAAAATATCAGAAAAACTACGAAAATGCTTGAAAAAGCAGATTTAAAAGAGATACTGGGGGGGGGGATGTCATGCTGAATAGATAGGCTTTCCCGAGCTCAGAGCAGCATAACAGAGATGCAAAAATATGTGTGGCTCTCCGAAACTTGTTGGCTGAGCTCCTTTTTGCATCACAAATAATATAGAAGGTGCTTAAGACATTTTCAAGCTTCATAATTATTTACTGGGTATAAACTGAGAGTTCACTGGATTAACATGTAAGTTTAATGTTCATGGTGAGTAAATATATTTAAGAACTGTAATGCTTCTTAATTATTGCAGCTCTCAAACATCTTGTTTGTAGCTGTCAAACATCTGAAGTTTATCGTATGTGGCTCTTACATTAAGCAAGTTTGGTCATCCCAGTATATAATAAAGGAAGATAACTTCAGGCATGCGCAAAATTTTCTGTTAGCTGGATTCAAAAAGTCCCACTACTCATGCATAATCTTGTTCTCCACTTCTAATCCTGAGAAATGAAGGATTTTGAAAAAACAACTACCAGCTTTTTCTACACCTGTACCAGAGAGGCAGTCAAAATGAGGTCTTGACATGTAGCAATTTTTCCACAACGTATGAGTGGGCAAAGTAATACTATATCTAGTTTGACTGTAAATAGTCTCCATTAGGTTTGATGAATGAGCTCCATGCCAAGCAATGAGTCAGTGTCTTGCCTTCTACTAAGTACTGCACAATCTCCCTCATAACCATTAAAGCTCCATTTTCCAGTATACATCAACCTCTATCCAGGTCAATTTTGCCTTGTGTTGGTTGAACAAATAGATAGCTACCAGATTTCATATTCATGACTCATGATGGAGTTGGGAAAAGGACAATTGTCAGTCTCCAGCAGGTGCACAACTCAAATTAGTACAGGGAGCATTATAGATAACTACATTGGGGGGGGGGGATAATTTTGGACTAAATCTCATTTGTATTTGTCCAGAGTGGGTGAAGTACTAACCAAATGTGATTTATGAAACCTGAAATGATATTCTCTTGATATTCTCTTCCTTCCGAAGAGCCTGTGAGATTTTTTTATTCATACAGCGATTGACAGAACTATTGAGCAATGCTGAAATATTACAAGATTATTGTTCAGTTCCCATACCGGGAGTGCCTCACCACTGCTCCCTATTCAGCTTCCTGATACACACAAACCCCTCTCGTGCCCCTCCCTCCGCATCCCGTCTGCCTCACCACTGCTCCCTATTCAACTTCCTGATATACACAAACCCCTCTCGTGCCCCTCCCCCCTGCATCCCCCCTCTACACACTCACAAAGAGAGTCTGGTCCAACAAGAAGCTGACGGAACAAACCAAGATCCAGGTCTACAGAGCTTGCGTCCTGAGTACACTTCTGTACTGCAGCGAGTCATGGACTCTTCGCTCACAACAGGAGAGGAAACTGAGCGCTTTCCACATGCGCTGCCTCCGACGCATCCTCGGCATCACCTGGCAGGACAAAGTTCCAAACAACACAGTCCTGGAACGTGCTGGAATCCCTAGCATGTATTCACTGCTGAAACAGAGACGCCTGTGTTGGCTCGGTCATGTCGTGAGAATGGATGATGTTCGGATCCCAAAGGATCTCCTCTATGGAGAACTCGTGCAAGGAAAGCGCCCTACAGGTAGACCACAGCTGCAATACAAGGACATCTGCAAGAAGGATCTGAAGGCCATAGGAGTGGACCTCAACAAGTGGGAAACCCTGGCCTCTGAGCGGCCCGCTTGGAGGCAGGCTGTGCAACATGGCCTTTCCCAGTTTGAAGAGACACTTGGCCAACAGTCTGAGGCAAAGAAGCAAAGAAGGAAGGCCCATAGCCAGGGAGACAGGCCAGGGACAGACTGCACCTGCTCCCAGTGTGGAAGGGACTGTCACTCCCGAATCGGCCTTTTCAGCCACACTAGACGCTGTTCCAGAACCACCTTTCAGAGCGCGATACCATAGTCTTTCGAGACTGAAGGTTGCCAACTACTATTGTTCAGTTGGCTTTGTTTCCATTATGGTGTTTCTGTTTCTGTATCAGCTCAAACTAACACTGCAAACTAAAGGCTTTTTAAAAAACAATTGTCAGTACCAATTGTTGTGTAGGGGACCATCTGATGCAGTGTTGATGGAGACTCCCTGTGGAATGAGAAAACGAGAACATTTCAGAACCTGTGAGAACATCATTTTCCAAGTGAGTGTGATCCAGCATGCTTTGCTCAAGGCCTTTTAGCTCTCTGAACTTTTTCCCATGCTCAGAGTACACACTGGATGAACTTTCATGACTCTCTCTCTCTCTCTCTCTCTCTCTTAATCCTAGAGCAGCATGGGAAGCATGTGAATGTGAGTGGAAGAAGGACACAAAGCAGATGCTTGCTGCTTATGGCTTTCTCTTTTGGTCCATTTTTCAGCTCACAATCACCCTCCTGAAGCTATTTTTTTTTCACCTTGAGGGAGAAATGTACAGTTTTTTGTACCTTGCGAACAAAGAAAGTTAGTCATGACTAACAGCCCAATCTTAGGGCTGGTTGTAATGGTAGTTATGACATTGTAAACACCCTATTACAACACTGCAAGGTGAGGGTCGCTGGCAGCCATTTTGGATCCACTATTGGAAAAGAAGGTAGAAACAATATCCCACTCCTGGACCTGGCTTTGCAGGGGAGTGCAGTTAAAGTGGCTGTAACAGGGAGGGATGGGTGGAAAGGGAAATGTGGGAGGCAGTCAGGGAAGTGTTATGATGAGCTCAACTTGTGCTCCAATTGTGATTGGATGAATGGGAGGCTTATGGGGAGATAATGGAATATATTCTTCCTTATCTCTCTTAAGCCTCCCAATCCATTTCCCCATACCATAGCATAGCATGTAGCACAGTCCATTGTGGCATGGTGGCATGCTATGTTGGGGAAATGGATAGGATTGGGCTGCAAGTCCAACTGAAATAAAAGGGTCTTCATTTAGTCATGACCAACATATCTAACTGATTTTGGTGGTGCTCCATCATAACTAACTTTCTTTGGATATAAACCAACATCTTCCTGTATCCCTTTGGTTAAAGAGGCATCTCAGGGATTTTGAACTGAAAAATGACTGATTGTTGAAGAGTTCCTCAGGCTGTCCCTGCCCACCCTTCTTTATTCAGATGCAACCCACATAGAAGATGGCTTACTGAACCGAAAATGTTCTTACTTTACAAGTGGCTAGAAGCATACCAACTTATAGTGATATGCAGACTGCCTATCAGCAGCTTGATCACTTGAAAAAAACTAGATCAACGTTAACAGAAAGCAGTTAATTTCCATTTCCTCTTTACTTCAGTCTAGTTGTTTTATTGTGACCTGTAATGCAAGAACATTTTTGTTCTGGCAAGCATTGAAATAATGTTAATGGGCAAAGTGAGGTGGGGCCCCCAGATCAGTGGACAATTGAAACCACAGAGGGGCATGCGGGGGAAGGTGTAGGGACTGTGGAGATAGGAATCCGTGGTTTCCATATCTGCAGTGGGGGGTCCCTAGAATGGATCCCCCACAGATACCGGTTCCACGGATGCAAGGGCCTGTCTGTACAGGCTGCAATCATATACACACTTGCCTGGGAATAAGCCCCAGTGAATACCATAGGACTTACTTATAAATAAGCATTTATGGGATTGTGTTGCATGATTTCTTTACAATTTTCTACAGAAAAATCCCATTATTAAGAAACTAGAGCATGATTCTCATAAATATTATTTTTAAAGCCCTACTGCTTTCCATGGGAGAGAGTTCAATGTGTGTGTAATTGTACCATTGAATAAACAGATCTTACAGTGCAATTTTTCTCCCACTGTGTTCAGTGGATCTTATTCCCAGGTACGTGTGTATAGCATTGCAGCTTTAAAGTATTTTTTTTAAAAAAATGTGGCTACATGATAACAAAGAAAGTCTGCACAATTACTGATAAAAAAAATTAAATAAAACATTATTCTACAGTATAGGTAGAGCTATATTAAAAATCCAAGTCATTTGCTTTGATAGTCACTTAAACCTTTGTTTTTTTTTTTTTTTGTTTTTTTTAAATGCCTCCTCAAAACTTAAATGTCAGATTTGAGCTCAGGCTTATTTGGTTTATAAGCTATTAGAAATCGGGAATGACAGTAAAAGCTCAAAGTGGCCCTTAAGTACAATGCTGGGATGTTACCAGGCACTGCTGAGATAAACATCTGACATTTTCATTTGCACGGGCGTCCATGTCTCACTCCTGATCATGTTTGCCCTATTTACTTCTTCAGCAACAATGCATCAAATATCCTACAATGTAATCCTTCTCTCAGCACTTATCAATGAACTATGAAATAGTATTAAATAGAATTAATTAGAAGTTTTAATGAATCATGTCTGTTCTCATTTATTATACAATGTAATTTTCAACAAGTGATTAATTATGAGCTACAGATGAGCGAATGGTTAATGTAGTTTGTTAATCTTATGAAAGAAACTGCAGTACACAGTGCAAGGAAGTTCTCTTATTGGAACATGAGCTTATTTGCCGCCATACGTCCTGTTTCCTCCATCACTGTCATTTTAAGGACTTGGAAGGTTTAAGTGACTTTGCCATTAAATGCAGGATCAGCTAACTATTATTTCTGGGCTTTTTACCAGGCATTATTATGGCATCACTATTTTTCCAACTGCTTTCAAAGCAACTCACTGTAAATTAGCCTGAATTCTTGTGATGCATTTGTATGACTGGTTATTCCTTGCTATGTGGTATGCTGCAGAGCAGTTGTTCTCACACATTTAGCACACTTTTTAGAATGAGAATATGTCAGGACCCACCGGAAGTAATGTCATGACTGGAAGTGACATCATCAAGCAGGAAAATGTTTAATAATTCTAAGGCTGCAATCCTACCCACACTTGCCCAGGGGTAAGTCCCGTTGACTATAATTGTTAAAAGAATATACATAGTAGCTTGTTAAAAGTACAGGTCTGTAACATTTCCCCAAATGCAGACAGATACCATGATAGTATCAAGTCTAATATATTAAAAATAAAATATTGAAATGAATGGGGACCCACCTGAAATTGGCTCGCGACCCACCTAGTGAGTCCTGACCCACAGTTTGAGAAACACTGATACAGAGGGTTCATCACCAATTATCATAACCTTCCTGGATAAGACCAACTATAAAGAAGAGGAGCACAAATTCCCAAGCTAGAATACAAACCTCTTGTCACTTGAAAGTCATTTGGGGGTGGGGGAGAGGTGACTTTAAGCAGTGGTCTTCAATATTTTTGTGCCATGACCCAAATAAATAAATAAGGCTGCAATCCTAACCACACTTTCCAGCACTGACATAAGGGCAATGCAACTCCAAGGTAAGGGAACAAACATTGCCCTACCTTGAGGAGGCCTCCATGAGTGCCCCCCAATTGCAGGATGCAGCACATGCCCCACTGGCACAGCTATGCCAGTGCTGGTATGTTGGTTAGGATTGCGCCCTAAATGTGACTGGGGACCCAGCGCCAATTTACTACCTCCTGGAGCAGAGGCAGTAAAAAAGTTTCAAAGGGGAAAAAAAGACATTTGCTAACAATTTATAAACATCTTCATTTCTGTTAGTAGTGCAGATCCAAGACCTTGGAGCAGGGAATCCTACAGCTATTCCCTTTTCATGGGTGTGTGACAGCTCCATGGCGCTCATGGAAGGCATGAGATGGCAGAGGTCATGGAAGACCTCAGTGTTTGCCTTCCAAACACTGCCAAATCCTATGTATGTTTATGTAGATATAAGTCCAATTAAATTCAATGGGAGCTAATCTCAGGTCAGTGTTATAAGATTTCAGCCTATGCTTCACAGCAATGACTGCCACCTAGACATTCAACAATCAACAATCTGTATTGTGCCATCTATATTACTCTGGAATAAATCTGTTCCTTATTGACAGCTGTAGGGGAAGGCCGCCAGAAATATTAAGAGCAGGGTCACTAACCATACCACAGCAGTATAACCTACTGATGATGTATGGAATAGAGGTCTGCTATGGCATATACCATATTTTAATTAAATGAAGCATAGACTTATTAGTGTCTGCTGAATCCCTTCCATGTCCTCCATATCTCTCTTTTTGCTCTTTCCAGTCTGCTTCAAATGCCAGAAGAGGCAGAAAGCATCGCAAGGCCTGGTTTTGTATGAACCCAGATATGTACACAGTGACTTTCACATTCTGCTTTATCCATGCAGATGCACCTGGACCTCTGGGCTCTCACAGAACCTCTCTCCTACCATGCTGAAACAAAGTTTGAACATGAGACCTTCAGCCCCTTTGTCGACACAAATGGAGGAAATGGCTGACAGTACAAGAAGACTATTGACCAGCCGTGGAAATGGAGGCAGTAGCTCCACAGCCTACCTCAGCACAATCTGGGGAGAAAGAGCAATCATAACTTTGGGTCCCAGCCCTGAAGTAGCACAGGTGCAAACCTATAGCCATACTTTTATTCTCCTGTTACAATTAAGAGCTTGAATCCTTTTCAAGGTCCCAGGCATTTTTTTTCCAGTCAATTACAGGAAAGCATACCATGTATAAGAATTTCAAGGTTCTTTCAGGAGAGTTATCACCATGCCTTTTGCCACAGGGAGAACTGTGCAACCAATACAGTAGTCGGCATGATGTTTTGAATGTGTGATCTTCCCTGCCCCATTGAAAGAAGTTCTGCCTTTAGATAATGGAGAGCTCATGGTATAGTTACTCACATCTGTCAATTGTATGAAAGTGGCAGGAATGGAGGACAGAGTGTGTTAGTAGTCTCCACTGAGACTCCTGGGTTGTATGAATAACATTTGAATAGGTCCAAACAGAGCACTTCAAGTTTCTTACAGGCACTGCATTTTTCTTGGGCCCGGTTTGTAGTAAATTCAGTCTTGCGGTAAATTCAGTCAATACCACAAATTCAGTTTGAGGCAAATTCAGTCATTCAATCAGGTGACAATCTACATTTTGTGTTTCTTATTTCCAATGCCAAGTAAAATTAGTGACATTACAATTATTTACCTCAATCCAGAGAAAAATAATTGAGACTGAAGGCAAAAGGACCAGGCCGAGAAATGCTCTCCCTTGTCCAGCCGTGAAGGGAACCCATATAAACAATCTCTGTGGCAATGGGTTATTAGTAACTTGATAATCCTCCTCACTGATTATGTGGGCCAGAGACTAATAGCATTATTAAGTACAGATCATTTATTTTTAATCCCCCTTCCAAATATTTCAAAGGCACTTTAATCATGACACCCATTGGAAACTGAACTCTCGTATACAGAATGGATCCTCATGCCAACCTGATGTCAGATAAAATAAAACTAATTCTCTTGATAATGAAAATGTACCGAAAGCAGCTGCTTTATATTTTCTTCATCTCAGTATTTCCCCCCTGAGAAGTAATCAACTAGGAAGGAAAAAGAAGCACATTTAAGGAAAAATGAAAGAAAAAAAAGGAATGTTACAAGGAAAAGGCTTTGAGACTGGATCCCCAATTTATGCTTCACGATGCTTTCTTTTGCTTTTAGTTACTCTGATGAGTAGAAGCAAAGCACTTAAAAGTGTTTTATTCATGCTCAGTCCCCAGTTTCCCTGTCTCTTTTTTTATTTCCTTGATGCTCAAGGTAAAAAAAAAATAACTTAAAAGTATTCTTTTGATGCTCACTCATCTCTCTTGCTCTCTCTCCCCCCATCTCTTCTGTAAGTCTCTTTGACACCCTGTTCTTGGCTCTGACACAAACGAGAGAGATGTACACCCAAATCTTTTTCAGAGCAAGATGATGACGCATCAACTGCATTCTGAAAGCGACATTGTAGTCTTGCCTCACTTGACTCCGGTGCTTGGAGCTGTTACGAGTTGTGACCCTCCAAGCGACACGATTTTCAACATTTTTGGGGGGAGGGAGGTGCCTTTATCAACAGTCTCTCAAGTAAACCTTTTCTCCCCTCTAGGTATTAAATGAAGAGTGAGTCTGCAAGATGAACTTTAACACACTCATAAGACAGCATGGGAGAAGAGTCCTGTTTGATACAGCCTCCCCATTGTGTTCGCAATCTTTCTGTTATCATCATTGCTGCAGAGTATACTTTCTATTAAGTGTCTGTCAAGTTACTTAGAAATGGAGCTGCCATTATTATTATTTTTTTGTTAAATCCCTTATCCTTCCCTATACTCTGAGAATCAAGCGATGAAAGCAAGTATAGCCATAGTTTTGTAAATGGCAACGTTACCTTCCTATAGAACATTTGTTAAAGGGTGCAGATTTTAAAAAATGCATATAGAATTACAAATACATGAATATAGATGTAAAAAACTTCTTATAAACCTTTCACCTTCTCAGATCCAATGCTGAATACAGCACAAAGGGGAAGGACTCTAGGAGAGCTGTACCAGCTGCTTTTTTCACAGTGGAGCTTCATCATAAGAAGTTTCCAGAAAACTACCACTGCCAGTAAGTGGATTGCCTCTTACAACACCAGCTGGTAGAACCTATAAACAGGATTCAAGGGTAGCCTCACAAAGAATACATGACCATATCCTATTCTGCTTCTTTCATAGAGCAACAGTGATAGGGTCAAAATTATGGTGCGTAAGACCTATTGTACTGGGGTATCAATACTTCTGATGTATCCTAACCTAAAAGCTTGCGTAATGGTGTAATGTTATCTTTCAACTCATTGAAAAGTCCAGATTCTTAACGTATTAGAAGAATGCATTATCAGTTCAAGTGCATTGAATGAGCCATCAAGCCTTGACAAGATAAAGGGATAGCAGTTTTAACCTTGGGTAAATATTCTGTAAACAACACAGCAGAGTTAACCTTGAGAGTTGGAATGTTTAGTTCCACAGAAATTTTATAATAAGGTACATTAAAATAGATCGTACATTTACTAGGCCAATAGTTCCATCTGAGCGATAGATAATTTCATGCGTACCTCTTCTTTCTACTGTGCGTGCAATATAACATATGAGGCAGGTGCTTCAATGAAGGAAGGCCTGCGCATGGGTGCCCAAATTGTGTGAAAAATGATGGTAAAGGGGACATTATAGAGATCAAGATTGTTACTCAGGTTGAATCCAAATGACTGGTAAGAGAGTTGTCATACTCTGTGATGGTAAAGGCAGTGAAGAAATCATAAGGCGTAAACCTACCCTGTGCTGGAACAGGCAAGCCAAGAGGCTTGTGCTGTATCCAGCGCAGGATAGGGGCCCAAGGTGGCTCAGTCAGAGGCAAGGGGAAACTTTTCCCTTAACCTCTGGGTAAGGCACCCTTGCCCCTATGGGTTTCCTTGGACTTGTGCTACCTCCCGAGGTGGCACAAGCGCGAGGAGGTTGGAACGGCTTCATGCCGCTTCAAACTTGGGAACGAGGGTTGGGATCCAGTATAAGTGCTGGATCCCAGTCCCACCTCCCGATCCCCGCCCATCCCTGGGGCCGCCCACCGCCTGCCCTTCCTTACCCAGGAATGCCTCCCTCCTACCTCCTTCCCGCCTCCTCCCCACCCACCCCAGAGCCTTGCATTGGCCCAGCCAGGCCAATGCACGCCTTGCTGAGGAAGCCAGTGCGGCGGCTTGTGTCAGCCTCCATAAGTTGGCGCACCTGTGGGCGCCAGACCAGCTTCCTCTTGAGGAGGCACGAATGTGCCTGACGTCATTTTTGCGACCCTTCTGGGTCAGCATAAGGGACTTGCTCTGGCCCATGGGCACCTCTGGATTGCTGCGCCCATAATTCTCTAATTGCCATCACATTTGCTCAGTACAGCTTTAGCACTATCTTCTCCCATATTAACCTGCCGGAGAACTCTGATCCTCACTGGAGGGACTTCTCTCTGTCTCCTCACCATCTGCGGTGTGGCAGCTGGGCATGTGAGAGTTGCATCTTTTCAGCTGTAGAACCCAAATTGTGGAACAGTCTTCCTATGCCAGTTCACCTGACTTCATCACAAGATATTTTGTTTTGGATAATTGCATCTTATAGATATTTTAGCAGTTGTGCTTTTGTTTAACATTATATATGTTATTATTTACAGTTGGCCCTTGGTATCCACAGATGTCACAGCCATCATAGGACCTCTGGCCACAACCATAAATGCCTTGAGATTGCATCTCGAGGTGTTCTGAGGCTCATAGAGGCTACACATGGCCTCCCTGCAGTGGCATCACTAGGATTCGCGTCACCTGGTGTGGGAGGCCTGCACATCACCCCATGCAGTGGGCGGGGCAACGCCTCAAGCGGTGGGCATGGTGATGTACCATCACCCCGACCCCACTGGTTTTTTGGCTGTACCTTTTGTTAGAACACAGATATTTCAATGTGGTTTGTTTCACTGAATTCTGCATGAAATTACGCATTGATTGATATATAACATGATGGTCTTATTCCTCCAAACTCTGATTTTAGTGATTTTGAAAACTTGTAGAGTCACACACACGCACCCCTTGTCAACTTACTAACACCTTATTGCAGCAGTTCTCAAACTTTTAGCACTGGGACCCACTTTTTAGAATGGGTGTGTCTAGGACCCATTGGAAGTTATGTCATGGCCAGAAGTGACATCATCAAGCAAATTAAAATAAATAATTATAAATAATTACATTAAAATAAAATAAATAATTAAATAAGGGGGAGCCAGTCCTGTTCCACCAAGTGAATCTACTCTGAAGTAAGTTCTATTGTGGTCAATGGGGCTTAGTCTCAGGAAAATGTGGGTAGGATTGCAGCCTGTGAGCCCAATCCTATGCATGTCTACTCAGAAGTAAGTCCCATAGTGGTCAATGGAGTTTACTGTCGAGGAAGGAGAAGCTTCTTAACTGTTGCTGCCTGCGGAATGCAGCCTCAAAGACTCAACCTACACGTTAGAGAGCACTTCAGACATAAGTCCTTCATTATTTCAGTCTGTATTTACAAGGTAATGGAAAATAACAGCAGCATAGCAAAGAAACATAAAGACTGCACAACGTGCAATATACATAGACGGTTTGGCACAATGAGAGGATGCGGGGACAAAGGAGCGAATAAGCAGCCCATCCTGGGGCATTCCGTGTATAAATGCTTTTATGCGAATGCCCGAAGTCTACGAGCAAAGGTGGGAGAACTGGAATGTCTGGTGACAAGGGAAAATATTGACATAGTGGGCATAACGGAAACCTGGTGGAATGCGGAGAATCAGTGGGATACCGCAATCCCGGGCTATAAACTCTACAGGAGGGACAGGCAGGGGCGTGTTGGAGGTGGGGTGGCCCTTTATGTTAAGGAAGGGATAGAATCCAGCACAGTAGAGATTGAAGGTGGGTCCGACTCCACCGTAGAATCTCTGTGGGTTAAATTACCAGGCTTGTGCAGCAATGTAATACTGGGGACGTGCTATCGTCCTCCAGACCAGAAATCTGATGGGGACCTTGAAATGAGGAAACAGATCAGGGAGGTGACAAGGAGGGACAGGGTTGTAATCATGGGGGACTTCAATTATCCTCATATTGACTGGGTCAATTTGTGTTCTGGTCACGATAAGGAAACCGGATTTCTTGACGTGCTAAATGACTGTGGCTTAGATCAGCTAGTCAAGGAGCCCACCAGAGGACAGGTGACTCTGGATTTAATTTTGTGCGGTACGCAGGACCTGGTTAGAGATGTAAACGTTACTGAGCCATTGGGGAACAGTGATCATGCTGCGATCCGTTTTGACGTGCACGTTGGGGGAAGAATACCAGGCAAATCTCTAACAAAAACCCTTGACTTCCGACGGGCGGACTTCCCTCAAATGAGGAGGCTGGTTAGGAGGAGGTTGAAAGGGAGGGTAAAAAGAGTCCAGTCTCTCCAGAGTGCATGGAGGCTGCTTAAAACAACAGTAATAGAGGCCCAGCAGAGGTGTATACCGCAAAGAAAGAAGGGTTCCACTAAATCCAGGAGAGTGCCCGCATGGCTAACCAGCCAAGTTAGAGAGGCTGTGAAGGGCAAGGAAGCTTCCTTCCGTAAATGGAAGTCTTGCCCTAATGAAGAGAATAAAAAGGAACATAAACTGTGGCAAAAGAAATGTAAGAAGGTGATAGGGGAGGCCAAGCGAGACTATGAGGAACGCATGGCCAGCAACATTAAGGGGAATAATAAAAGCTTCTTCAAATATGTTAGAAGCAGGAAACCCGCCAGAGAAGCGGTTGGCCCTCTGGATGGTGAGGGAGGGAAAGGGGAGATAAAAGGAGACTTAGAGATGGCAGAGAAATTAAATGAGTTCTTTGCATCTGTCTTCACGGCAGAAGACCTCGGGCAGATACCGCTGCCCGAACGGCCCCTCCTGACCGAGGAGTTAAGTCAGATAGAGGTTAAAAGAGAAGATGTTTCAGACCTCATTGATAAATTAAAGATCAATAAGTCACCGGGCCCTGATGGCATACACCCAAGGGTTATTAAGGAATTGAAGAATGAAGTTGCAGATCTCTTGACTAAGGTATGCAACTTGTCCCTCAAAACAGCCACGGTACCAGAAGATTGGAGGATAGCAAATGTCACGCCTATTTTTAAAAAGGGAAAGAGGGGGGACCCGGGAAACTATAGGCCGGTCAGCCTAACATCCATACCGGGTAAGATGGTGGAATGCCTCATCAAAGATAGGATCTCAAAACACATAGACGAACAGGCCTTGCTGAGGGAGAGTCAGCATGGCTTCTGTAAGGGTAAGTCTTGCCTCACAAACCTTATAGAATTCTTTGAAAAGGTCAACAGGCATGTGGATGCGGGAGAACCCGTGGACATTATATATCTGGACTTTCAGAAGGCATTTGACACGGTCCCTCACCAAAGGCTACTGAAAAAACTCCACAGTCAGGGAATTAGAGGACAGGTCCTCTCGTGGATTGAGAACTGGTTGGAGGCCAGGAAGCAGAGAGTGGGTGTCAATGGGCAATTTTCACAATGGAGAGAGGTGAAAAGCGGTGTGCCCCAAGGATCTGTCCTGGGACCGGTGCTTTTCAACCTCTTCATAAATGACCTGGAGACAGGGTTGAGCAGTGAAGTGGCTAAGTTTGCAGACGACACCAAACTTTTCCGAGTGGTAAAGACCAGAAGTGATTGTGAGGAGCTCCAGAAGGATCTCTCCAGACTGGCAGAATGGGCAGCAAAATGGCAGATGCGCTTCAATGTCAGTAAGTGTAAAGTCATGCACATTGGGGCAAAAAATCAAAACTTTAGATATAGGCTGATGGGTTCTGAGCTGTCTGTGACAGATCAGGAGAGAGATCTTGGGGTGGTGGTGGACAGGTCGATGAAAGTGTCGACCCAATGTGCGGCGGCAGTGAAGAAGGCCAATTCTATGCTTGGGATCATTAGGAAGGGTATTGAGAACAAAACGGCTAATATTATAATGCCGTTGTACAAATCGATGGTAAGGCCACACCTGGAGTATTGTGTCCAGTTCTGGTCGCCGCATCTCAAAAAAGACATAGTGGAAATGGAGAAGGTGCAAAAGAGAGCGACTAAGCTGATTACGGGGCTGGGGCACCTTCCTTATGAGGAAAGGCTACGGCGTTTGGGCCTCTTCAGCCTAGAAAAGAGACGCTTGAGGGGGGACATGATTGAGACATACAAAATTATGCAGGGGATGGACAGAGTGGATAGGGAGATGCTCTTTACACTCTCACATAATACCAGAACCAGGGGACATCCACTAAAATGGAGTGTTGGGCGGGTTAGGACAGACAAAAGAAAATATTTCTTTACTCAGCGCGTGGTCAGTCTGTGGAACTCCTTGCCACAGGATGTGGTGCTGGCGTCTAGCCTAGACGCCTTTAAAAGGGGATTGGACGAGTTTCTGGAGGAAAAATCCATTATGGGGTACAAGCCATGATGTGTATGCGCAACCTCCTGATTTTAGGAATGGGTTAAGTCAGAATGCCAGATGTAGGGGAGAGCACCAGGACGAGGTCTCTTGTTATCTGGTGTGCTCCCTGGGGCATTTGGTGGGCCGCTGTGAGATACAGGAAGCTGGACTAGATGGGCCTATGGCCTGATCCAGTGGGGCTGTTCTTATGTTCTTATGTTCTTATGTACATGACCACCAGCCTCCCCTGCCTTCCCACATGAGGGCTCTTGCAGTCCTTTTAAAGCAGTGTGCGTGAATTAGGAAGGGTGGTGTCTCCTCCTGCTGGTGCTAGCTCAACACCTGTTACAATTAGTGAGCTTTCTTTTCACCTGACTCTTGGTGATTCAGCTTTTTACACGGCTTGGGCCCTACCTTATCCAGGGCAAATTTCCCTGGGTTATTTTCTAACCCTGACACTTACTCTGTAGCCTGCCTGCAATAACCCCCCCCCCTCCAAAAAAAAAGAATCAGTGAGATCTTCAGCCCTCCCCAGTGTCCAGTTAAAGTTCTTCTGTTTCAAGCAGATAAAGATAAAGACCCACCTGCCTTTGCAAGTACAAAATAGAAAACTTCCCCTTACCAGCTGAAGCCTCTTTTGGGTCCTTTTTGGGGGGGGGGGTGAGGGGAGGCTGCCTTCTGGAGCAGCTCCATCAGATCAGGACCATTCTGGTGTCCTCACATTCCCCTTTGCCTGGCCTGACTACCAGCCTGTGAGGCTGCTTTGCTTTCCATAGGGCTCAATAGGGCAGCTGGGAGGCAGGGACCTCCTTCTCAGGTGTTTTTTTGGGCTGCATTAATTGGATCAGGACCATTATGATGTCCTTGGAGTTCTCTCTGCCTGCCCTTTCTGACAGACTAAGCTAGTCCGCTGAGTAAACGCAGCCATGTGGCTTCGTTTCAATAGACTTGCAGCTGGGAGGGAGGGAGAGAATTCCTTCTCATGTTTTTGGGGACTGAATACATTGGATCGGGACCATTCTGATGTCGTTGAATTCCTCTCAGCTTGCCCTTTCCGATGGACTATGGCAAGTTCGCCTACTCACGAGTAAACACACAATACGGCTCACTTTCACTTTCCATAGGGATCAATTCATTTTTTCTTTCCGGTTTTTTGGCCATAACTTTTGAACAAATGGAGCAATTTCAATTCTGTGTTTTGCATTGCATTCCACTGGACATTTTGCATCCAACGGTGTATGGCATGATGTGGTAGCTCCTAATGCCGCGATGATAGCGCTTCAGCTCCCCAGGGCTTGTCACCCCCCAGCGCGTCGCCCGGTGCGGACCGCACCCCTTGCACTCCCTAGTGACGCTACTGCCTCCCCGTGCCTGAGAAGGCATGCTGGAACCTTCTGAGGTGCACTTCTGGAAGTGCATCTCAGGAGGTTCCAGAATGCATGGAGGTCACGTGCAACTGCCTGTGCTTCAGTTTAGTGAAAAACTGGAGGTGCACCTCAGAAGGCTCCATCAGGTCTTCTGAGGTGTGGGAGGGCCATGCATGACCTCCCAGAACTTCAGAAAGTCTCCCTCCTGCTGCGACTAGAAGACTCTTCCAGTTGCATCCAGGAGGTCAGGTATCCCTTTAAGGATGTGAAAAGGGCCCTCCAGAGCAGGTTCAGAACCTGTGAGGAGTCAAATCTGCAGGTTCTGAACACACTGAGGGCCCGTCTGTATTATTTTCATCTTTCAACATGTAGGCTGCCTTAAGTACAGCCCACTGCAGGAAGGTGGAATAATGGCAATGATAAATAATGATGATGGGCTGGTTCCCGAGGAGCAAACAAAATAGTACTTCTGCTCACACAAGGGGTATATGCCACTTCAGCTGGCTCCCCCCTCTATCAGCACTACTCTATCTACTGCGCTATTCCTGATAATCCCCTGACCCTCTGGATCAACTTTGGGAGGATGCAAGAAAGCCCCATTCTATGCATTGAGCACCAATTGTGGTTCCCTGGTTTAATGATGATGATGATGAAAACTGAGTAGTCCTAATCACAACAAGGATGTTTTCTAAGGAAATGGACTGATAATCTCTGAATGGTGAAAAGAATTGGGCCAAAATAGCTTGCCATAAACTTTCCGCCCATTTGCTTATTTACTTAAGACATTTTGAATGATCTCAGTACATACTCATAATTGTGGAATAGACCAAAAATGCATGCTTGGCCTAGTAACTCCCAGTCTTGTATTGTTTCCAGCACAGTAAACCCCCACCTTTCAATGAACAAAGTACCCCTTTAAGGATGTGAAAAGGGCATTTATACGCCTATAGTCCTTTGAACACTTGAAGGCAGAAATTGTACATTATCTTTGGTGCTCATTGTATCTGAAAATTCATCTCTCAATCACTTTTTCATTCATTATATGACTCAAGCATGGGGTTTTTTCCCCCCACAAAGGAGAGATGGATGAATGCATGTGGAGTATCTATTACCTCTAGAGGATGATAATTCTGGGACTGATATTACAGCATCAGCAAGTCAGTCTTAGTTTATTATCATGCTGAGACATCAGTCCCAAAAGCACAGCTTTTGAGGAGCTGCTAAGTTTTCATTGTGACATAATTCAGCTTCAGAGCACATGACCATTCATAGAAAGAGGAAAGATTAAAAATAGTCATCTTCTCAAGATAGCTAACTGGTAACTGGGAAAAAAGACACAATTTGTGCTGGGTCTTCACAAAAGCTGGCAACAGGATAAAACAGCAAGGCTTGGAAGGGTAGTTTCTGTACTTACAAATATCCTTGGTTTTTAAAATGCCAATGCAAACAGATGTTTCGGGTGGTAAGGAACTGTGTATATAAATACAGTGCTTTCCCAATGAAAATGGATTATACCTTACAGAATGGTGTCTCCTGATTTTGCTATTTGGCATGTACTTTACATGATCCCACATGCTATGAGTAATAATTCCAAGCCAGACTATAGTTCTGGGGTCGCAGCGCCTTAAAGAAATGAAAAAGATTGAAGTCCTTGGGATTAGACCATCACCAGGTAAAGGGGAAGCATCTAGTGTAGCCTTTCAGGTACTAGGAGATTGTGTCCCAGTTCCAGTCAGGATCTTAACAACTAAAATAGCTAAAATAGCTCAGGTTTTTGGCAATTGTGCTCATATAGCTTTCACTAGTGCCAGCCTTTATAGCCACTTCTCTCTCTAAGACAGCAGAAATAAGAATATTTGGTTACAATGAGAGGGCACAACAGGGGTGGGGCTGATTGGATTCTAGGAGGGGGCAAGATGGGAGGTGGGTTCCCAGTTTCATTATCTATCTATCTATCTATCTATCTATCTATCTATCTATCTATCTATCTATCTATCTATCTATCTATCTATCTATCTATCTATCTATCTATCTATCTATCTATCTGCCTGCCTGCCTGCCTGCCTGCCTGCCTGTCAGGGCCATGGCATGAAAAAGATTGGAGATTACTGCTCTACAAGAACAGTTTTAGAAGTGGGAACACCTGTGCTGTACCAGCTAAACAGGAAACTCAACAAGCACGATATTGGAAAAATTATTACCTTTACTAAAATGTGTCATATCAGTGAAACATGCTGGAAAAAAGAAAGATACTATATAACAAGAGATAGGGGTGGGGGGGGTTGATACTGTAAATCTTCAGCAGTCAGGGACAGTACAGAGATTAAACCAGCTCCTCTAAATCTTCAACTGCTATTGTCAACAGGGCAAACAATGGAATACAATTCTGAAAAATGTAAAAACAAAACAAAACAAAAAATGAATTGCATTACATTGGGTAGAAAATATCTTTTTTTTGGGGGGGGGGTAGTAAATGCCATAAGCAATGTTTATGTTACGCTACGGTGGGATTGCTCTATCATAAATAGTATTGAAACTGGAAGCATGGATTCATATATTATAATTTCCAGCATACACAACGCACTCATTAATGTTTAATGGACTCTGGAGAGTATGGATTATACTGACTGTTTAACAAAGACTTATCCAGGGAATGATGGATGTGCAAGAGTAGCACAGCACCCGCCAGGGCCTCAGCCTGCTAATGTGCAAATGCAGAAGGGCACAATGCAGTGCAATCAGTTAGGGTGGGTTCACCCAGCCTATGTCTTCATGAACTTGTTTTATGCAACCTGCCATGTTAAATAGAGTGATGAGCTGGTGCATCTCACCCTAGTTCCGGCAGCTTATTCTGCAGCCCATTGCGAGTCCTGTCATTCATGGTTAGTGCTCCAACAGTTAGCTCTGAATCAGAGATGCAAATGTTGTTGTGATCAATCTGGAGAAATGTCTCTCAATGCCCCACTTTCTCGATATGGTCCAGTGGTGTAGCTAATGATTGTGTAGGGCAGTGTGGAGCTCAAAATGATGCCCCACATGTGATGTCACAATTGGAAGTGACATAATGCACGGGCTTTTTGAGAAGTGAAAACTGGGAGAAAACCTGCCTCCCCCCCTCCCAGCAGATCACCACTCACTTGCTCTGCTGCCCCCCCTCCCATCCAGTGGCATAGCATCTATTTGCTACATGGGGTCAAAGAAGATTTTGTATCCTTGCCTCCATCACAAAATCAAATTTAATTAAGTAAATAAATAAAAAGTGTGCCTCTTATTGGTTAGAGACACTGTGCTGGGGTGAAGAGGGTCAGTTATTGTCCCCCTGCTAATATAAGGGGAGAACCACTTGAAAAAGTACCTCTTTACCCAGTTAGCAGGAGTAACTGTGTTGTGATACATGGAAATGAGAGCTGACTCATATTAACAACTTTTTGGTTCCGTGCTGTATCATAATATCATCTCATTGGCTCTCAGAACAATCAGTCTCATAGGTCAGTTTTGAAATCCACTTGTTGTTCCATAAGGCAATTGTGATTTCATTTTCTGGTTAATTGGCCATAACGTTTGATAGAATACAGATATTCCAATGTGGTTTGTTTATTTGCATTCTATGTTAAATTACCTTTCCAATGATACATAGCATGATGGCATTATTTGTTCATAGCAAGATTTTCATAATTTTGGCCACTAGTATCAAGGTCAGCTTGTTGCCCCCCTAAAGCTTGTTGCCCAGTGTACCCCCTGCACCCCCTTAGCTATGCCACTGATATGGTCCAGTCCAGCATACTTTATTCCTGTGACATTTATTCCTTTAGAAATAGGATTGGTGCAAGAAGCAAGTGTTTACCCATTCATTAAATTATGGGATGCAATTATAATTTGGGATGTAAAATGGTTCTTCAAAGAGCCATTGTAGCAGGTCAGATCCACCCATGAGAGTGGGTTAAGTAGCTGCTTCAAGGAGCAGACTAAGGGAACAGGTAGTCAGCATTGGTGTGCATTTGTCCGTTTCAATGCTTCACCTGGAATCCGTTCCAGTATAAAACTTGGGCATTATGTCACATTTTGTGGAGCCAATGGAGAGGGCATGATCAGTAACCAATGTAAAGGAATTGTTGACCAGATAATATTGGAGGAAGGTTATGGTAGGTCATCAATGGGCCCCAGTCCTTGCTTGATGATGGCCCTGAGCCCATAGCAAAAGCATCAGCCTAGATCAGGGCTTTCCAAAGTATGAATTGCAACCCACCAGTGGGTTGTGATCCCTGGTGGGTTGCTGGCCTGGAAGAGGTCTCTGGAGCATCATGAAACAATGCAGCACATCTCGACCTGCCAGTGTGGACAAGGTGGGTCACAGTGCCAAAAGTTTTTTGGAACTGCTAGCCTAGATGATGAAAGATAGGTCTATGTCTGGGCTACTTAATGCTGATTGCTTGATGTGGGTCATATTGAGGCTATCAAAGGCCTGATTGCATCAGATGTCCCAATGCAGCTTAAGAGTTTGAGACCGCTGTAACAGGTCTATCAAAGGTCTGGCTTGGGTGGCAAATTAGGAATTGACTGTAGTACTTGGCCATTGTGAGGAAGCTTAGTGATTGCTTTTTGGTTGTGGTGAGAAGGATGTAATGATGTGGACCTTATGTGGGGCAAGCGAGAGGGTTCTATGACCAATCAGGTAATCTAGGTATTGTAATTCTTGGACTCCCAGGGCATTCTTTCAAGGTTTGGCCTGTAATCTTGCTTTTCCTAATGCCATAAAGATGATCTGCAGATGGAGAAAATGGTTGATGTCATTAATGAAGGTCATGGCATAGGTTTTGCAGGGGCCCAGGACTTGATCTAAGTGGCAATAAAAAGTTGTGACCACTCAGTGAAGGCCAAACGGTATTAGTTAATGGGCAGCCCAATCCTGAGCTGCCTAGGGCGTGGGGCTGCTTCGGTGCCAAAACTGCTGGTGCGGTATCCCACGAACTCCGGCCATCTGCCTCTGCCTCCTCAGAAGAAGGGGACTTTCGTCCCCTTCCCTTGAGTAAGGGAAGTAGCCCCTCAATGGGGCTACTCAATTCTGTACAGCACTTGAACTGGCGCAGAATTGATGAGTCCCATGTTGGGCCACCCGGCCCCACATGGGGCTCAGGATCCAATGGAGCTGAGCTCCATCTGTTCGACCCTACACTCTCTCCTGCCACGCTTCTCCCTGTTCTCTCCCTGCCCTTTCCCTACCTCCCCCACCACAGAATGCCTCCCCCATCTCCCCCCAAGCCCCCACTTACCTTTCTATCACTTGGTGGTTCGGGTGACCGCCAGGCAGTGGAACACGGGCCCAGCACCGGAGCTGGCTAGCTCTGGTGCTGGGCCTGTGGTAAGGGCTTGCAAATGTGCCTTACGGCATGTTTGTGACAGTATGCGCTGGCAATAAGCCGGTGTGCATGGGTCTGAATCTGGCCCTGATACAGCATTTGAGAGATGGCAAAAGCCTGCCAGTACCCTTTCATCCAACTGAGGGTGGATATAATGCAAGCCTCCCCAGGTTGGTTGGGAGCACAACCGCCCTGGGCAAGGATAGGCATCAGCCTTTGCAATCTTATGTCTTACCTGCTTACCCACAGTGGTGGGGCAGTGTCTTTTCTTTTTAACAGTGAAAAACACCACTAGCTTTGTGGATGGCAAAAAGAAATAACAGCAAATATTAATAGCATAGAGTTATTATTAGTTTATCTGACTCAAAATATCCCATCATCCATTAAAGACACTAAGAATTCTCTACTGAAAATGGAGGCCTTGAATAAACAGTATCAATTTGATAATAACATGAGTTGTAACACGTGATGACTACACTTGACATAATAATGGAATTCAGACACTAAACCTTGATCCTTTTCTTTTGCTATGTAAACCACTTTTAAACATTTTTGTTGGAAAAGATACATAAATATTTTTTGGAATAATAATATTAGGAATAATAATATTAGGTAACAGCAACAACAAAAATAATACACCCAGTCATGTGCCTTTTGTGATAAAAGGACAAACTGTCAACTTGCAAATAGCAGGTGTTAGTCTGCAGAGACTCATAGGGCGCAATCCTAACCCCTTATGTCAGTGCCTTCCAGCACTGGCATAGTGGGGCCAATGGGACATGTGCTGCATTCTGCAGTTGGGTGTCACTCACGGAGCCCTCCTCAAAGTAAGGGAATGTTTGTTCCCTGACCTCAGAGCTGCATTGCCCTTATGTCAGTGCTGCAAAGAAGTGCTGGGTTAGAATTGCGCCCATAGTCTATCAGGAGTCTATCAGTGTCTCTGACTATCAGTCCTGACTATGGCCAGGACTATTTTCCTTACCTCTCACAGCCCCCTGATCACCCCTCCCCACCACAGTAGAATGCAGCATGCACTGCCAAGGCACAGCTGCATGCTATAGCATAGCAAGGATTGAACTGGGCTGGCAACTAATGAGTTTATAATTGAAACAGCAGAATTTCCAATGAATCACCTGTATAAGTTATGCTTGCCACATTGGTCTTTACTTGCAACAACGTCACTTTTAACCACTCAAACCCTACAAATATAAGGACCAGCATCATATGCCAAACTTATGAACAAACAATTCTCAAAAGGCCAAATACAGATCACATGTATGATGGTGTTATACTGATGACGTCTTCGTCAATTTGGACCAGTGGCAAAGAATGTTTGGCTCAATTTAAACAAGTATGTCAAATTCACATATACACAGTACTATGGAGAATTCAAAAATTCCTTTTCTTGATGTTTTAAGAACACAAGAAGATAAGAAGAGGCCCGCTGGATCAGGCCATAGGTCCATCTAGTCCATCTTCCTGTATCTCACAGTGGCCCACCAGATGCCTCAGGAAACACACAAGACAACAAGAGACCTGCGTCCTGGTACCCTCCCTTGCATTTGGCATTCTGAGGTTTTCCTGATCATAGAGAATCACAAGATTGTAACCTACCGAAACTCACCTTTAACTGAAGTTCCTTCCCCACCACCCCAGACGTGTTTAAAATGATTGGCAACCTTCAGTCTCGAAAGACTATGGTATAAGCCTACAGCACCTGGTATTCCCAGGGGGTCTCCCATCCAAGTACTAACCAGGCCTGACCCTGCGTAGCTTCCGAGATCAGATGAGATTGGGCATGTGCAGGGTAACAGATGCTGATGATGCAATCATGTTTTTAAAAAGCATCATCATCATCACAACAATAACAAAAAATGTAAAAAGTACATTCTACAGAAGGGGTAACTTCTTCATATGATTGAACACAACATCCATACGGAATTCATATTTTCATGAGTCTGTTCACAAACAAAAGGAGAATGTTAAGAAAGAACACCGCATCAATTTTGTGATTGACTTCCATCCAGCACCTCCTAATTATCGTGTGTCAATTAAGGACTACTATTTCCTGGTAGCCAACTCACCACATCTTGCCAAAGTCATCAGCAGCCTCCCACCATTGCTTTCCACTAGTCTCCTATTCTATATAAATAAGTAGTGAGAACTGAAAGAAAACCACTCACCATCAATCCTGGAATTCAATTACTGTGAACTCATTTGCACGTACTTTCAGGAAATGATCACCTTTGAAAACACAACAACTTGCAAAACATTTTTTAGCAAATAGAACATTGCCTGCAGGACTATCCCTGTAAAATATCTTTGTTGTTGAATGCAAGCTCCCCGGAAGCTCATACCATATTCAGTATGTCGGTCAAATGACAACAGACCTTTGGGCACTTTCAAAATCACAAGTCTGCAATAACAATGAATTTGCTCAGTCTGTTGCAAAACGTTTTAATTCTGTTTTAATTCTCTGATTTAGAGGTATTTCCGATTGTGGAACCATCAGATCCTGAGATACTGGAGGAAAGAACAAATTCTGGAATACGTAAACGAGAGGTGCTGATACCAGATAGCCTCGATCTTGAGGACTGGTGTGTTCATGTCTCTTTTATCCACTCTGCTGAGAACTTCACCACCATCTGTGCTCTTCAAACCATCATCCCCTGGCTTGCATTTAAATCAAAATGGTATTTTACTGAAGATGGCAGACGCTGAAATATTTATCTTAAAAATTTTTAACCTCTTTTGTCAACCACTTATTTGTATAATATTACCATCTAGAGTCTGACAGTATCTTTCAGGGATCCAGAGCCTCCTTACCTGTAGCATGTTGGGTTGTGTTTTTGATTGAAAAATATAAGTGCACGGAAAATCTTTTCTATGGATAAAATGGATCAACATGTAAATGAATGGAAAAACATGAAATGAGGCATGGTCATGGGTGCAGAGTCTTTGAGGCCAGGAATTGGAATGGACAGATGTTACCTCAGCATCAACACCACCATTTATATGTGTCGGTTCCGTTGTTGAACAGTTTGGAAAAAGCTTTGTACAAAATGTGAGTCTCCTTGGATTTCTTGTGGCCCGAGCACCTTAAACAGTGTTCAGAGTAGAAATCTAACAAGCCATGGATATTTTCATAACTGTGCATGGATCATTTCTTAGGTCAGGACTGTTTGATGGTTCAGTGGTATTGGAAAGGGCACATAGATTTTCAAGGACAGATTTTAAATCACAGTGATGTTGTTAAGGCTTCAAGATAAGAAAGAAGCTCAACAAAGCACAGCCACTAAATTTACACCTTTCTTTGACCCAAATAATGCAACATGTGGCATATATCAAGATTTTCTGATGAAGCGATGCACACATGGGCTGTTCAATACTCTGCTTAGCTATTCATTTGGGATGCTGTCATCTAATGCATCCTTGAGTGGAAAGCCAGATCGAGTAAGTCCTTAGCAGAAGATACCAAATGTAATGTGGTGTTTTGCTTTTATCAGTTCTGGCAGAGGTGTAAACTTTTCCCCCTAAACTGTGCTTGCTGAGTTTTACATTAGCGTTTGCCAAGGAAAAACACCAATTATGAAACAAAGTGTCCATGCTGTTTTATGATCAAAAGAGAGATTCATTCATTAATAGATGTTTTCCCCCAATGGGATTATTTAAGATTACAAATCAAGACTAAAAGTCTATTCTCATGCGCTAGGCCACAGATCTTGCCACACTGGGAGATGGAAAGCGGTCATTTGCAGGCTGCTTCATACATTGTGCTTTTCCTTCCTTCCTTCCTTCTTTTCCTTTGCTTGTACTCTGCTAATTAAAAAAAAAGAAAATTGTAGGGGAGACATTGTGTTCATCATCACTGATAGTATTGGCATCCCAACCCATGTGCTAACCTTTCCCCTACACACAGAGCCTCAGGTGTTATGATGTTGCCTTCCCTGCCCATGTGCTTCCTAACCATGTTCATGATTAGGAAGGAGAGAGCATCCCCTTACAAGAACATTTGATGGCAAGAACAGGGAGTATTGATGGTCTCCCTCATATATTATTCCTCAACGTACATTATTCCTCAACGAAATAGCTGTGAATTGACTGAGCTGTTGCCATCTGCTGGTCATCTGAGGACACTGGGCTCCAAGGTCATCAGGATCTTCCGGAGGGCCAATCCTTGAAGAGCTGTTGCCACTTGATGAGAACATCAAGAGTGGTACTCCCCTGCATCAGTTATATATTCTGAGGGGTAGAGCTTGCACCTGGCATGGCCTTCCTAACACAATTGCTGCATCTTTTTTTTTGCACCACTGCTACTTTGGTCCTTGGACTCCAGTACCAAAGAGAGGCTTTCCTAACAAAGTATCTCTCCATCAGTGCCTTGTGTACTACTGACCGTCATTTTGCCCACCCACAGTGAGAAAAAGGCAATTTAATATTTTGGATGCCGGAGGTTACAGGAGTCTATCAAGTAAAAACTGATGTGCCAAATTATAACTTGAATTATGTACGTGTGAGTAATCCGATTGGGATGTTTTCCAAGTTCCAAATATTCTCCACCCTTACCTACTGTGAAAACAAAGTCCTCCTCTTCAAAGCTCTATGTTCTAGACATGTATTGCACGAGGGGAAGGGAGAAGAACTGAAAGTTTATTCCAAGTGTAAATAAGAACCTGGCTTTTGACAGAAGGGCTATGTACTCACAGGTTAACAAATGGCCTAAGCAAAGAACTGTTGACCTCTCCTTGCACATCTCTATCGCATGATTATCATTTATTTACAGGGCACTAAAGGAAGTGGGGAAGGAATGAAATGGGAAACAATAAAATCACCAGTAGCCATCCCTGCAACTATTTCCCAAATCCACTAAAAAAAATAGAGATGAATACAGGTGAATCTTTTCTATCTCAGCCTTGGTCCTGGCAATATATGATTACTTTTCAACAATATAAGGCACATAAGTGCCTTTTCATCGTCTGAGGAAAGCATGCCCACTGGCAAATGAATCATATTATAAAAATTGATTGCATCCCAAAAGGGAAAAATGTTATTGAAGATCCAATGGCCTAAGATGATACACCATTGATCATTGTAAGAAATACTTCCAGAAACTGTTTTTAATCTTTCCGCCAGAGCATTAGCAATTATTCTTTAGCCCACGGTGAGTAATGACTCGAGTTTCCCAGTTTCTCAATCGATAAAACATTTACCCTACCGCTACAAATGTGCTCTTCGCTTAGACAAGCAGAATTTTTCTTCCAATTATTCTTTTTTTAGTGTGACCTCATAAAATATTTTTGAGCATATTTCAAGGCTTTTTAAAGAAAGGAGAACAATACTTTCCCTCCCATCTGCCTTTTCTCCTTTCCTTGGCCCTGTTGTGAGGAAGGAGTCATTAAGCTTTCACTGCACTCGGGGTGGCTTATCTCAGAAGCCACAGGCTTGGGTGAGCAAGAAATCACCTCTTGAGCATGGCATTGTGTAGATGGGCAATGCACATACCAACCAACCCCCCCCCCCCCCGTGTGCAAAGCTGCCCTTAGATTCCTACTCTGCTGTATGTTAGATAGGAAAGTTGCCTCATGCCAAGTAAAATCATTAGCCCATTCAGCCCATGCTTTCTCTGACCAGTGGTTGCTGTTCAGGATCTTAGATAGAGATCATTCCCATTAACTCCTCCTCTTAACTGGAGATGTTGAGAACTGAACTTGGGTCCTCCTTCTTGCAAAGCACATGCTGTACCACTGAACGATGATTCCTCCCTGCTTGCCACTTTGAAAAAAAAGAAGAAAGAACATGACATGCAGTACCAAAAACATTTTTGAAATTTGGCCAATGAACTATTCAACAAATCTACACATGTTCTTTTCAGCTGTGGCAAATATATATTGTCAGCAATATATAAAAGCTTCAAAGATTGATTTTTTAAAAAGATTATAAAAAATATTTGATATATTTCAGGTTGTTCCTTGTTATCCGCTGGGGTTCCGTTCCAGAACCCTTAGGCTGCAATCCTAACCACACTTTCCTGAGAGTAAGCCCCATTGAACAAAATAGGTCTTACTTCTGAGCAGACCTGGTTAGGATTGTGCCCTTAGTGGATTAAAAAAAAAATCAGTGGATTAAAAAACAGTGAAAAAAATGGATTTAAAGATCCACATCAGGTTTCTTGCCTCTCCATTGGTCCTAATGGAATAAGGTCTTGTGTCAGCATCTGCACGGGTTTGATTCTAGGACTCCCTGCTGATCCCACCAAATGCGTTAAATAAAAGCAGTTTAAAAAAATAAAAAGTGCGTCCCTTTACAACTGTGGTTTAAAAACAGTTTTTCTTACTGCTGTAGAGAGGCAGCCAGCAAATAGAAATGCAAAGGACCCCCTACCTTTGCATGGCTCAGCTGAAGAATGGAATGATCACTTGCATGACTGTCTCTACAACAGTAAGAAAAGCAGGTTTTTAAACTGTGATTTTAAAGGGATTGATTTTTTCCCCTTCTCCAGGGATCAGCACATTCCTTCTCATTTTCAGTGGCCATTCGTGTTGAGTCAAATCCGTGTATTAAAAAATCTGTGTATAACAAGGTTGGACCTGTACTCATTAGAAAGTCAACATTAAATTGACAAAGATGGACTGTATTTCAGATCTAGAAATACCGGTCTGCATGGAAGCTCAAACCTGCCTTTTGACTATTAGAAAGTGAGTCTTTCAATGTGCTTCTCTTCAACGGAGAATATACATTCTATTTTTCCATGAAGCATTTTTCCATGCATGCATCTGGTATAAAATGCTCAGCTATCCTTTTACATTCTTCCTGCTCTCTGGCTAGAAATGTTTATTATAGTACCTTTATTTCACACACAAATGCAGGAATTCATGATTTTTAAAGCAATGATAGTAGGCTTCTGCAGAGGGGTCGGGTGGCATAGAAGTTACTGTAGCAACTTTCATCTGCTTAGCCCGTACGGTCTTGCCCATTTAAAATCTGAACGGTGTTTAATCCCAGGAAGACATAGCTTGAAAACAACTAATTGCAATGCTGTTTTCAAAAGGAGATGTATTTGCTTAAAGATAATGATCCAGCAATCGCAGAGGGAGCCCAGGAACTTTGGGATGCACTTCCTCTCACTTCTGGGACGTGCCAGCACCTTCTCTCCTTTTGCTGTCTTTGCCGCTGCTGGGCATATCTTCTCTTTTCTCTCTCTCTCTCTCCCTGCTAGGGCATGCCTTCTTTCCCCATTGGAGCACTACTGCCCACCACTACTCCCACTGCTGCAGCAGCTTGTTTGCACTCTCTCCTTCTAGAAAAAGGAGTGGTGGAGACACGCTCTAGCTCACCACTCTCTTTTACTTCTGAAAAAGAAGAGAGATGGTGGCAGGCAGGCAGAATGGCAGAGAGAATCCCATGCTCACTGCCTGAGGTGACCACCTCACCTTGCCTCAAGGAAGGGCGTGACAGTGTGTGGTTTCAAACGTTACAGGAATTGCCTGCCAAGAGAGCCCCCCCCCCATGCTTCTTCTTCTCATGTACAGTAACTAGTCTAACAGCCAGAGCAGTGACTTCAAGGGCTCCTCTGTATCAGTGGCATAGCTAACCAAGTTGCTGCCCGGTGCAAAACAAAATTATGTAGCCCCCCTCCCGGCAATGACATCAAATTTAATTAATTCCATGGGGTCTTTTTATTTGTTAAAGTGAGTGAGAAATGTTAGCTAATATTTTAAAACAGCAAGCACTTGTTGAAAGTACTTATTGCACTTTTCCAGCGCAATCTATTCATGTCTACTCAAAAGTGAGTCCCACTGTGTTCCCTGGTAAGCGAAGTAAGGTAGGATTGCAGCCTTACACAGTTTGAGATGTGCAGGAGGGGACTGGAGACCACCCTAAGAACCAGCAGCTGACCTTGAGGAAGTGGAATCCAGGAATTATGTGAATAAATGATGAGGCCAAACCACCTGCTGCTCAGTGCTCCTTCTGCAACTTGCCTCCCAGGTTGCTGTGCCTTGCTTGCTACCCTCTGCAGGTTCCTGCACATGCGCAGGTAACCTGTCACAGTCAGCCAACTCAGAGTCCAATCCTCTGCATGTCTACTTGGAAGCAAGCCCAGTCTAGTCAATGGGGCTTACTCCCAGGAAAGTGGGAAGAGGATTGCAGCCTTGGAGCCCAATTTTCTGCCTGTCTACTTGGAAGCAAGCCCATTATAGTCAATGAGGCTTACTCCCAGGAAAGTGGGGAGAGGATTGCAGCCTTGGAGAACAATCCTCTGCCTGTCTACTTGGAAGCAAGCCCAGTCTAGTCAATGGGGCTTACTCCCAGGAGAGTGTGGATAGGGTTGCAGCCTCAGAGCCCAATCTCCTGCATATCTACTCAGGAGCAAACCCCACTGGCTTAGATTGCTGAGACAATTGGGCTGCTGCAGCCTTGCCAGGAGGAGAGAGAAGGGTAAGGGGGCAGGCAAGTAGAGAGAGGACTGTGACAAGCAGAGGAGAGCAGGCTATGCAGGGCGGGGGAGTGGTGAGCAACTGGTCCCGCTGCACAAGGGGAACCCCCTCCTCAGTCCAGGCTGGGCTCCACAAGGGTCTCTGGGGGCTATGCCTGCCTATCGGCGGCTCCATCTCTCTCTCTCACACACACCCCCAGTGTCCTGATCAGCATCCAACAGCCCCCCCCACCAACACACTTCTTCCTCCCTCTCTAAACACAAACAAGCACTGACACGCTCTGCTCTGCTCCCCATGTGCCTCTCTTGCCATTTAAGCCAAATAGGGCTTGGGGGGCAGCATGTTGAGCAGGACAGGTGGAGGAAATCACAGAGGGAATGAGGGCTGGCAGGTGCATGAAAGGAAGACTCCGAGGAGGTCTGTGCCCATCACCAGCATCTCAGCTGCAGGAGGGGGAGAGGGCCAGCTCCTCATGCCTGCCGTGACCTACCTTCCATCTCGGCTGCAGGGAGGGGCAACATGCAGTTTCACCCCCCCTCTCCGTGACTGTTGCCTCTTCTTCCTCCAGAGTGCCTGGTACTGGCAGGGCTGCCAGCAGCAGCCCAATTGTTGCGCACAGGTGCTGTTGCCTGCAAGTTGTTGCCCCCTCAGCCACGTTGTTGCCCCCACCCACCCTGTAGCCCGGTGCACCTGCTACCCCCTGCACGCCCCTAGCTATGCTACTGCTCTCTATATAACTGAAAATGCAAATCTCTAACTCATGCAACTCACTGGAGGGGGATGTCCAAGCTGCAACTTTGGTCGCTAAGCCAAAGTTGGGCAGGAGGTTTGGTCTAGAGGGTAGAGCCTTCTTAGCCTGAAGATAACATCAGAATGTCGCCAGTTCGAAACCACCGGCAGCTCCCTGAATGGCGAGACCTTGAAGCAGCTGACAAGCCGAGCCGAATTATTCCATCTGCTCCTCGGTGTGAGCAAAGAAGCGTCTTGGCTGCCCTCCATGTGAGAGATGGAGCTGCTTGTCAGCCTATGTGGGAGGCATTGGAGGCCAGAAGTGAGATCAGACCAGGAAGATCCATTCTGAAATGTAGTTGGTTCTTGAAAGAGAGAACTGTCTATGACCTTAAAAATCCCCTTGAGGAATTTAGAAAAGCCTGCCTATGTAAACCGCCTTGAATAAAGTCAGAGGAGTAATCTGATGACCGGAAAGGAGGTATATAAATACTTAGTTGTTGTTGTTGTTATTAATAAACCAAAATAACAACATGGTGTTGATTGGTAAATCCTCCTGCCTAACAGGGAACTCCAAAGCTGCCCACGTTGAATCAGCCCAATCCTATGGACTACCCTATGACAACGGGCTAGTCCCACTGTCATAAATGGTTTTCAACTCCATGCGCAGTGCACCACTGGTGGGCCATTCTGAGCCACTGCCACAAAGCATCAGCATCATCAGAGGAGTGATACTGAGGTTGTTGGACTGGTGGACACCGGTGGGTGGACACCAGTTGGGCCGGTGTCAGTACGTTGTCATTGGGGGCATCATGGGTGGAGACGGGGAGGGGAATCACTGGGGAGTTACCAGACGAAGAGCAGGAGGGAGAAACCAAGCTGGAGGGGGTGCGATTTAGTGGCAAATGAGTACAGCAAATTCAGTGCCCTTTGGTTTATATCGCATTGCCTGTTTAGTCTCCTTGGACATATGCCAGTTCTATAGCCAGTGTAGATCTGAGAAGACCCATTGGGAATAATGGTGCTTACCTCAAGGAGACCTCCTGATCACACACCCCCCCCCCACTATAGGATGTGGTGTGCACCTCCATGTAAGGCGCATTGGTGCAGTTGTGGGAGATAGGATTGGGGCATAAGAGAGAAGTTGTTGCTTAGTGGAAAAGCTGAGCATGCATAAGGTTCCAGGTTCAATCCATAGCATCTCCTGGTAGGGCAGAGGCGAAATTCCTGTCTAAAATGGAGAAGAACTGCTGCCATCTGAGCTCAATGGGTCAATGAACTGAAGGCAGCTTCATATGTTCAGGCTAAGAAGCATGAATGCTGAAGGAGTGTTTCCTGATCATGTGCTTGAATAGGGTCCATACATTTCATACACAAGCAAATAGATGAACCAATAGCAGGAAACCAATGAAGAAGAAGCTCATAGTTAGTACTTGTGGGACCTCCCAGGTTGTTCTTCTGATAGAACTTCTCACCGAAAAGAAAAAAAAAAATTAGGATTGCATCAGCCTTTCCAATACCCAGACAATCTTAAACCAAGAGACAAAGCTAGAGATTTCTTGTATGAGCGCATGCTATTGTGAGTGAGCATGAAAATGGGTGGCAAGTAGCCCAGGCTTAATCATAAAAATTAGTGTTCAGATGGAATCACTCAAGGATTCATGGGAGACTGTAAGTGAATACTTGGGATTAAATGTATGTGGGAAATCTGCCATACCGCACATACCCAAACATAATTTTGCTGATATGTTTATGGACTCAGAGAATGACATCCTGCACAGTTGCATGGACTTACAAGTCTTTCACGTTTTCTAGAGGACACACTGATGAAACAGGGGTGTATCTCAGGAGGTAAGTCCCATGGTGCACATTTGGGCAAAAGCAGGAAAAGGAGATGTGTAAATCACTTCTGCATTTGCTGCTTTTCTGTTATGTTTGAAATTCGCTGTTCCTGCGAGTGATATTAGAGAGGGGTTTAATGGGGTAGCTCTGGCTACAGAGTCTCCGATAAGAGTGTCTCGGTAACCCTCCAGATCAGAATATGAAACCACTGATACCCAATAAAACTTTAATTGTCTTTAGCCTTATAGTTCAACTTCAGTGAGGTCTGGGTGCAGGTTACTCCTAGAGGAAGCTGCTCCAGCACCACTTTTACTAGGGTTCATGGGATTCAGTATCATTTTCAGTTGTTTTCCATATGAATCTCCTTTGTACTGAATCAGACCATAGGTCCATCAAGGTCAGCATTAGCAACGCACAGTCCAATCCTGAGCTGACCGGGGCGCACGGTTGCAGCGGCGCTGAAAATGGTTGCCACTACATCCTGCATGCCCAAGGCAGCCGCCAGCGGCACCTCGGGACAAGGGGACTTTCATTCCCCTTCCCCTGGGTAAGTGCAGTAGCCCCACAATGGGACTACTCAATTCACTGCCAACCCAAACGTGGGCGGTGAATCAAGAGCCTCTGTGTAAGGCGGTGAGCCCTACACAAAGGCTTTGGATTTGGTGGAGCAAAGCTCCACTGGACTTATCTCTCTCCCTCCCCCGCCCTCTCCCCACCTCCCCGACATGCCTCCTCCCTGCCCTCCACCTACCCTCTGCTCGCCTCCCCTCCCTGGAATGTCTCCTTCCCAATTTCCCCCAGGCCCCTGCTTACCTCTTCGCTGCTCAGCGGTCCGCACGACCACCGAGTGGTGGAGGTTGGATGCCCACCCGGTGGTAGCCCGGCACTGGCCAGCGCTGGGATACCACCAGCGCTCACCCAGCGGTATGACCCGCAAATGTGCCATAAGGCCCAGGATTGGGCTCACAGTCTGGCAATGACTCCAGGGCTTCAGACAGGATTTTTTTTTCTGCCCTATCTGAAGATCCCAGGAGTTGCAACTACAACCTTCTTCATGCAAAGCACATACTTTACAACTGAGCCATGCTCCTCCCCCCCATATGCTTTTGATAGGTCATAAACTGCTGTATGCCATTAATTGTGGAGAAAATGGGGTTTATTATTATTATATAATAATGATTTTATATTATATATAATAAAAAACTGACAGCTGTGATATGATGATGATGATGATGATGATGATGATGATATAGAAAAAAAATCTAGTCTCTACTCCAGCCCCAGTGTAAAGCCAAAGTGTGTGTGAGCGCAGGTGCACATGTGCATGGGGTGTGGATTAAAGGCCTTTCTAGCCCTATAGGTATGACTTTTCAGATCCCATGGAACGTAATTGCCCGTCATTCATGGTTTAGGTGATGAGAACCAATGACACCTCCCTTTTTCTATTCTGTATTCACATCACTTGAATATAGTTTGCACGTTTTAAAATTGCTGTTTTCACCAGCAATAGTAATGGCAGACTGAAGTGGAAATGTGGAAGATATTGCGGGGAGATAGGATGTGGTGTCTGCAGTGGCCCTTTTCTCTGGTGAACCAAAGAAACATAGGGTTAAAGTCTAGACCAGTGTTGCTCAAACTGTGGGTCTGGACCCACTAGGTGGGTCACGAGCCATTTTCAGGTGGGTCCCCATTCATTTCATTGTTTTATTTTTAATATATTAGATGATGCTACCATGGCACGTGACTGCATTTGTGGAAAAGTTACAGACCTGTACTTTGAACAAACTACTATGCATATTCTTTTAACAATGATAGTCAGTGGGACTTACTCCTGTTTAAGTGTGGGTAGGATTGCAGCCTAGGATTGTTAAAAATTTTCCTGCTTGATGATGTCACTTCCAGTCATGACATCACTTCCACTGGGTCCTAACAGATTCTCATTCTAAAAAGTGGGTCCTGGTGCTAAATGAGAGAACCACTGGTCTAGACTTTAGCAGTGGGTGAGCTGCACAGCTGCAACCACTAGACGAAACAAGGTCTTTAGGGATAAAAGCAGCACCTGGAGGCAGGAGAGTTTTGTGGGTAGTAGAAGGAGGAGAGCTTGGAGAAAGGAAGGAGAGAATACTAAACTGAATGACTGGCTGATGAACCAACGGACTGGTGGATGGACTCATGACCTGGCAGACTGACCAACAGATTGGCAGATGGACAACAAGCTGGTAGACTGACTCACGGACTAGCTAATTGACTAATGAACTGGCTAATGGACTAGCCAACTGCCTTGCAAACTAGATGAACAGAGACTACTGAGTGGTGGACAGCTGAGGAGGCACTGCCTCACCTAGAAGAGCTGCTGCTCTGAGAACTGGGAGGAGGGACCCTGCAGCCCCACAGGCAAGCTACCTGCTAGCTACCGTTTGGTTGGTGCTGGGGTACAGTGGTAGTTTTGTATGCCGTTAAAGCTAACCGTGTTTGAGCTAGGGGAACTGATTAGCTTAAATTGGGCATAAGTTCTTTAGAACAAGCTTGGAAAGGGAATCTGGCGAAACACAGACATGGGATCAGGCCTCCCTTCCATATCCTTTGATGGAAAAGTAGTGATGAATGTGCACCCTCAGCTGAAATTAGGTATGTGTCTTCTGTACTTAAGAACCTAGCTTGTAGTTAAAGTTCTAGGGGTGTCTTACCATATGCAGGACTGAAATAATATTCTCAGTGATAGCCCAAGACATTTTGCTGGCTGAAGCAGAGCACCCTCTACTCCACCCCCTTTCTCTCTTTTTCTGTTAAAACAATTCTCTCTCTCATGGTGTAGCTGGTCCTGAATATGCTTATATGGTACAATGTAACTCACATATTGACCAAATCCATGCCTGGTCTGCAGATCCTAGGAGAAGGGGTAATGTGTACCAGGATCAAAAAGGTGGTCCAGGAGCCAATGGAGGGGGCCCAGAAATTTCCTGGACTATTACATTTTCCTACCTACTCAGACTTGTTGCCCGCACGGGATACTACCACAAACTTGTGGCTGCAGGTACTGCAGCTACTGGCAAGCCATATATATACGGGGCCAAAGAATGCATACATGGCACTCCATAACAGCGTCAAATCTGGGAAGAAATTTTCCTACAACAATAATTCCTTAGCTTGTGGATTCGTTTACCAGAAGGAGTGTATAGGAGCTCAGAGATGCAGCTGCGAGACCACAGCTGCTGCAGAAGCCTTTTGGTATGGCACAGGATGCTTTCCATTCTAGTGTGAGGCAAAATATGATGCTAATTTTTTTTTTTGCAATGATTTAATATATTTAAAAGATTTTAAAAGAGAGACTTAGGAGAGTGTTTGGTTTTCCATATTACTGTATCAAGCTGCTGATGTCCCATGGGCAGATAGACCTGGGCTCTGCATCGGGAAGTTCAGTAGATCTGGATTCCAAAGACTATTTCAGCTGTTGCTAGCCCCCACCCTGTTTTGCCCTCCCCACCTTTGAGAAGGGGCCCAAAAGAAACTTTGTACCCCTGATAAAATTCCCCTGATAATATTCAGTGGCCCTCAATAAGTTGCCAGACGTGATTGAGGATTATTGAAAATGCAGGTGATTTAGGAAATGGGCATTTTTACCAGGGTAGAGTTTCTAGCAGCTAAGCATGGGTTTTCCTTCCCCTTAATTCTTCCTTCATTCTCATCTCAACTTAATTCTTTTGATTTAAATCAATTCTTTGACTTCCCAACATATCCTGCATGCCTCTTATAGTTCTCTGCCCATGAGAATGAAACAGAACTTGAAACTCTCTACATATTTTTTTTACAGTCACCAAAAATGACTGTGGCGACATTTTATATTAATGTTTCATGCAAGAAACTGTGTGGGGATTTTAAGTTGGTTCCACATGTGATTCATTTCATCTGCCACACACTTGCAGTTTTGCAAAAGAGACAAGGAAACGAGTCATTATGATGAAGAATAAATCATTCAGCTTTATATGGGAGAGTTACTGTGGTGCAGTCCTGAAGGTCTAGGACTCACATTTGCTAATCACATGGTAATGCAACTGACATGCCATATGGTAATTCCACATGTTTCTTCTTTGCATTTAACAGTTGTTTGCGCATGGTATATTATTCTAATGATCAAGTTCTTTTGCACTGATCAGAGTGCTCCTTTTCTTCTCTGTGTGCATCTCTCCTGTCAGATCACCAAAGACTGCTTGTAGGGCTTTTCCTGTAGGATCCTCTTCCATTCTGTAGCCTCATCAAGAAGGAGTGCCTTTATTATTTCCTCCTCTTGGTCCTGCTGACATCTCCCTGCTATCTGTAGCTAAGAGGGGAAAGTCAGAAAGTACCTTTTCCTGCTGGTCCCTAAATGCTTCCTAGTGAACACAGAAGGCATTTAAGGGCTACCAGGAGAGGTCTAAGGAGGACTTTTAGCTCTCCTGCCCTGTCCACAATTGGTGGAAAACCACTGAACAGACTCTACTGGGTGAAAGGATTAAATCACTGTATAGCGACATCTTGAGTGCTGGCTGAACTAATTGCAATGGCACATACATAACCAGAGGTGGTATCAGGAGTTGGTCAAGTAGGACACTGGTCAAGGATTCAGATGCATCAGAGGTTGACTCCTGAACCTCCCAGTACCATGAGTTGACTGACAGCCCAATACTATTGGCCTTTTACAACACTGTATCTCCCTATATGCTATCATAGAAGTCCCTGTGAGGTCATTAATATTGCACTGCTGCTGCGCCATTTGGAGCCGCCACCAAAAAGTGGCAGAAGCTCTGCACACTCACCACTACAGAGCCCAGCCAACCACAATAATGGCCCAATTCTATGCACTCCCAGCGCCAGCACTGATCTCCAGCATCAGCACTGGTTGCTGTAACTGTGCCATAAGGCACACGTGTGTCAGGAGTGCCCAGAGTGTCAGGAGCATTGGCACCAGCTCAGTGCCAGTTGGTGCTGAGCTCAGAGCTGGATGGATGCCACCTGGAGCACAGAAGAGGTCTGGATGGCAGTAAGGACTGTTGGGGTGGGAGGAAGCATTCCAGGGTGGGCAGAGGAGAGGAACGGGGCAGAAGACGGTGGGACTGGTGAAGCCCTGTTCCACCATATCCTATCTCCATGTTGGGCTGCAAAGCCTGACATGGAGGCTCTCAAGTCTGCGCTGGCAAAATATTCGGTGCACACTTGAGAAGCCCCATTGTGGGGCTTGGGGCTTTCCTCAGGGGAAGGGAACAAAAGTGTATGTCAGGAGCAACCAGGGGACGTTCCCTTCCCCCGAAGAGACCTCCAGTGGCCCCGATGGCACCACTGGATGCAGCAGTAGACATTTTGGCACTGCTGCTCCTGATAAGGCCTCTGGGGTTATGTTTGGGTTGCCTGTTGGCGTGTTGGTGTGGGGAAGGGAAGGTTCAGGGAGTTTCAGGGTAGTGTAGGGCTTTGTCCTAGAGCCCGCCCAGCAATCTGCCACAGTTAGTATGTATACAGCAATACCTTGTACTTTTATCTGGTTAGGAAGCATAGCGTGGATGAAAATAAAAAAATATTGTCAAATCATAACCTTATTTAGCTTGCAAATTTATTTTGGCCAGTGAAAAACAAAAATGACTAACAATAACACATGCAAAACATGTGTGAAATCTAAATAAAGAGAAACAAAATAAAAATAAACATAAGAACATCTGCGAACATCATGGAAGGTTGGATGAAATTGGACCAAAGGTAAAAGCATGTGGACGAAATTTGAAATGTAGTTGTAATTGAAAGTGGTTGAAAGAGCAAAGGCATGCCTGAAGGCACATATATACATTTCTAGTGATGAATTAAGGGAAACTACGCAAATGAAAAACATGATTGTTTTAAATCCATGGTTGCATGGCAACCCTCCAAGTTACTGCATGAGTGTAGCGACATCGCGGAAGATATCACCAAGGAGATAGGGTGTGGTGTCCACAGTGCCCCTTGCTCTAAGTAAATGCAGGGTTAAAGGCCAGGTGGCAGCTGGAGGTGTGCTGCAGAGCTGCAGCCACTAGAGGCTAAACTTGGGAGCATATAAACAGCACCTGGAGGAACTAAAGACTGTGGGTTATAGAAGGAGTGTATGTTGGAGGAGAGGAGAGGAGAGGAGACTGACCGACCGACCGACCGACCGACCGACCGACCGACCTCGGACTGTGACTCGGCTTATTGGCTCTGGACTCTGATTTGGCTACTCTCACTGATTGCATTGACTGGCTTGGAATCTGTGGACTGGGACTTGACTCTGACTTTCGCTTGCTGCACTTGTGAGTTTAACAAGGGAAACTAATCAGCCTTAAGCGGGCACGAGGCCCAGTGGCAAGGAGCTGTGGCAAGACAATGAGACAATGTATTTATGGACAGACATGCTACATGAGGACTGCACCAGTCACCTCACAAAATGTATGGGTGGGTCCTGGTCCTCAGAACCTGAGCTGTGAACCAGGAAGTCATCTAATCTCTCTTCTGCCATGAACTTTCTACAAGACCTTAAGAGAGTCACCAAGTCCACACAGCTCCTCGTTGGCAAAATGAGGATGACCACAGCAACGACCAAATGGTGCTCTATCGGTTAGAGACACCTTATGAAGATGACTGAATAAATGTATGTGGAATGCTTTGAACGCTGCAGCGTGGTGTATATTTTCAGTATCGTCACTCCCCATGTAATATACTATATTAAATGGCAAAGTGGTTATCAAAAGCTGAAAAAGAGCATGGAATTTTCTCTGCTCTACCGGGAGTGCCTTTTTTCTAGAGCCCTCTCAGCAGAGTCAAGCATTGATGAATTAGGTCTATTTTAAAGTGGCTGAATGAAAAAAAAAGACTTGTCTAGTTGAGTGCTTGACATTCAGTGAATTCACTTGTTGTCTAGGAGGCCTCTTGCAAAGCTGTCGCTAGGAAGAACATGGCTGTGCAGGAGTGCTCTGTGTGAATGTGTGCGAAGTGAAAGGCAACACATGCTTCTTTTGCAGGCGGATTAAATATTTCACGCTCTCACTGCCATTCTGAGAGTATGGCGCGGTCCAGTGGAGGTGATGAAAGTCCGGAGTGCACGTTGTTAGGAAGAACACAAATGTTGGCCTTTAGATGGCAGTATGTACCTGTTGAATTAGACTTTCTACCACCAGAGGGGGAATTTCTGGAGCAGAAATATATCCTAATAAAATAGAAAACTGAGGTTATCCTAGTGGGCTGAGGTAGAGCTCTCATCAAGAGATCTTTCTCCCTGGAGTTTCACTGTTGATATTAGGTGGTTTAAACGCAAATAAAGTACAGTGAACTTCGATCAGAAAACCAACGAACTGCTGCTTAACAAAGTGTGTGAAGGGTTGGCCCTGAACACACCAAAGCAAAGTCGATTTAAGGTAAAGATTACATCACAAATGTTTCAGAAAAGTTCATCCCACCAAATGTATCAGCTGCAGTAAATAATTACTATTTGGGGATGTGACCCGATCCTCCAGTCACACGTTCCAGTGCCCAAGTTATCAGGGTGACAGACTTTCAAACAAACAAACAAAAATGCACTTAGTGGGAAGTCCCCAACAAACGCCATGTCATGTATATCACTGCTCTGTATGGAGACATCCACAAAAGGAATGGACTACAGGCCTTCAAGAACATAGTCCTTGGGGATGTCACAGTCACATGACTTTGGGCTACTGAGATTTCTCATTTCATCCTCACCTACAATTATTTCATATTTGGGGACAGTGTATGCCTTCAGATCAACAACACATGCATGGCTTTGCAACAAGATACACTATTCGTGGCTACCTTGGAGCACTTCCTTACCTCCTATCCTCAAGCTCCTCATTATTCTCAGAAAATTCCACCAAGGTTTTAATGACTTCTTTCCCACAGCAGGTTTATTTTCTGGATACCACCCCGTAATGGAAATTCACTGGCCACTGTACATAACTACATGTATCTAACCCATCTATTGCACATCACATACACGCAAGCTCTATAGTACAACCACTATTGGCTCCACCACACTTTTGAACATAAAGGTTTTGCATGATTCATTCCTGAACCACCAATTCCCCACAAAGTAGGTGAAGAAACAGATTCATAGTATCAGAGGGATACCCAGGGGTAGCCAGTAGGCCCCAATCGTTCAGGCCAGCAGAGAAAGTGTTAGAAATCTCCCTGTTACCTACAGCTCCCAATCAAAGCTTCTCCTGTGAAATGTTAAGGATCTGCCCCTTATTAATGATGCTTCTCTATTGCAGTCTTGGGTACCAGGTCTATCCATGCTAACAGATAGCCTCCCAAGTGGAAATGGCTAGTCACCAGTAGTGGCTCAAATAGGGACAAAGCCCCAGAAGCCAAGACTTGCCACACACTGTAGTGCCCCCCCCATCTACATAAGCAGTACTATTATGGGACTGAGGCTACAATCCTCTCTACGCTTATAGTCCCATGGACTATAATGGGACTTACTTCTAAGTAGACATGCATAGGATTGGGCTCTCAATTACATTATCATTTATGAAGTGTCATGTACACACATGGCGCTTTACAGAAACTGAGTGGACAGGTTCCTGCCCCAAGTAGCCTAGACACTGACATAATGGATAAATCAGAAAGGGCAGAAAACAGAGGTAGAACTACGTAAGAAAAGAATATGCAATTGTTTCAGTTTCATGTGCTTTAGCTTAATTACATTAGGGCAGTGGTTCTCAAACTTTTTAACACCAGGACCCATCTGTCACCATCAGAAGTGATGTCATTAACCTGGAAGTGATATCATGGCCAGAAGTGACATCATCAAGCAGGAAAATTTTTAACACCCCCATAGACAAAATCAAATCAAATTAAGTAAATTAAAAGTTTACAATAAGTACAAAAAATTAATTAAAATAAAGAAGAAAACTCCTAACCCTCCCAAGCAGTTGCTGATCTGTTTTTTAAAAAAATTTCTAAACTTCCCAAAGGCAATCCTATTCACACTTTGTAAGCTCCAAGGAGTAAGCCCTATTGACTATAGTAGCCTGTTAACAGGACAGACAGTAGCGTTGCTAGGGGGGTGCCGGCCACACCGGGTGACGCGCACTGGGGGGTGATGCACACTGGGGGGTGACACGCACTGGGTAGGTGACACGCTAAAATCACGGTGGTTAGGAGTAACCCCATCATATTATATACCGTTGCATGTGGAATTTCAAGCTGAATGCAATACAGTGAAATATCTCCTTTCTATCGAAAGTTATGGCCAAAAACTGGAGAACAAAAAATGCATAGATCTCTATGGAAAGTTCTATGGAAACATTGGAAACTCTTTGGAAACTCTATGGAAAGTGAGCCGTTATCGAGTGTTTACTTGCGAGTAGGCAAACTTGCCTTAGTCCGTTGGAAAGGGCAGGCTGAGAGGAATCCAACAACACCAGAATGGTCCTGATCCAATGAATGCAGCCCCCAAAAACACCTGAAAAGAAAGTCCCTCCCTCCAAGCAAATGAATGTATTGAGCCCTATGGAAAGCAAAACTAAGCCTCATGGTTGCACTTACTCACGAGTAAGCAAACGTACCTTGGGTGGTGTGGAAGATTTGGTGAAGGAGAGTGCAAGGCTACCAGAATGGTCCTGATCATATGCACCTGAAGCTAAACAAGTGCTCCAGCAGGCAGTCTCCCCCCCCCCCTTAAAAAGGATCAAAACAGAGGCTTCAGCTGATAAGGTGAACCCTCTTGAGACTTGCAAAGCCAGGTGGATCCTGACTGTGATCTGGTTTAAACAGAAGTTCTCAAATTGAACTGGGCACTGGGTAGGACTGAAAACCTTACTGATTTTTGGAAAAGAGGGTGTTACTGCAGGCAGGCTACAGAGGAAATTCACTTGGTGGTCCAGGGTTGGCTTCTGCTTATTTAATTATTTGTTTTACTTTAATTATTTATACTTATTTATTTGAATTTGCCTGATGATGTCACTTCCACCATAACATCACTTCTGGTGGGTCTTGGACAGATTGTCATTCTAAAAAGTGGGTCTCAGTGCTAAAAGTTTGAGAACTGCTGCAGTAAGGTGTTAGTAAGTTGACACCCAGGTGTGTGTGACACCACTAGTGACTAAAAGCAAAGTTTGGAGGAATAATACCATTATGATATATATCAATCAATGTGTAATTTCATGTGGAATGTGTTCTATCTTTGTTCTATAAAAAGGTACAGCCAAAAAACCAATAGGGGCAGAGTGATGGTACATCACCATGCTCACCACCTGGGGTGTTGCCCCGCCCACTGTATGGGGGGTGACGCACTGGCATCCCGCACCGGGTGACGCGAACCCTAGTGATGCCACTGAGTACAGAACTGTCACATTTCCCCAAATGCAGTCACATACCATGGAAGCATCAATTCTAATATATGAAAAATAAAGTACACATTGAAATGAATGGGAACCCACCTGAAATTGGCTCGCAATCCACCTAGTGGGTCCTGACCCACAGTTCGAGAAACACTGCATTAGGCTATGGCGACTAAAGTTTACAGTCTTAAACTCAACTGTATGATCAAGGGCTCATTCACAGCCTTTACACTGAAGATGCTGGTTGACTGGTTCAGAAAATTAAAGTTCTGTGCACCCTTCTGATGAAGCTCAGAAGTAAGTCACACTGAGTTTAATGGGGCCTATTCCCTGGTCATCATGTATAAAATTGCAGCCTGAATGAATCAAAACAGAAGAGATGGAATGATTAACAAGTCATTTAGATTACCAGGTTCTGACTCTGGGGATGGAATTGCAGAAACCGAGAGACAAGCATGTTTGTACAAGACACAATATGCTAGGCAGAAGAAGCGCGTGAGTAAAATCGGTAGCTCTGACTTGACACCAATAAAACCTTGGGGAAAAAAATAATTCTATGTTTATATATGAAGGTAAGACTTCCTGAAGGTAAGACTTACATTGGTGAAGATTAGTGCCCTCTGGATTGGACTTCAAGCCCACCCATGGTGTAGTTGTAGAGCTTCCTGAAAAAAGGTCCTACATTCAGTTCAAAGGCCCTCATGCTGGAGACTTTCTGCCAATCGAATGTGCAGAGGTTGCATGAACCAATGGTCTCTCTCTCTCTCTCTCTCTCTCTCTCTCTCTCTCTCTCTCTCTCTCTCTGTGTGTGTGTGTGTTTAAAATCAAGCTAAATAAACATAGAGTAAAACTCATTCCCAGTTACAAGCTTCTCTCCAGCCACGAAAAGCCAGCCCAGACATAAAGGTCTTCCAATGTTCCTGGAAGAGGCTCAAGCCCACACTTTGGCAAGTGGCCAGGGGAAGGAACTGGACGAATTCCTTCCTTCCTTCCTTCTGGCTTGAGGAAAACATTTATTGATTAGGACCTTGTTTTCCACCCATTTAGATGACATCCCCCATTACAAAACACTTAGTGAATGTGCCTCCCCGGCTCTGCCGAAGAGATCATAAACCGCTCTGTCATTAAATAGAATAGAGTCATCTGTTGTAACAGACTAGAGGCTTTCACGCATCGTGGGAAAACAGGGGAGGCTAGGCCATGCCAAGTGTTTGTGTGTGTGTGTGTGTGTGTGTGTGTGTGTGTGTTTGTGAAAGGATTATCCCTATAAAAATGTGTGGGCTTTCCTCCCCCCCTTCCCCCAACCTTTTATGATATTTACACAGAAACCATTCAGGTACATGACTTTTCAAGAAGTTTCAATTTCCTGTCAGATATTTTTGTAAATCCTTTCAAACAGCGGTCGACATAAATCCAGCTACTCCTGCGATGAATGACTTTCAATGTTTGGAATGTGGAGAATCAACAAGCCATGCTGTGCATTACAGCCTTCCGACGGGTTTATTAGAAACAAATTGCTTGCCTAAACAACGGCGATGGGTTCGTGAAAGCCAAAGAATTTTTTAATTATGAAATCAATCCCTGGATGCCCTCAGAACATGAATGGCCTGTGTCAACAAGGTCAATTGCGTCAGGCTGAGGGCTTGATAGACAAGACATGACTATGTGTGCCCGATTTTTCAGGTATGTTTGTGTTTTTTGCAGTGTTTGTTTTACCTTTTGGGTCACCGGTTTCCATCCATTCCTGATGTCTTAGAGGTGCAGAGAAGATTTTCCAAACACTGCTCTTAAAGGAGAGTGTACTTTCAATATTTGTTCAGCTGATTAGCACAGTTTTACATTTACTTAATGTTTGAAATGTAAACAGCTTATTGGGAATGGAAACCTCTTTTTTTGTAAACATCCCCCACTCAGTTCTCATTAGAGGAGCTACGATAACAGGAGCTTTACGATAACAGAACTTTTAAGAACTGCCTGAGCACAAGGTTAGCAGGAGGAAGCTTTCTACTGCTAAGAGAAAGTGGGAGGGTTATTAGCAAGCTTCTGAGAAAGCACAGAAAGCTAAACACTGCATTCAAGCCAAAAACCAATTACCATATATGCTTCCCATATATACTTTTACCACACCTTCTTCCTGGAACTCCCACTCCTCAAGATCAACACTCCTCAAGAGCAATTCTCTTTCTCCTTTCAGGCGCCTTCTCAAAACTCACTTTTTCTGCAATGACTTTGGCATCTTCTTTGATTCTTAACCTCAGCTGAAACCAGCCTAAGCACTTGCTACTTTATTTCCTCTCATTCCCCACTGACTTTGTTTGTCCCTCACTCCAGAAGTTGCTAGTTAGATTATCTTTAGCAGAGTGGTTCCCAATCTTTACTGCACTGTGATCCACTTCATCTGATGTGTTGTTCCTAGTGGTGCCTCGGAAGGCCCCAGAGGCATCTCCTGGACTATGCCAGGCTGGCACCCGTTCTACAGGTCTCTGCGGGTCTCAGAATGGCCTGCAGAAGCCTCTGAAAGTTACTTCTAGTTTTTGGAGGCAAACCAGAAGTTGCCTTCCAAAAACCAGAAGTAGCTTTTGGAGAAATCTGCAGGCCACTCTTAGGCTTGCAGAAACCTATAGTGTGGAATGCCAGCCTGGCACAACCCAGAAGAGGCCTCTGGGCCTTCCCATGCCTGCAGAATGACGGCAATTTGGAGGCGAGGGTAGGGAGGGTTCAGGTTGCGACCCACTTGGCACGGGCTTGTGATCCACTGGTGGGTCACAACCCATACTTTGGGAAACCCTACTCTTGCAGGAACTAGCAGCTGCCACTTAAGTGGAATGATTGATGGGGAAGGAGAAGCTCTTCTTTGCTAGATATGGTCAGGAAGTAGCCAGGGTATGTCTCAGTATGCAGGCACATTATGCACATTATGAATTGTGTGCATAAACCTGGGCCCCTAATTGCATGTTCATAACCTATGTGCACAACCAGTTCATATGCACAAAGGCTCTTTTTCAAATTATGCTTAAAGTGTGCAGGCGGACCTGTAGGCATGATCCGGCCTTCTCCTCTGTATGCACTGACTGAACACTTGTACTATATGCACAGTATTCCTACCATTCTGACACTAGTGAACTTCTGCTCCTAGGAGCTTTTCTTCAATTCCCTTTAAAACATATTTCAACACTATTGCAGAGACTCAAATATCAACACTGTTAAAGGTGACCACCATTTCTCTGTTCAATGGTTTGCTGTGGTGTCTCACAGTCATTCTGGGACTGGTACATGTGAGAAGAACTCCAAAGCTATCCTTTTTTCCATGGAGGCTTTACAGTGACATGAAGGATAATTGGGGAGTTATGTCATTGTGGAGGAGCTCTCTGGAAAGTGTTATGAACTTGCTCGCACATTATGTGGCAACCGATGGCATGCGCAGCCAGTTCTGCAAAGCCTTCAGCAAGATGACAATATTGTAATGAGGAAACTGCAAAGTCCTCTCATATAAAAGATGACAAATCCTGCTGGGTGCTCTTGCAAACTCCCACAGTGATCTAACAGAGCTCATTTGTTCTGTATTATACCCTCGTTACTTAACTTGAAAATACTTTTCAGGAAGAATCATTTCAGAACTCAGGGATTGGTTGCAAATGTGCCTAATTGTGACATTTGCCAGCTGAAAATTTAAAGCACAATTGTGGTATTATTATTATTATTTTTTAATGTGCAAACATTAATTCCAGGAAATGAAAAAGGGCTTGGGGCATCTGCAGGGATGCCCCCCCCCCGCCACCCACAGGAGGACACCTTGCATTGATTAATTTTCTTGGATCTGTCCAGCACAATTTTTTCTGAAATCATTCAGGGCATGTAGCATGGTCTTTGAAAAGCAGGTCTTGCATCTTCAAAAGAATTGTGCCGATTGTAATCCATTCAAAGGATCAAATGGGTTAAACATAATTGAGAATGGTGGGTTTTACTTTCCTTTGGTCAGCAGCAGCTGTAAGAGGGTGATATCCAGACCAAGACCCATGGAGAAGAGGGGGAGTTTGCATCTGCCACTTGACCCAGCACCCTCTTCTCCACATCCTACTTCTGATTTCCCCCTCCCTTGGTGGTTGCCATTTATGTATTGAAGGAATGTTAAGTGTGTCATTGGGAGTGCTGCATTTAAGCTAACATGTAGTGTGGCCCAAACCTGCAAGAGGAAGTCACATGCAGGTGAATTTTTTTTTTATGCTTATATTGTTTTCAGTCTTGGTTTGGGTCTCAGTTTCTATCTGCATGTGTATGTACTCATATAGTTGTGTATACACACCCACACAAACACATATATACATATTTATATATACATACACACACTATGTACATTATATATATATATATATATATATATATATATATATATATATATATACACACACACATATATACACACACACACGCACACACATATATACACATGCACACACATATATACACATACACACACACTATACGTACATATACACACTATACACTATACACACACACACATGTGCACACATTACAGATTATACACATCATATAAATAATCAGCACAACAAATTAGAATCATCTGGCCTGTCACAGGCTATTGTTTAGGCTCCTGACAGCACAGGTGTTCTTTCTCTGTGAACAATGGCTACAAACAGATGCAGCAATTATGTGACCAGGCAAAGGCCGAAACTGGCACTGATTCAATCCAGTGCACAAACTGTACAATGCATCATCATTGGCATCCTTCAGTCTCCGGAGACTATGGTATCGTGCTCTGAAAAGTGGTTCTGGAACAGCGTCTAGTGTGGCTGAAGAGGCCAATTCGGGAGTGACAATCCCTTCCACACTGGGAGCAAGTGCAGTCTGTCCCTGGTCTGTCTCCCTAGCTATGGGCCTTCCTTCTTTGCTTCTTTGCCTCAGTCTGTTGGGCTAGTAGACAGTGCTGGGGGAGAGGTAGCGGCGGTGGTGCATGTCGGCACCAACGACGTGGGCAAGTGTAGCTGGGAGGTCCTGGAGGCCAAATTTAGGCTTTTAGGCAGGAAGCTGAAAGCCAGGACCTCAAAGGTAGCGTTCTCTGAAGTGCTACCTGTTCCACGCGCAGGGCCAGCTAGGCAGGCGGAGATCAGGGGTCTCAATGCGTGGATGAGACGGTGGTGTAGGGAGGAGGGGTTTAGATTCGTTAGGCACTGGGGAACGTTTTGGGACAAGCGGGGCCTGTACAAGAGGGACGGGCTCCATTTGAACCAGAATGGAACCAGACTGCTGGCGCATAACATTAAAAAGGTGGCAGAGCAGCTTTTAAACTGATCCCTGGGGGAAGGCCGACAGGAGCCGAGGGGCATCCGGTTCGGGACTCCTCATCCCTATGGGATGAGGATGGGGAGGTTAGAGAACAACAAGACAAAGGCAGGGTAGGAGAAGAAATTGGGAAAGGTAGGGTGATGGGATGTGATAGACGGTTTGGCACAATGAGAGGATGTGGGGACAAAGGAGCGAATAAGCAGCCCATCCTGGGGCATTCCGTGTATAAATGCTTTTATGCGAATGCCCGAAGTCTACGAGCAAAGGTGGGAGAACTGGAATGTCTGGTGACAAGGGAAAATATTGACATAGTGGGCATAACGGAAACCTGGTGGAATGCGGAGAATCAGTGGGATACCGCAATCCCGGGCTATAAACTCTACAGGAGGGACAGGCAGGGGCGTGTTGGAGGTGGGGTGGCCCTTTATGTTAAGGAAGGGATAGAATCCAGCAAAGTAGAGATTGAAGGTGGGTCCGACTCCACCGTAGAATCTCTGTGGGTTAAATTACCAGGCTTGAGCAGCAATGTAATACTGGGGGCGTGCTATCGTCCTCCAGACCAGAAATCTGATGGGGACCTTGAAATGAGGAAACAGATCAGGGAGGTGACAAGGAAGGACAGGGTTGTAATCATGGGGGACTTCAATTATCCTCATATTGACTGGGTCAATTTGTGTTCTGGTCACGATAAGGAAACCGGATTTCTTGACGTGCTAAATGACTGTGGCTTAGATCAGCTAGTCAAGGAGCCCACCAGAGGACAGGTGACTCTGGATTTAATTTTGTGCGGTACGCAGGACCTGGTTAGAGATGTAAACGTTACTGAGCCATTGGGGAACAGTGATCATGCTGCGATCCGTTTTGACGTGCACGTTGGGGGAAGAATACCAGGCAAATCTCTAACAAAAACCCTTGACTTCCGACGGGCGGACTTCCCTCAAATGAGGAGGCTGGTTAGGAGGAGGTTGAAAGGGAGGGTAAAAAGAGTCCAATCTCTCCAGAGTGCATGGAGGCTGCTTAAAACAACAGTAATAGAGGCCCAGCAGAGGTGTATACCGCAAAGAAAGAAGGGTTCCACTAAATCCAGGAGAGTGCCCGCATGGCTAACCAGCCAAGTTAGAGAGGCTGTGAAGGGCAAGGAAGCTTCCTTCCGTAAATGGAAGTCTTGCCCTAATGAAGAGAATAAAAAGGAACATAAACTGTGGCAAAAGAAATGTAAGAAGGTGATAGGGGAGGCCAAGCGAGACTATGAGGAACGCATGGCCAGCAACATTAAGGGGAATAATAAAAGCTTCTTCAAATATGTTAGAAGCAGGAAACCCGCCAGAGAAGCGGTTGGCCCTCTGGATGGTGAGGGAGGGAAAGGGGAGATAAAAGGAGACTTAGAGATGGCAGAGAAATTAAATGAGTTCTTTGCATCTGTCTTCACGGCAGAAGACCTCGGGCAGATACCGCTGCCCGAACGGCCCCTCCTAACCGAGGAGTTAAGTCAGATAGAGGTTAAAAGAGAAGATGTTTCAGACCTCATTGATAAATTAAAGATCAATAAGTCACCGGGCCCTGATGGCATACACCCAAGGGTTATTAAGGAATTGAAGAATGAAGTTGCAGATCTCTTGACTAAGATATGCAACTTGTCCCTCAAAACAGCCACGGTACCAGAAGATTGGAGGATAGCAAATGTCACGCCTATTTTTAAAAAGGGAAAGAGGGGGGACCCGGGAAACTATAGGCCGGTCAGCCTAACATCCATACGCGGTACCATCCATAAGATGGTGGAATGCCTCATCAAAAATAGGATCTCAAAACACATAGACGAACAGGCCTTGCTGAGGGAGAGTCAGCATGGCTTCTGTAAGGGTAAGTCTTGCCTCACGAACCTTATAGAATTCTTTGAAAAGGTCAACAGGCATGTGGATGTGGGAGAACCCGTGGACATTATATATCTGGACTTTCAGAAGGCATTTGACACGGTCCCTCACCAAAGGCTACTGAAAAAACTCCACAGTCAGGGAATTAGAGGACAGGTCCTCTCGTGGATTGAGAACTGGTTGGAGGCCAGGAAGCAGAGAGTGGGTGTCAATGGGCAATTTTCACAATGGAGAGAGGTGAAAAGCGGTGTGCCCCAAGGATCTGTCCTGGGACCGGTGCTTTTCAACCTCTTCATAAATGACCTGGAGACAGGGTTGAGCAGTGAAGTGGCTAAGTTTGCAGACGACACCAAACTTTTCCGAGTGGTAAAGACCAGAAGTGATTGTGAGGAGCTCCAGAAGGATCTCTCCAGACTGGCAGAATGGGCAGCAAAATGGCAGATGCGCTTCAATGTCAGTAAGTGTAAAGTCATGCACATTGGGGCAAAAAATCAAAACTTTAGATATAGGCTGATGGGTTCTGAGCTGTCTGTGACAGATCAGGAGAGAGATCTTGGGGTGGTGGTGGACAGGTCGATGAAAGTGTCGACCCAATGTGCGGCGGCAGTGAAGAAGGCCAATTCTATGCTTGGGATCATTAGGAAGGGTATTGAGAACAAAACGGCTAATATTATAATGCCGTTGTACAAATCGATGGTAAGGCCACACCTGGAGTATTGTGTCCAGTTCTGGTCGCCGCATCTCAAAAAAGACATAGTGGAAATGGAAAAGGTGCAAAAGAGAGCGACTAAGATGATTATGGGGCTGGGGCACCTTCCTTATGAGGAAAGGCTACGGCGTCTGGGCCTCTTCAGCCTAGAAAAGAGACGCTTGAGGGGGGACATGATTGAGACATACAAAATTATGCAGGGGATGGACAGAGTGGATAGGGAGATGCTCTTTACACTCTCACATAATACCAGAACCAGGGGACATCCACTAAAATTGAGTGTTGGGCGGGTTAGGACAGACAAAAGAAAATATTTCTTTACTCAGCGCGTGGTCAGTCTGTGGAACTCCTTGCCACAGGATGTGGTGCTGGCGTCTAGCCTAGACGCCTTTAAAAGGGGATTGGACGAGTTTCTGGAGGAAAAATCCATTATGGGGTACAAGCCATGATGTGTATGCGCAACCTCCTGATTTTAGGAATGGGTTAAGTCAGAATGCCAGATGTAGGGGAGAGCACCAGGACGAGGTCTCTTGTTATCTGGTGTGCTCCCTGGGGCATTTGGTGGGCCGCTGTGAGATACAGGAAGCTGGACTAGATGGGCCTATGGCCTGATCCAGTGGGGCTGTTCTTATGTTCTTATGTTCTTATGTTGGGTAAGTGTCTCTTCAAACTGGGAGAGGCCATGCTGGACAACCTGCCTCCAAGTGGGATGCTCAGAAGCCAAGGTTTCCCATCTGTTGAGGTCCATTCCTAAGGCCTTCAGATCCCTCTTGCAGATGTCCAGGAAACCTATAGGTAGACCACAGCTGCAATACAAATTGCAGCTGTGGTCTACCTATAGGGCACTTTCCCTGCACAAGTTCTCCATAGAGGAGATCCTTTGGGATCCGGCCATTGCCCATTCTCACGACATGATCAAGCCAATGCAGGCGTCTCTGTTTCAGTAGTGCATACATGCTAGGGATTCCAGTTCGTTCCAGGACTGTGTTGTTTGGAACTTTGTCCTCTCAGGTGATACCGAGGATGCATCAGAGGCAGCGCATGTGGAAAGTGTTCAGTTTCCTCTCCTGTTGTGAGCGAAGAGTCCATGACTCACTGCAGAACAGAAGTGTACTCAAGATGCAAGCTCTGTAGACCTGGATCTTGGTATGTTCCGTCAGCTTCTTGTTGAACCAGACTCTCTTTTTGCATCTGGAAAATGTGGTAGCTGCTTTACTGATGCATTTGTTAAGTTCGATATCGAGAGAAAGAGTGTCGGAGATCGTTGAGCCAAGGTACACAAAGTCATGGACAACCTCCAGTTCATGCTCAGAGATTGTAATGCAGGGAGGTGAGTCCACATCCTGAACCATGACCTGTGTTGTCTTCAGGCTGATTGTCAATCCAAAGTCTTGGCAGGCCTTGCTAAAATGATCCATGAGCTGCTGAAGATCTTTGGCAGAGTGGGCAGTGACAGCTGCATTGTTGGCAAAGAGGAAGTCACGCAGACATTTCAGCTGAACTTTGGACTTTGCTCTCAGTCTGGAGAGGTTGAAGAGCTTTCCGTCTGATCTGGTCTGGAGATAGTTGCCTTCTGTTGCAGTTCCAAAGGCCTGCTTCAGCAGGACAACGAAGAAAATCCCAAACAAGGTTGGTGCAAGAACACAGCCCTGCTTCACTCCGCTTTGGATGTCAAAGGGGTCTGATGTGGAGCCATCAAAGACTACAGTGCCCTTCAAGTCCTCGTGAAAAGACCTGATGATGCTGAGGAGCCTGGGTGTTCATCCAATCTTGGGGAGAATCTTGAAGAGGCCGTCCCTGCTGACCAGGTCAAAAGCCTTTGTGAGATCTATGAAGGCTATAAAGAGTGGCTGTCGTTGTTGCCTGCATTTCTCCTGCAGCTGTGTAAGGGAGAATACCATAGCCGTGGTGGACCTGTTGGCTCGGAATCCGCACTGCGATTCTGGATAGACGCTCTCTGCAAGTACTTGGAGCCTCTTCAGTGCAACTCAGGCAAACAGCTTTCCTACAATGCCAAGGAGAGAGATGTCATGGTAGTTATTGCAGTCTCCCCTGTTGCCTTTGTTTTTGTTCAGCGTGACTATGTTTACATCCCTCATGTCTTGAGGTACTCCACCTTCTCTCTAGCAGAGACAGAGGATTTTATGCAGCTCAGTGGCAAGGATCTCTTTGCACACTTTAGGACCTCAGCAGGGATGCTGTCTTTCCCAGGTGCCTTGCCAGAGGCAAGGGAGTCCAGGGCCACGTGAAGTTCTTCTAGGGTTGGTTCACTGTCAAGCTCCTCCAACACAGACAGGCACTTGATGTTATTCAGTGCTTCCTCGGTTACTGCATTTTCTCAGGAATACAGCTCAGAGTAGTGCTGCACCCAGCATTCCATCTGGACGACCTCGCCTGTGGCAGACTTCAGAGGGGCAATTCTATTTGTACAATGCAATTTAACATGAATCCCTCATTAAAAAAAAAAAAAATCCAATGGATCCCAATGGATTTTGAGTCGATGTTATTCAAGAACAGGGCTCCTCCCCCTTGTGGAATCTGTGACCATCCCCTGCTTTGTGAGGGGTGCCATCATAAACAGCCATCAAGGAAGCAAGAGCCAACATTTACTACCTGAGAATGGAACCAAACACAAAAAATTACTGATAAGGGAAAGATGTGGGGTGGGAAACAGCACAAAATGGGGGGGGGAGGTCAAGTGATGGGCAACCCAATCCTGAGCTGCCCGGAGTGTGGGGCTGCAGCGGCACCAAAAATGGCTGCCGCTGCATTCTACACATTCCAGGTAACCACCACCTCCTCCTTGGGAGAAAGGAACTTTTGCCCAAAGGTCGGTGTAGAATTCAGAGCCTCCATATCGGGTGACCAGCAAAGTTCCATGGCAAAGTCCCACTTCCCTCCTGCCCCGCTCCCTCCACCTGGAACGCCTCCTACCTGCCATCTCCCCACCCTCCCTCCACCTCCCCCACGCCCTGAAATGCCTCCTCCCCGCCTACCCCAAGCCTCCACCTACCTCTCCACTACTTGGCGGTCCATGCGACTGCCGAGTAGCAGAGCTCTGGTGCTTCACCGGCACTACCCCAGCGCTGGCCAGTGCAGGGCTAGTACTGGCAGAGCACCGGCACTAGGGCCGGTGTGCACTCTATAGGATTGGGCCCAGAAGCGGCAGTAAGTGGTCAGGAGGTGCTGCTAGACCTCTGTAAGTGCACATGGATCCACAAATATCATATTGGGGACCTCTACACTGGAGCCGAGGATCAAACTAGATGTTACTCTGGGCACACGATTGAGGCTAGCGCAACTGCTGTTTATCAGTAAACAGTAGCCATAATGCCCATTAATTGAGATCAACTTGCTCTCCCACTTTCATTGGGAGGGAAACTACAGACTCCAAGACACATGCTTAGCATTTAGAACTTAAGCTAAAGATATTGCTGGGTGGTCTTGCAAGCCACATAGATGTCAACCTGATTATGCTAGTCAAAGCACCAGGCGAGCAGCCCAATTCTATCCTCCCTGGGGCCGCTGGGTGCAGCAGCACCAAAATGGCTACCGCTGCATCCAGCTGCCCCATGGAGGCTGCTGGAGTTTTCTTCAGGAGAAGGGGATATCTGCCCCCTTCCCCTGAGTAAGGGAACAGACCCCACTTGAGTCTGCACTGGCTATTTTGCTGTTGCAGACTTGAGATCATCCATGTTGGGCTTTTCAGCCTGAAACAGAGGATAAGATCTGGTAGAAGAGGTCCCACCCCACTCCCTTCCCAGCCTCTGCCCCTTCCACTTTCCCCTTACCCTGAAATGCCTTGCCCCGCCCCAAACAGCTGCACAGCATCCATAGCACAGCTATACTGCTGACCGGCATCCTTCTGGCGCTGGCCCAGTGCTGGTGCTCCCTCCTCCCATGGTGCTGTAAACATGCTTTATGGCACATTTACGACACCTATTGGTGGTGCTGCAGCTCTGTGCCAGTGCGATGGGCCCCTAGGAATGGAACTACAGTACCATCTACCATGCTTATAATTTCAGCCAAGTCATAATAATAATAATAACAGGTATTTATATACCACCTTTCTTGGTCTTTATTCAAGACTTTATTCAAGGCGGTTTACATAGGCAGGCTTTATTTAAATCCCTTATTAAATAGGGATTTTTACAATTTCAAAGAAGGTTCTTTCTTTCAAGAACGACTACATTCAAGGTGTTTCATTCCGATCTGGCTTCACATTCTGGCCTCCATCCTCCCACGCTCAGAGCAGATGGAATTGCTCGGCTTCAGCTTGTCAGCTGCTCCAAGGTCGCACGGTGCCGGTGGCCTCGAACTGGCGACCTTGTGGATGTTATCTTCAGGCAGACGGAGGCTCTACCCTCTAGACCAGACCTCCTGCCCATTTCCTTCACCCCATTTCCTCTTTCAGAGCATTAAAGCTGTTGGGGGAGCTGCCATCTAGTCCTTGTCTTATCATTCTATGTGTTTCCCCTACAGCACTACAAAATAAGTATGTGTTCTCTGTAGCTTCCTTCACATTTGAAGGTGATCACTTTCCAGGAGCTGAGATTGCCAGATCAAAACAAATCATTTTGCGAGACAGATTTCCTGCAAGCTAATTAAAATAAGCCTTGCAATATCTGGGCTGCAAAAGCAAAGCTTTGCCAGTTTGTCATCCTCTTTACAAATTAATCACCAGGTTGACTCCAGAGTCAAATGTGAGCCTGGATCTCCAAAAGAGCCAAGAGCAACTGTCCTGGCACTGCTGCCCTTCCTACATTGCATGGTGCACTCAAGAGGGTCCAAGAGGCAACATGAGACCATTCTTATTTCATAATGCATCCTTTCTTATAAAGCATCCTTTCATTTAAGGGAACTACGGAAGCTGCGTTGCCTGAGGGCCACCCAAATCTTGAAGCCAGAACTTTAAAACAAATTCTCCTAAACTGAAGTTCTAGCCAGCCTAGGAGCTTTCAAGTCATCTTAGGGACTCTACGCATAATATATTTTGTATAGGGCAGCTAATTTCTGAGTACAACACTCACACACAATGCTTCAGTTAGGAAGGGGGCCTGTGTGTATGAATTATGCAACTTTCTTTCATTTTTCCCACGTGATCCTTGCTCTCTCAATTTCTCCCCCACCCCACACCATGAATTGCTTTATTTTTCTGCGCCGCTTGGTATAAAACCCCAGGAACCAGTACTTTGTAATTAAAATGTTCGCAGGCTCTTCACGATAGCATTGCTAGCACCATTGCTGTAATACAAAAGCAATTTCACACTAATTGGAGTGTTAGAAGAAAATTAATTCTTTTGAGTTACCAAAAAAAGGGGGGGGGAAGAAGCCTTGGACACATTTGGCCTTCTGTTTGACTCCAACTGTGTAGACAGTTCATTAATGTAATTTAGCTCTTGAATAAACCTTTAAATGTTACATTCCATTACTGCATCGGTAATGCCACTCGTAAGGACACCTCTGTGATGGCTGAATGAAATTAAAAAAAGAAGGGAAAGGCATTCTTGCCTCCTTGATCTTTTGGCTTGGCAAAGCCAAAGAAGACAAGAGGATTCATACCTTGCCAGTGTCATGTCTGGCTTCCACGTTGCCATTTCCCAGCCTTGAGGCCTTGAGGGAACCCAATGTTGCTGCAATTTCCTACCATAATAGCAAGAAAATTTAGCAGTAATGGATAATTGGGGAGCACATTAAGCAGTTTGCTGAGATAGAAAAATGAACTCCTTGCCGCAGGATGTGGTGACAGCATCTGGCCTGGATGCCTTTAAAAGGGGATTGGACAAGTTTCTGGAGAAAAAATCCATTATGGGTTACAAGCCATGATGTGTGTGTGCAGCCTCCTGATTTTAGAAATGGGCTATGTCAGAATGCCAGTGCAAGGGAGGGCACCAGGATGCAGGTCTTGTTATCTGGTGTGCTCCCTGGGGCATTTGGTGGGCTGCTGTGAGATACAGGAAGCTGGACTAGATGGGCCTATGGCTTGATCCAGTGGGGCTGTTCTTATGTTCTTATGTGAAGCCAGAAAAATATTTTGGCCTCACATATGGCTCCAGATTCATTGTTAATTCATTAGTAGAATTTAGTCCTTGCCTAAGCCTCTGAGTGATAAATTCTGCTAATACACTTGAAATGCCAGATGTAAGAATAACGTGCTCAAATTGGTGAGCAAAATTTAAACGATGAGAGTCGAATAAATCCTTCATTTCTATCAAGTATATGAAGATTTATTAGGGTCTTTGCAAAGACGAGTCTGACAGCTTACTGTAAATTGACAATATTAAGGAAAAATGAAATACTAATGCAGCATTTGTAAAATGAGTGCTTTATTAAGTCCGAATATTAACCTGGTTTCTGAGTCAGTCATCAAATGCGCTTGGGGCTGGTCTTTTGGTCAATAGGGTGGTATGTCACAGGCAAGGCTAAATGAGATTTTAACATCTATGCATAACCTGCTCTAGCCATAGGACTAGTAGACCAGGGGCAGCACAACCTGGAAAGGCCCCCAATGTTGCCTTGGGACTGCTGTTGCAACCTCTCATCATCATCATCATCATCATCTCCCCATGGAACACAGCCTTCCAGGGTGATGGAGCTTGTGTGCTTCAAGGGGCTAAGCTGGATAGGGCCACCCAAACTAGACAATTATAGACCAATATAAATTATAGACCAATAAAATGTTTGCCAAAGATGTTTTAACTGCCTACTGGTATGATAGCAGATAACATCATGGACCATTTAGAAGAAAATAATATTCTGCCAACAGAACAGAAAGGAAGTAAAAGGAAAAATAGGGGTACAAAAGATCAACTCCTAATTGATAAAATGATACTAGAAAACTGTAAAAGATGAAAAACAAATTTGCACATGGTCTGGATTGATTGTAAGAAAGCCGTTGATTCACTCCCTCATAGTTGGATAACAGAATGCTTGAACAGAATAAAAGTTATATAAATGCATTTATATAGAAAATGACAAACTGTGAGATAGATAAAGTTGGGCTAGATTGACCTTTGGCCTGATCCAGCCGGGGTCATCTTATATTCTTATTGTGAAACTTTGATATCATTAGTTGAAACCATATTGGCAGTTGTAAAGCATGTTCACAGCACCTGGAGAGGAGGTCGTATCAGCGGGGAGGCCTGTGCCGCCCCGCCGATGCTGCATCCAGGCATTCGGCCTAGTGACACAGGTAAGGTTGTGCTGGACAGAGGAGTTGATGAGGGAATGGTGGCGGGGAGGCAGAGGGTCTATTTCTCAGCAGGGGGAGGGTGGAACAGGGGGTGGTTCAGGTCCAGAAGGGGGTGGAAATCAGTGGAGGCCTCCTCCGATGTATCCTAACACCCATCTGGCCCTCCCAGTGTTGCACTGGGCTTCCTGGATTTGTACCAACTATGTAGCTGGCAAGGATGTGAGAAACTCCATAGGGCAGACTGGGGCTCGACACAGGGTAAGTAGAAAAATATTCCCTTTCCCAAAGAGACCTCCAGCTGCCTCTGAACCTGTGCTGGAAGCAGCCTGGCTGTGCTGGTGCGGGTTAGGATTGGGCTGCCTGGCTGCAATCCTATAAACACTCATATCGGAGTATGTGTCTGTGTTGAAACAACAGCAGTTACTTCTTAATCAGTGTTGACAACCAGCAGAGAACACACGAAAGCAGTGTAGCCCTAAAATGTTGCTTACCTCCCTTCCATTGTTAAGGATCTGTTCATTCCAATGTTCCCCTTAAACAGTACTCAAGGAAGATTTATACTTGTCAGCCTCTCCCTCCCCTGCCCTCAAGGCCCACTTTTTTCTTCTCTTACTGGCACACCTTTTCCCCATGGTGAAAAGCTGGCACACCACCATCTCCTCCCTGAGCCACTGGCAGAACTATGAAATATGTGCTATTTTGGGGTTTCCCAATCCACCTGTCTCTGCTTGTTGCGAATATTTTTTAACCTCCTTCACCTGGCTTGCAGTCCACAATTGGAATCTAAGTATAGGCTTTTCTGGATTTATTGCTTGATAAAAAAACAGCCAAGAGGCATAGAAGATAAAGGTTCATAGCAGAAAAGGGTCAAAAACATTAAAGGATCATTTAAGCAAGACGTTCTGTTTGTTGTTTGAACCTTGTCCAAAGTTTATGTTAAAAACTCAGTTGGAAACATCTCAATCTTTTCCTTTTCATGGTATTTTGAAACACCTCTCCTGGTGCCAAATGATGAGGAATTCAAAAAATAAAGAGGTGGAAACTTCTTAGGTCACAAAAGAGAATCTTAATTAGATGTTGGTGCAATCAGATATGGGAGGATAATTGGTTGCCACGTACTGGGTGGCAGGCACTTCGACTAGCTTTTCTGATGTCAGAAGTTCCCTCTGGGAGTGGAAAGCACATTCTGCTTGGGCAAGCAGCCCTTGTTAGTTGGGAATGCACCTCATTGTTGGTGGAGCTCTTCGTTCTTTCCTGAGTGCACTTTGACCACATTTTCCTATAAATCTGAAGAACTGTTTGTTGGGCGCATGACTCATGTGCTATGACTATTTCTCAACTTCCTTCTCTTTACGACTATTTGATTGGTTGCAAAGGGAGAAAATAGCAAATCTGGGTTGCGGTTGATCTGAAGTGCATTTTTTTAAATAAATCATTTAGAAAAGGTTATGGCTGATTAGCCTTACGGATTGTGTGAAAGAGATATATAGGTGATTATGCTTACTGACTGATAAAAATGCTAACAGTTTCTAAAAAACAGCTCAATCATTGGCAGAAAGATCTTTATACCATGCACTTAATCTCCAAGGGATAGTTGAGCAGCATTGCCTGGATAGCATCTTTTGTGTTTTCTCTTGCAAAGTCATTTAAAATTAGAAAAGAAGCATTTATGGAAGGACATGCGATTGTGAATGTGTAGTGGTTTCACAGATGAGGGGGGCCATTCGGGCACCACAGCTAATGGTGAAGGAATCCATACTGAGTTATATCCTGCAAACTCAAAGCTGCCTGATTCCTCTGCTTTTCGGATACTTATCACCATAAATGTTCTCTGGCAATCGCTGGAAAGAGCTGAAACCATCTCTTTTTCTCAGTAGTCACAGGAAGAGAACTGTGAAGCCATAACAGGGCAGGAGGTCTGGTCTAGAGGGTTGAGCCTCCATTTGCCTGAAGATAACATCCAAAGGTCGCCAGTTCGAGGCCACCGGAACCGTGCGACCTTGAAGCAGCTGACAAGCTGAGCTGAGCTATTCCATCTGCTCTGAGCATGGGAGGACAGAGGCCAGAATGTGCGACCAGATCAAGAAAGAAACATCTGAATGTTGTGGTTTCTTGAAAGATAGAAACCTTCTTTCAAATTGTAAAAATCCCTACAGAGATTTAAATTTGCCTGCCTATGTAAACCGCCTTGAATAAAGTCTAAGGCAGGTGTGCTCAAGATGTCGAACGCGATCGACCGGTCGATCGCCAAGCAAAATCCGGTCGATCGTGCGCCGAGCCTCCGTCTGCCATGTTGAAAGGGGCGGGAAAGAGCCCTGGAGCTTCCCGATTGGCCTGGTGCCGCCGAGTGTCCCGGATGCGATGGCGGGCCAATCGGGAAGCTCCGGGGCTCTTTCCCGCCCCTTTCAACATGGTGGGCCAATCAGGAAGCTGATTTCAATCAATGATTTCAATCAATGAAAGGGGCGGGAAAGAGCCCCGGAGCTTCCCGATTGGCCCGCCATGTTGAAAGGTGCGGGAAAGAGCCCCGAAGCTTCCCGATTGGCCCGCCATCGCATCTGGGACACTCGGCGGTGCCGGGCCAATCGGGAAGCTCCGGGGCTCTTTCCCGCCCCTTTCAACATGGCGGATGGGAGGCTCGGTGCGCGATACCCGAGCACACAACTTGGGCCATTGTGCGCATTCCAGCATGCCTGATTGTTCTTGCAGAGACACGTGTCCCCCAGCAGTAGAAAAGGGGCTATTCTTGTCTACTCCCCCCAAGTGGTTGTGAAGTTCTTTCTAGCAGGTCAGGAAGCCGCATCTCCGATGAGCAGGGGTGGGATTGGGGCTGCTTTGCAGGAAGGGGGGCCAGATCCTGCTGCCACTTGGGAGGAGGCAGCTCTGCAGGAGGGTGTGAGCAACAGAAGCGAGGCTCTTCCTGCAGCCCTGTCCGCACACAGCCTGCTTCAGGGCCGCGCCAGCCCGGGCAAGCTCGGCGCGGGGCCCGGATGGGTGGAGAGCATTGTCACTCTGGCCGGGGAGGCGGTGCCAAGCAGGGCTTGCAGCTTCAGTCTGGGTCTCCGTGGTGCAGCCGCTGCCAGGGCTGGGGAGTGGAGCAGCAGGGAGACCACGGCTGCAGTGGAGGGATGTCTCCTCCCGGGGACACAGCTCCCTTCTCCACCTCCAGCAGCAGCAGCTCTGAGAAAGTTGCAGCGCAGAGAGAGCCGCGCTGCCCACCCGCAGAGGCGAGTGCGCTCCGGCAAGAAGCAGCTTCCATGAAGCCCGACGGGGAGCAGGAGGCTGCCAGGGGAGGCGACCCCTGGAAGGAGTGTGTGGAGGTGGTGGTGCAGCTGGCACTGCGGGCGGGCCAGATGAGCAGCAGCCACGTGGCTCGGCCGCCTGGGGGTCCTCCCCACTGGGAAGCCGGGCAAGGGGGAAAGCAGGGCCTCAATCAATGAAAGGGGCAGGAAAGAGTGCCACCAGAGGCGCCGCCGAGACCCCCTCCCTGGGGACAGGTAAAGGGAGCCCGGGAGGAAGCGCGGTACGGCTGGGCTGCGCTGCCTCGCGTCACCGCCTTCCTCCCGAGGCTGGGATCGGCCCTGCGGCGCCCTCGGAGAACTTTTCCTGCTCCCAGAGGGTGAGCTGAGCAGGCGCCTCAGGGCAGAGGGAGGGTGGGCGGGGAAGAGGGTGTGGGGCTGCCCCCAAGTTGCCCCCCTGGAGAGCTCCCCAGCCGCTCCCCTGGCCCCACACCTGGTGTCCCCCCACTTCCCATCACCCCTCCAAGTTGCCCCCCTGGAGGGCTCCCCAACCCCTCCCCGTGGCCCCACACATGTAGTCACCCCACTTCTCATCACCCCCCAAGTTGCCCCCCTGGAGGGTAGATCTCTGGGCCTTGCTGGGTTTCAAAGTAGCTCTCGAACCAAAAAAGTGTGAGCACCCCTGGTCTAAGGAGAAATCTGAAGACCAAGAAAGGCGGTATAAAAATACCTGTATTATTATTATTATTATTATTATTATTATTATTATTATTATTATTATTATTATTATAACAGGAAAGGAACAAAGAGACAGCAAGGGCAGAAACCCTACAAATGAGTTGCCAATGGAGATGCATCTACCCAAGCTCTCCATCGTAAAGTTCTGCCATTATTTTCTTTCAACAACTCACCTGGCTTTTTAAAAAAAAAAAAATTTTAGGAGCATCCACTTCACCTTCAGATTCCAGGGCAATTGTCAAATCTAACATACAGTTTTAGGAAAGGCCTTTACATTTCTTGAATACAGACATCATTGTCAGGGTCATCGTTAACAAGGTACAGTGGCCACAGTCACTAGAAATGTTTCTTAAGTTAGGCTAAGAAGGACTGTCCTGCAAAATTGACATGAAGTCTTTTAATCTGTGAGCGAGTGTGGTGTAGCAGTTAATGAGTTGGGCTAGGGTTAGAGAGGCCTGGATTCAAAGCTTATTGGATGACCATGGACCAACCTTCCGCCCTGGCTCTATCAGCCCAACTTACCTCATAGGTTGATCCTGGGACAAGCAGCGTGTGTGTGTAGAACTTCATACATTACCCTAAGCTTCTTGGGAGAAGGATGTTATTAAAATGTTAAGAATATGATACACCAGTGGTTCTCAAACTTTTTAGTCTAGGACCCACATTTTAGAATGACAATTTGTCAGGACCCACTGGAAGTGTTGTCATTAACCTGGAAGTGATGTCATGGCTGGAAGTGACATGATCAAGCAGGAAAATTTTTTAACAATCCTAGACTGCAATCCTATCCACGCTTACCCAGGAATAAGCCTCATTGACTATCATTGTTAAAGCATATACATGTAGCCTGTTAAAAGTACAGATCTCCGCAAATGCAGTCACATACCATGTTGGCATCAAGTCCAAAATATTAAAAATGAAATATTGAAATGAATGGGGTCCCACCTAAAATTGTCTCAGAATCCAACTAGTGGATCACAACCCACAGTTTGAGAAACAGTGTGATACACCATTTACTGTACCTTGCGTACATGTGTTGAGAAACACATGACTCAGAATAGATCTCTATGACTACCTGGATGTAATTATCATTCGATAGAAGATACTTTCAAGTTGAGCAGTGGCTGTTCAAGTCTCATTTGGAAAGCCAAGCTTCAGGTTTTCTTGCACATCTCAGAACTGCCCTACTTAGAATAAGCCCTCTGTTTGCCATAAGAAATTGTGGGAAATATCACATTCATCTAAGTCTATGCTTGTGTTAAAACTTGAACTCAGAGTGTGAGAGTCCAATGTCTGTCTCCTTAACTGTTGCCTCCTGACTTACATTATCTGTATCAGGAAGTTATTTTACACAGAAAGTTGTCAAACCCAGGCTAACAAGCACTTGCTTGCCTGATCCATAGTTCTGCTGAGTAAAATATATTTCCCTACAAAACTGAGATCCTTTACATTACGAAAAGCATGACCTTAATATTTTATATGAACAAGTCAGTAAAGGACACCTCATCTCTATAATATTCTTGTCTTTGTGAACTGAGGGGAAGGATAACTCAGGAATGGCAGTGGCTTTGGCTCCACTCCAGTCACTGATCCATCAGTCTTCGCTTACAGAGATAAATGTTTTAAGGGAGTTCAGCCATCCCCCATAACACACAATATACGTATGTGTTTTCCTTGTGCTGTTTTGTGCATAGAAATAGAAAACTGGAAGGAGGGGAATAAAATTTGCTCTCCAATGGAGCGAATAGTAGCAGTGTGTGTGTATTTGGGAAAATAGTACAGCGAGGAAAAGGTTAAAGCCCCATCCGTAGCATCACTTCTTGGAACTGATTCTGTCCCCCACCCCAATGATGCTTTCTACTGAGAAATGTAAAAAGGGGGAGGTTTGATCACAGAACTTCCAGCATCTCATCCACTTTGCTCTTCAAGTTGCAACTCTCCCAACAGAAAGTTCAAGTAAGGCCTAGAATTTTGTTATTGCCACACTGTGAAGTGACTTGGAGGTGTCCTTTGCCCAGTTCCACCCCCACACAAGGCAATCGGGGGTGCCTTTGGCCCAGCTGGGGGCAGGATATGGGGAGTGCTTTGCACAGTGCAAAGACCCACTGCATGTTGATTATTGTATGTTAGTCAATAATAAGCATGGCACATTATACCCAACAATTATCTTGTCATTGTTTGGGTGCTGCCGCCAGGGCAAATAGGAATGGAAGCATCTCTTTTAATGTGGAAGAGCAGAGGCCTTTCTTCTCGACAATACCCAATAAATTTAACAAACAAGCGGAGTTGATCTAAAAGAGAAACGTCATCACCCAAAATGTATTGCTCCCAATCTAAATGATTTGCACTGTGGTAAAGGGAAAAACGAAACAGTCTGATCTTACTGTCAGCAATAACTAATTGGAGCTTGAAGTTTTCAATGAAATCTACAGACTACTGGCTTTGGGATAATTGAGAAGTCACATTTACTTCAAGCGAACTCAATTAATAAGTGATTGGAGGATTGCAAAGAACCGAAGAGAACAGTGTGTTCCATTCCTATTGAGAAAGTTTAATACGTCTGTTTATCCTGCAGATTCAGGATTATTACCATGACATTTTCTGCTCCTCCAAGATACAATCAACCATTCAACTTGGCCTGGGCCATGTGATCTGCATGGACTGTTTATTGTTGTAATCAGAACTCCTCTTTGGCTATTTACAGGCTGTGCTTGCATGTACAACATGGCATACGCTTTACCATTAAACTAATTTAAGTCTTGATAGTGGTGGTGCACTTAGTGCTGATGCCACGTATAACTGAATGTTCTCTTTGGGTCTAGGGAGGTCAGAGAATTGCGTTTTCCTAACAAGAGGATCCAGTGTTCCAAGAGACTGCTGGCAAAGGCTGGGAGCCGACAGGCTTCTTCAAACCTGACAGCCTAGCAGAGCTGCACAGAACTCCCAGGTAGCCCAGTGCAAGGAATCCTTCATAAGGGAATTGCTTAGGAGTAAAAGAAAGGAGCGAGGAGGCAATCTAACAGAACTCCAAAAGGAAATGTAGATCACACACTTTTTAAGGGATAGGATGCCAAGTTACAGAACCTTTTTGCAGGCCGCCAACCCTCTGCGGATCCCCTACTCACCAGAATGAGCAGCAGTGGCGAGCCCAGGGCTGATGGTGCCCTATGCAAAGCATGGCGCCTAGAAGTAGGTGGCAATGACGTGACGATGTCACCACCAAATCCTTCAGGGGGGCTGATTTTGAGCCAATTGGACCCAGGGGCAGGCAGGAGGGCTGTCCAGCAACGATGTTTCACTCACTGGCTCTCCTTGCAATGACTCCGCATAGATGACTCTACACTGGGGCATCAGCTACAGAGCAAGATGCTGGCTGTGGTTGCGAGCACTCTGCTCACTGCCCTAGCGTGGGACCTCTCCAGGTGCTGGGCCTGATTCAGCCACATTGGTCTAATTGTTCAAAGACTGGCCCTGGTTCTGGCTCTGGGACCAGGCAGGACATGTGCTTTACAAGCTTTGCTAATCCACCAACTTGGCACAGTGCTGCCTGGAAGCGATCTCTCAGGCTCAGTCAAGTGCCCACAATCTGCTGGCCTAGCACGAGGGGCCCTTAGGAGCACAGCCCAATTTGGCCAAATTGGTCAAATTGGCCTAAAGCTGGCCCTGCTCTGCACGTACATGCAGAAACAACTAGGGGCCAGAGACGGTACCCTGGGAATTAGGGAGAAGCTGTACACGCTTTGCTTTGCCCCCTGCAATGGACTGGATGGGGAAGGGAACTCATTGTCTGATCCAGACCAATATTGAAACAACTGTTATGCAAAGACAACTGTCCAGTATTAGAAAGGTGGGTGGATTGCTGGGCAAGATCTCTGTTTAGGGCCCAGAAAACCAAAACTGGAAACTGATTTCTTCCTTCAAGTTGCACAAATGGTGAGCCTTTTCCAGGTGCCCTTATTTATTTCCTGTATATTATTAATTTTTTCTGCACTGAAATCAACTCCCTGCCCCTCCCCCATCCAGCTATGTACAAAAGTAATCATTTTCTTTATGAATCACTCAGATAATCCATGCCCCGAGCCACTTGTTAAAAAAATATTACAGAAGAAAATGGAAAGTTATAAAGATGCTTTTATATGAGCAGGGCCTTAGGATATTGCCTCGCTTGAAATCTTAAACCAAAGTGCATGTAGACACACAAAAAGCAATAACATTGGCAGCCGTGTATGCTTCCAGATTAATATAACATCAGCTTGACTTTATTGTTGAATGAACTAGAGTTAAGAAACTTAAGTGAATCACCTTCTGCTTTTATCTTTTCTTTGTAGATGGAAGTTTGCAATGGTCAATACTGATCAAGCTTTCCCCAGATAACCATATGCTCTGAGTAGCTAGACATTGTTGGTTGTTTTGCAGGTTGGCCTGTGGTTGTTATGCTGGCGTACAAGAAGGCGTATTTGTTCAGGAGGGCCGGCAGTCACCGCTAAATACAATCGTTCACTTTGGCGGGCAAATATTGACTCAAGCTGTTACGCTTTTATGTATTTCAGAGACTCACGATGTTTGAGAGCTCAGCAAGCAAACAAGAACAGGTACAGGAAGTTATTGTGATGTTTTGGGACGATGTTTGCTTTTCTGAAGCTGATGTATGTTCTCCATTGTGTGGGGCCTGTTACTAATGACCTTGTTATATACTATGCTGCAGTTGATAAGGCCAAAGATACGACCAGAATACAAATACATTTTACAGTCTCACTTGAAGAGTTTATGTTAATAGTGTCGTGATATGTACTGTACCTTAAAGGCTGTTTCTTCCTTGGAATGCGGTTTCTTGGCATAAAATCTGTCAAAGAATGAACTGCCTAATAGGGTGGGAGGGGGTAATGGACAGCTCTGTCTTCAGTCTGAGCACTGGCTGGACATATCCACTCCGCATGTATCCAAACCGTCTAGAGCAGAGGTGTCAAGCATAAGGTCCATGGGCCATATGTGCCTGCCAGAAGCCATTTCTCCAGCCCCCATTATAATTGGGCTCTCCCATCATGATAATTGGGCTCTTGAAATTACAAACAAGTTTCGCACATTTTCTCTTCTGTCATTTGCAGCTAGAGAGTTTCTATGTGACAGCAAAATGCTCACTTTTGGCCATCATCTGCTTAATGATGTCACTTCCTACTTAATGACCTCACTTCTGGCCCTCAGCAGGCACCATGAACGCTATTTGGCACACTACATGAATGACACCCCTGACCTCGAGAGGTGGCAAGAAAATTAAAGGGTAAGCAAAAAACAAACAAAAAAACCCCGCAAGGTTCTAGAATTGTCCTTTTAAATATTTCAGATTTTTAATAAGTTTTGAGTTTTTAGTTTCTTAGGGTGCAATCCTAACCCACTTTCCAACACTGACATCAGGGCAATGCAGCTCTGAGGTAAGGGTACAAACATTCCCTTACTTTGAGGAGACCTCTGTGAGTGCCAACCCAACTGCAGGATGCAGCACACACTCCATTGGCACAGCTATGCCAGCGTTGGAAAGTTGGTTAGGATTTGGGCCTTCATTTTTTGTAGTTCCTGTGCTTAGGCCAAATTTTCACCCATGGCAAGCAAGCAAGCAAACAAACAGAAAGAATCAATAGGCAAATGGTAGTACCTTTCCCCCCCTTTTCTAGTTTGTTCACATCAGGATCCCTCTCTCTGCTCCTTCAAGTTATTTTATATCAGTCTTGGGCAAATTTTCCAAAGAAAGTAATGAGAGTCTGAGCCTCTTCTATCCTGAAAGCCCCATAGTGGAGAAACTAATTTCTGTGCACCACAAAGGGCTATTTGTAGGGGTTTGGTTAAATTATTCCATGTTGAGACTTTTTGACTGTTGTGGCCTTGCGTGACGAGAGCCTTGTGTTCCATTATGCTGTAATAGTACACGTATGCCCTCGTATCCACAGGGGTTCTGTTCCAGAACTCCCCATGGTTGACTAAAACCAGAGATACCAGATAACACCCTCCCTACATTCCGGAGACGAGGGGAGCAGAGTTCCCCTCACCTCTGGAGGGTCCTCTGAGCCCATCCATGGCCGCAGCCAGGCTCAGACTGAGCTCTAGAATGAAAAAAAAAAATCACTTCCTTTTTTTCATAAAAAGTGACATTTTTAATGTCTTATAAGGCATTAAGGAGGCCCTGGGAAACCCCTCAGGATTCCCCAGGTCTCCTAATGGGTTCATTAAGAGGCCCTGAGGGCTTCCCTGGGGCCTCCTAATGCCTTATAAAAATATCACTCCTAATGCCTTATAAAAACATAATGCCTTATTAAAAACATCACTTCTAGTTTTATGAAAAAAAGGAAGTGACTTTTTAAAAATTTTAGGGCTCTAGGGCTCTAGGCATGGCCTTCCTGTAGAGTGCCATCTAGTGGTTGTTATGACTATACAACAGGCACCATAGCAGTGGCTTACTACATGCATTGTGTAGTTTCCAAATGCCACCACACGTCATTTGTGGTCACCTGTTGCAACCTGGAGAATTTGCTTGCAATTGCCAACTGTTTTTAGCTAGTCTTCTCCATCGCATGCAGAAATTAAGAAGGCAAAATCTTTCTTGGCATGAAGAGAAAGTGGTGAGAAAAGCTTTGCCTGCAAAATTTATGTTTGTCAGGCTACTGTTCAAGGCACAGGAACCGGGCCAGGAAAAGATCAGCAAGCCTAGAGATCAGCATTCAAAACATGTTGAATTTCCACAGATTGCCTTTATCTGCAGACTACCCAATGAGAGTTCATGGGAAACAGCAGAGTCCCAGTAAATATATCATAGCCACCAGACTAGCGGAGATAAGAAGGAGAAACCTCCAAATTGCAGGTAGCCATGTTGGCCGATTAGGGAGAAAGATTCTAAATATGACTTAGAAGTCAAGTTTTAAATGGAAAAAAGTACTGTTTCTTGGTGAGCTTCCCAGTTTTGCAGTAGTAATGGTACAGGAGCCCTATTGGGGGAAAAAAGGCGACCATATGCAGGTAGCCTACCTTGGTTGTAATAGCCTTTAATAGATCGATAAAGATATTACAAGAGGAATCAGCGTTTGCAATGAGATACCAGAAATGTGATATAGATGTCATCCATAAAACCTGAAAGAAATACAAACATGTCCATTCAATCTGGGGAAAATGGTTTCAGTGGGAGTGCATGCCAGTTTCATGTGGAATTGCTTCTTTAACCTAAAGGTCAGATGAGGAAGGTAAGTCAATAGTGAGTGAATGTAGCTCTTTGACATCACAGTGTTGTCTTGTGTAGCATTTCCTTTAGATTTGTAACAGTTCTAGAAGAACCTTTTGAGATTTGCTACCTATATGAGTGAAATCTCCAAAATAATTAAAAAGTGGTCTTTATTATCTAATATGATCCCATTGTTAAAAGATCCTTCCTGTTTGATCAGAAATCCTTATCTGAAACTCCATAAAACAGGATCCCAACCACTATGCAAGGGGGTGGGATTTCCACTGGATTCTCCCTTCATTGGCAACCCCCTGCTCCATACCCCACATTGTTTCTGGGGATCTTTGACCCTCAGGATCAGCTTTTCAAGGGTCAAAGGGAGCTGCCACCTGAGCAAGGGTTGAGAATGGCCTACTCTGTTTGTGGTTTTCTGGATCCAAACAAATGCACCTTACTTCTGAGTAAACAGGGGTGGGCTGTATATGGCTAGAAATCAAAATTTCTGCTGTGACATATATGCTTATATCAGGATCTATGGATCTGTAAAATTGAATGCTCAAAATCTTAGGTGGCTTATTACTATAGATCATTTTTGAATGATATGAGTTTTTATGTTATAACTAGAGGAGCTATAAAGCTCAATGAGTCAGTTTACTGGTATGATTGCTGTAGCACATAATTGCTAAAAGGTAAGGGACTTGATTTCCTTATAAAACTCCTTATATGGAGGACTTGTTCAAGAAATGTACACATTTCTTTCTTCTATTAGGATCCTCTTTGTTCTAAAATAGCAGAAAACATGCTGTGTTGTATGTTCTGTAACACAAAGCTGTTTATTTGGAAAGGGCATAATAGTGAACATTTGTTGAAACAATATGAAATAACTCACTGAACTGCTAAAAATAAAAATACATGCTAAAGAACAGTACTGATTTCAGGAACTTCTCTTGGATAAAGGAAGGAAGCAACTATAAATATATTTACTGAAACTCATAGATCTGCCTAGCATTACATGAAGATGGTATATCTGCTGAGAATGAACTTCTGTTCCAGGGCTTAATGAGGACTGGGAATATTTCCGTTGTTGGGTTTTGCTCTCAGCCATTTTGGAGGCCTAAAGGAAACTCCAAGTCTGGTTGGCTGCATTTTGACCTTCTGTGCAGCACATGGATCAGCATGTGTGAATGACCCTGCCTTCATGGTACAAGGCAGCAATTTTCAACCTTTTTCATTTCATGGCACACTGACAAAGTACTAAAATAACTACATGACTCTCAGTTCTCACTTCCAAAGCTTCCAGCATGAAGATGGTAGTTTTCAAGTTGAATTCTGGGGAACCACAGAAACTCCTCAGAGATTTCTTAATTAGACAATCAGCCATGGTGGATATGTCTCTGAAAATCAGCTAGCCCACCACTAGTAATCTATTCTCGTAGGACTGACACTGAATTGTCATGCATAGTGAAATTCCAAGTAAGTTTTGAGGTTCCATGAAGAAACATCTGAGAATTTTCAAAGGAGGCCCAATGAGTTGCTATAAGACCCTTAGGAAGATACCTTATACTGAGTAAGACTCTTGGTTCACTAGCTCAGAATTGTCCACAGTGATTGACAATGGCTCTCCAGGTCTTCAGACAGGGATCGAGTTTCCTGTTTTCCACCAGAGATGTGGCCAGATATTGAACCTGAAATCTTCTGGAGGCAAAGCATTTGTTCTGTCACTGAGCTACAACCCCCATCGCCCACATTTCTCAAGAGGCTTCTACGCATCCCTAGACTGGGTAGAGTTGGATGTGTTCTGGGTCACACTCTGAGTTCGCATAGGACACTGGTGAGCCCAATGAACAGTGGTGTCAGGGTGGAAAGTGTTAAGGAAACAGAGGTTAAGGCGAGAGGTAAGAACATAAGAACATAAGAACATAAGAACAGCCCCACTGGATCAGGCCATAGGCCCATCTAGTCCAGCTTCCTGTATCTCACAGCGGCCCACCAAATGCCCCAGGGAGCACACCAGATAACAAGAGACCTCATCCTGGTGCTCTCCCCTACATCTGGCATTCTGACTTAACCCATTCCTAAAATCAGGAGGTTGCGCATACACATCATGGCTTGTACCCCATAATGGATTTTTCCTCCAGAAACTCGTCCAATCCCCTTTTAAAGGCGTCTAGGCTAGACGCCAGCACCACATCCTGTGGCAAGGAGTTCCACAGACCGACCACGCGCTGAGTAAAGAAATATTTTTCTTTACTCAGGTGTAACACTCTGCCTCAGTATCTGGGGTAGTGAAGTCATGACATCACCTGACATAATGACATCACTTCTGGGTTCTCCCCAGAGGAGGGAGCACTCGCTGTTGCAGCTTCGCGCCTCTATTCCTTCTCCCGTGAAGGCTACGCTTTGTAGGAGAAAGTGCAGGGGGATGTGAAGCTAATAGCTCCTCCTCCGTAACTGGGGCAGAGCCTGAAGGGCAGTCATGTGCCCCCCCTTGGCGTAGAGCCTGGGGGGGCACATGTCCCTCCGGCTCTGCCCTAGTTATGCCTAATGCCAACATTTGTACCCTCTGCATGAAGGCACAGAGAATCATGCTGAGACAGAGAACGTGGAGTATTTGAAGTAAGCATAAATTACACTTAGCAAAACAACTTCAAGGTTTTTGTTATGTTAATAAAAGACTTCCTAGGTTAAAAAATAAAAATGGTAGTTCACATTAACTTATTGAAAAATAAATAAAAATAAGAATCACAATAGTTTTCAGCAGCGTATAATGAAGTCGCCATGTCCTTTCCCAGCTTTCTTTGTTGTTCCTTTCCTGTTACCTCTCAAAGCCAAAGGATTTTTGGCTTCCAGGCAAGAGCACAGAACTGTGCCAATCAGCAGGATGCAAGGCAGATAAGGCTTGTATAAACGCTTTTGAACTGGTCAGAATCTGTGGATGGGAAATGGAAGTGAAATTATTTACATTTGGCACGAGAAGAATAAGTTCCATTTTTAAATTCAAAGCCTTCGCTGAATGAAAGCAAATCGGATGGGTCACACGGTGTTGTGCTCCTGTTAAAATGCACCCAGAGACTGATAAGAGCTCTCGAAAAGCAACCCTTGCCTATGACTTGTTTGACAGCTACTCTGTAACTTAAAAAAAGAAAAGATTTAAAAAAAAAAAAGAAGAAATTCCTTTGGCCTGTGTCCAGGGGAAAAGTGGTACATCAACAGTGTAGCAACACCCAACAGAACTGTAAGTACTTTTTCGAGGGCACTGAAATAGGTTCTAGATGAGGAATTATAGGAAATACAACCCAACTCTCACAGAATATGGAAAATGTGTGCATTCATTTTTTTTATAGTTCCTTCCAATAGTGAATGTAGGTAGACAAGTGCCTGCTGCATAAGGACATAAGAAGAATTCTGTTGGATAAGTCCAAAGATCAGTCTAAACCAGTATCCTGTTCCCTACAGTGGTTGCTAGTTTTTCTGGGGAGCCCACAAGCAGGAAATAAAGACATACCCCTCTCTCAGTGTTGCTCCCCTGCAACTGGTATTCAGAGGCTCTGAAGCTGAAGGTAGCATTTAGCTTTGTCTTCCATAAAGGCACTGAATCCCCTTTCTGAGCCATCTAAGCTAGTGACCAACATGAGCAGTGAATTCCATAGATCAGGGGTCTCTAAACTTTTCAACCGAAGGGCCGCATCAAATATCTGGCAGTGTTGAGGGCCGGAAAAAAATTTAAATTAATACATTAAAGATGGAACTTAGATGAATGAGTAAATGAATGAATGGGCTCAAATGCCTAGGATTTCTCCAAGCACCAACAGAGCCCAAGAAATAAAGCACACACTTAAATGGACCCCTATTCCCCTGTGCCACAAGCACAACTTTGGTTGTGTTTGGTCAGTTGGCCAGAGGCTCACAGTAGATCAGAAGCTGGCTGCAGGCCAGATAGAGATTGGCCATGGGCCGCATTTGGCCCCTGGGCCGGGGTTTGGAGACCCTTGCCATAGATGAACGACATGCTGTGCAAAGAACAGTCAGCTGGTCAATTAATATTTTTGGAAATATTTGGAAATGTCAGTTTGGAAATGAAATAGGGTCACCCGGAAGCAAGGTTAAGAAGCACTTTTTCAATTGGGTGCTTCTCTTTTATTTAGAGGGGGAAAGTAACTGGCCCATCTCACCCCAGCAGTGTCTTTTCTAGTGGCTATCTGCTGGTGTTGCATCTTTTTAGATTGTGAGCCCTTTTGGGAGAGAGGGCCATTAGTTATTTGATTCTCTCTGTAAACCACTTTGTGAACTTTTTGTTGAAGAGTGGTATATAAATGCTGTTAATCATCATACATACATACATACATACATACATACATACATACATACATACATACATACATACATACATACTCAGGATACACCCTAGATACACAAAAGTAGACAGGATTAAAAAAATAAGTCCCTCCAAAGTGGTTTTCATGGGTTTCAGGACCTTCTAGCATCTATTCAATGTTGATGGCTCTTGAGCTAGGATGTCAGTTTGTTTAAAAAGGGGTGGATGTGAGGAGAATGGAAGGCAAAAGGAGAAAAGGAATTGACCTGCTCAAATCCCTAATGTCTTATAATAAGTAACTTGGAAGTTGGGACTGTAGTTGCACAGGTGAGTGCCATGAAGTTGAAAAAGCTCCCACCCTCCACTATACTATTTCAGGATGATTGGAAAGGAAAAAGGACACTTTCCCCCTTTTCCACTCTCCAGTGCGCATTCTATAGAGCTCGCAATAAAATGCTCAGGTTTGGGATTTAGCAGCCGGCCCCCAATCAAGCTTCTTGTGCTATGTAAAAGTATGTCTGAAAGGAGTGGGAAAGGGGAAAAAAAGGTGTCTTCAGGGGTTAATAGCATTCACTTATCTTGTAGGTTTGTTTTAAGAATTACTTAGAAAATGTATCAGAAGTGCTCTGAGAACTCTCCCACTTGCCGCAAGTCAAGTAAGTGCTACATAAACACTGTTATTATTAATGCCGCTGGAATAAGAAATGGTGGTGCTTGCAATTCAGGAAGCCTGACATATTCAAATCCATCAATTGGCAAAAGAAAATGTGCTTGGATACCTTCAGAATTTGTGGTGTTCATGCTCTGGGATGCATAGCCGAGGGTTCGAGACACAAAACCAGGGAGTTTTTTTTTTTCTTCTTTTCTGCCCTTTCTGTTTCATGCCCTCTTCTGTCATGTGCTTCTGGGCTTCTGCTGCAAATGTCCTCAGCAGCAGCTCCAGAGGCCTCCATTGGCGGAGAGGTGTCGTAGGTGGGGAGGGCGGGGCAGGGCAGAGAAGGGGGAGATTTGGGCAGGGAGGGGGAGGGAAGGAGGGGTGGACCTTGATGGATCTGGTGTGGGCTTCTTGACTATGTCCTCTGATGACACAGCAGTGGAATCATCATGAGATTGAGAGTGATGTTTCAGCTTTCTACAGCTCTCTCTCTCTCTCTCTCTCTCTCTCTCTCTCTCTCTCTCTGTGTGTGTGTGTGTGTGTGTGTGTGTGTGTGTGTGTGTGTTGGAAATGATGTGGAGCAGCAACCAAGACTGTCATCGCACATACCACCCAGACTGTGAAACAGCAACAGTGTGAATTGGCTACGTTCCTAGTAAGGCTAGTACCATATTTTAATGTCACAGATTATTCACATCCCAAAGTGCAGCTATATGGCAGTGGAATATAACTGAGCAATATCTAATGTGTGGAATACTTGTTACATATGTTTTGGTTTGGGAAGTAATGGTCAAACCCATTTGTGAGCAGTCCAGAAGTGTTTGGAGCCATTAAAAAAATGTTTATATTGGGCAAGAACACTGTTCACTGACTTCAACTGGAGTATACCTCCCAATATATTTTCAAGGGTATTAGTGAAAACTTTTACTTGCTACTGATATATTTGGCTTTACAGGTATTTCAGAGCAGCGCATCTACCACCTGCATATGTGTGTTTTTTTGTGTGTGCCAATTAAAAAAAATGCTTGGTAAAAAAATACCTCTGGTCCTATTTCATTGCACTGAAAAATAGTCTTGTTTCCATGCTGCTGAAAATATGTTTTCCAATCTCAGGTTAATTTGAATACTACTGTAATTTTGGAATAGAGAATCTCATGAAACTGGATTCTTTTTTATCTATGTTTCCCATCTGGCTTGCTGCTACAAGCATTTAATCTAGTGTTTGCTGCCAATGTTTCCCAGAAAGGCTTATAATTGCTTGGAATTTGTATGAAGAGTTCCAGTCTGGTGCACAATTAGGGATGCGCTATAAAATTTTCATTGCTTGATTTAGTTGAAATGATCAGATGGATCAGGAATGATAATGTCCACAGTTGTGGCTTCGAAAATGACTACTAGAAATTAGTAGAACAGAGGATCGTTAATAGCTAATCACTTCTCCCCTCCCACATCATAAAAAAGAACAAAAACCTGTAATTGATTATTTTAGAAAAATAGTATAAGCCTGCCTGGGAAGCTTACATATCAACTCTTGATCCTGCCAGTTTAAACGCTACATACTAGTTCTTAAGAAGGGAAAGAACTTGGATCAATAACTGGGAGCCTCCATCTCATAATTTTTCCAGAAGGGTAAAGAAAGAATAAAATCTTCTGCTCTGAGGCAGCATCTTAAGGCCAGAAAGCATCTAGAGTTCCACTGGCTAGATGATATGTGTATGTTTCTAGAGTAATTGAAGAGAGGCCCTCATTATATTCATCACCAATACAGTAGGAATGATTTGGTGGGGAGTAAGGTGCATACAGTCTACATCTTCTTCCAGCTACTAAATGGGAGGTAAATACCTTCTCAAGGGAGTTAAGGCAGACTTGTAAGTGAATGTTTTCTTATGTAGCTAAAGAAGGTGATTACATTTTATGTGATTTCCCTTCCTGCCCTCTTCCCATCCCCACCCCCACCCAGCAGATAGGAATAATCTTTGCTTTTACAATTCAGCACATTTTCAACTGTTGAGGGTACACTACCTAATACCATTTCACCAGCTGTATGATAGCAGGAGTCGAGCATCAAGAGCCAAAAACACCAAAGGAAATATGGGTAAATGAAAAGTGAGCAAACAGTTAATCTCTACATTTAAACAAGGTTTACATTCCTAGAACAATTCTTTCTCCAATATGGAAAGTCACTTCACATGATGCCTGCTGATCTTTATCTCCATTGGGTTGGTTTTTGTGTGACACACAGGGAAGGAAAAGAGAAAGCAAAGTCATGTTTTGAAGTCTCCTCTCCAAAGTCAGTTATAGCAACATGGCTCTAGAGAACTTTTGCCAGTCAGGTTATCAGAGGTGATGCAAGTCAGAATGCTGCCCAATGCTGTTTTGTGTCTGCCTCCTCTGTGCCAACACCAAAACCCTCCATGCGCACTGCCATAAAACCCAGAAAGGGTCCCAGGTTTCACAGCAGTGCACAAGGCACATGGTAAGGAGGGGAATGAACTGCTTCTTAGTCAAATGAGTGGAAAGAAGATCAGTGGACTAGTATTGGTGGAAGTTTGGAGGGAGGCAGTGGTGGTTGTAAACTCAGGGTGAGAGGCACTCCCGAATCCACTGCCCCTTCAAACCCCTTGCAATCTGTTGCTGATGCAACCCGCTTCGGGTCGCTGCAGTGACATGCTGGTACTGAGATAGATGAATCAATGTTCTGATTCCATAGACCTATGTTCCATACCAACATGTGGCAATAATTAACCTGTGGAGACGTAGATGGGTTGTGACTTGCAATCATGCTCACTCTTCCCATGCCTGACCATCCTTGATTGAGTAATCTACCTAAAGCCTGCAGGTGTACAACTTGTGCATGTGGGCTTTGCAGAAGAGCCAACAAACATACAGTGTAGGTGGTGTTTTTATGTATTTTTCTAATCCACCCCTGAGCACTCTGTAATGACATTGTTTATCTGAACAGGTCTTACATAGGGTGGTTTCTTTCTCTGTACAAGGTAGTTTCTTCTGTTTCATTGTCCTTGCCAGAGAAATAGGTTCACATAATTCATATATGTTCACCTTTCTTCATCCCTCCCATATTTGTTGGAGATGAAGCAACTCTGTCCAGCTACGCTTTGTTGCATCCTGTCAAGGGAGTATGAGATGTAAAAATATATTCCCGGTGCCTTACTTACAAGAAATTGAAAATTTTGTTCCACTGGCCCATGCAAAGCAGGCCTGATTTCTTTGCTTTGGTCACAATCTTAGTAGTCAGTTTGACTGGCCACACTAAGACAACAACAACAGCAAAAACATTTAATAGTAGTGCATACAATACAAAATAACAGCCCTGCTTGAGAGATATCAGCCAGGTATGAGAGCTCTTTTATATTCTCAGCTTCCACATCCCTGAGTAATTTTTCAAAGGTACTTAGGCCCTGAATGTCCACTGAAGATTAACACCTGTTTGGCATCCCAGAGCTATTTTGGTCTTTGAAAGCTTCCCTCTCAGTATGCTTCTAATAATATTTATTAACTGGGCCATATTTATCCAGCAAAAAGCAGAAGTCCACAAAAAGGTTTCTCTTTATATTCTCAGACTGTATGCTCTGAAATGACATCCAAGAAGCGCGCATCAAAAATGGCTCTAAGAACAAAGGGGTGCGGCTCTCCTGCTGTGTTGTGACTCTTTCCTTTCAGGCAGCTGCGTTTTCCTGTCTAGCTCTACAGTTCTACTTGCATAATACAAGAAGCTTCCAAAGCTGGGCTTTAACACTCTTCTGTACTGAAAAGGACACATTAACACCAAACCAACCTACACCTTACATGGAAGTGTGTGCATCTGGAGCCCAACAGACCATCTTTTTTTCCCACTTGAAAAGGTGGGGAAAAACCTCATCACAGGAAGAGGTGATTTGGTGAGGAGGTGACACAGAGATGGGCCTACAGGGGTAACCAAATGAGAGCATTAAGGGATCCTGATGTGGTACAAGTTCAAGGAAACCCATCGGGGCTGTGGTGGCTTACCTGGGATAAGGGGAAGAGTTTCCCCTCACCTCTGGCTGAGCTACTTCTGGCTCCAACCTTGCGCTGGATAAAGTGCAGGCTTCCTGATCTGCCTGTTTAGCGCAAGATAGGATTGTGCTGCATGACATGCAGCTACTGATAATAACTTTTTCACAATTAAAGTTGTTGTGATTCAGTCTGACTTCACCCTCCCCCACCAAAAAAATGCAAAAAGAAAAAAAGAAAGCAGGCCCATTTGTAGACCTGGCTTTGAAACAATTTGTGGCTTTGCAATGTTCTGTACAAGTAGCAATCATAGCCATGGTTTTGATTAAATGATCACCTAAAGGCCTACTCTTGAATGAAATGACAGCTCAGATTCACAAAGACATTGCCAGCTTGATCATTTTGTCAATGTGAAGACATTCCAAATAGCATTAAGCACCTTTACAAGGCCTTCACCATGGCACCAAACATTATATATATATATATAGGCTTTCTTTGAAGAGAGCCCCCCCCCCTTTTTTTTTATTCCTCTCATGAGCTTTGGTTGAATGCAGAAGGAAAAAAGCCTGATGAAAGTCAAACCTCTCAAGGGCTTGTGGAGTGTATGCCTGTGTTTATGAACTGTGCCATATGTCAGCCAGTGCTACCTTCAGAAAGATCTTGAAGATGCTGGAGATTTGCCTGCCTTTCTCTGTGGCAATTGAAAAACACTTGTCTCTCTGTTTGACAATTTATCAGGGCTGGATGAATCACATTGAAACTTTATTTTAAATAAGAGGCTAACATCTTGGCGTGTGAAAGCGGATTGTCTAATACAGTCATCTGCACAGAGGGACTGTTTCCAGTGGATGTTTTTGTTCTTGTGAGTTGCAGGCTAGCCTTCAAGTGCTTACAGTGGCACGCCAGTGTACAGGGAGATGTTTGCACTACTGGAATCATTGTCTGTAGAGAGCAATTTTGCCAGTTGGAGTGCAGCGTTTGATTCAGGGCTCTTCGCCGGAGTGAGTAGCTGAAAAAATGTTACACAGCCTGTCCAACGACCATGTGGGAATACGCTCAATTTCTGGAAAGTAGTACCAAATGAATAAGCTCCTCACAACAGTAAAAAGTGATGTCACCCATTCATTGATTCCTGGATCTGATTTCACTAAAAGTCACAAGCATTTGTAAGACTGTTGGGTCTAAAGTTAATGCAGACCATTATTTAGAGAGGAAAGTAGTCCTTGTCTTCCAAAGAGTTAGGCACATGCTCCTTCATGACATGGTAATTGTACTCGTCTTTCTGGATATGGATTACTTTGCCCAAATAAACACAGGGATTGCACTACTGTACTTGGAATATGGATGCCTTTGGGAGATGGTCATTGTATCCTTTCCTGATGGGTTCATGCCTTAAATCAGTAGTGTAGCTGCGGGGCGGGTACCCATGATCGGGTGATGTGATGATAGTCCTCAGGAAATCATGCCCCCCCCATGCAATCACCACCCAACCTCTGCGCATGTGTGGCCCTGGAAACAGCTCCATTTGGAGCTGTACAAGCAAAAGGGTGGGTGTGAGGGCCAACACAGTAAGCACTGTCACCGCCCCCCCATAAAACCACCACTCCGCCAAGGGTGCCAATTTACCCCCCTGCCCCCAGCTTAGCTACGTTACTGCCTTAAAGTGGGAAAGAACTGAACTTTGAGCTGTACTGAATGAACCAAACTGTAAAGAGCCACAGTGCTATTTACGCATGAAATGCATGCGAAACTGGCATGACTCCACACTAGACAAGATGCAAAGAAGTAGAAGCTGTGATTTAGTAGGCCTGGTACGAACATGGAGCTTCATGTCACCAGCGGTCGCCTTCCCCATTTGATTCCATGCTCAGAATACTCTGTGCAAGTATTTCCTATTATACCCAGAGGGTGGGATCCACAGTACTAATGGCATAATGTGCACCTGCACAAGGCATCTCCCCCCCTCCCAAGTCCTTCCTACTGAAGCTGTCAGGATCTCCTGAAAAGCCACTATGGAAAGTCAGGGAACTCTTAGCAACTGTCATGGAGGTCTAGGGGCAGGGGGAAATACATGGAAACAACTAGTGGAGATGCCCTCTTTACAAGTGATTTATTTCCCCTCTACCAGCAGCCCCCCCCCCACATCACATCTCATGCTATTACTGAGGATCCCCCAACCCTCCAAAGTGGATTTTTAGAAGAATCAAGCAGATTCAATAGGTGAAAAGTTGGGAAGACATCTTGCGTTGGACCCTATTGTGCTAGTAACACTGTGCTGCCCAGAGTGTTCCTTGTCTTTTTGCTTGTCATCTGCATGGTAAAACAAAAGTTCCTGTATTTTTTTTTTCCTTTTTCTTTTCCTGCTTTTTACTTCTGAACCTAAATAAAGCACTGCCTACCTTGGGAAAGAACATGTGGTCTGGATAGAACCTAACAAGGTAATGTCAAATCTCTACCCACTGAATGCGGCATACATGCTATATTTGGCAGCTGCTCATCCACATGTTGTTGTCAAAGACCCCCCCCCCTTTTTTTTTTTTTTACTTTCAGGGCATCTAGAGGATGACACAGTGTGTGGCCTTTATTCTGCATCTTATTTTGAACATTATTATAGGTAGCATTTTCTACCACTTCCAGAGTCTCTTTATTATGTGAATTTATATAATAATGATGATTTGGTGAAAAAAAGACTAGACACACCACATTTGTGGTAAGAGAAGCTAGGCCAAAATATGCTTTACTTTCTAAACAGAAGATGTGATATAAAGCTCTGAAAACATCTCCAAAGGCACTGTGCTTTTTGGAGTAATCCCCTTATCCCACATTAACCGCTGCTAAGTCATGAGACTGGCACATGTTGTCTATAATGCATGTTTTTAAGAGATCACACAAAACCACAAGCCCAAATAACTTGGCTCATGGTTGACCAACCATCAGTGCCAGGAAATAGCTTGGATACTTCAAGGGGGAAGTTTAATACTGAAAATATCTAGCAAACTTGCCGGGGCTGGTGTGTTTGGCATTCCCCATGCCTGTCATTCAGCGATGCCAGCCACAGTAGCTGGGTGATCTTGTTTAAGTCCAATTACTTTGGCATCTCTGCTCAACCTGGTGGTTCATGGTGGAAATGAGGGATGATGTTCACAGTGGTTTTGTGGGATATGACTGAACTATGCAAAATCTTGACAGCATGTTATTGCCCAACTTCTTCCCAGCCACAAACAACGTTATCTAATTTGACAAAGCAAATCTGATTGTAGTAAGAAATGGTTGGGGTTATTGGCCGTGTTCTATGAAGATTTTTATCTCCTAATGTTTCTCCCACAACTATGGTGGGCATTCTCAAAAGACTAGAGGTGAGAGCCAGAGGTTGTTCGTCTCACCCCAAAGCAACTGACAATAACTGTCCACTGATCTTGTTCACCGCGTGTTTCTTAAAGGACTATACACTTTTTCCCCACAGCTCAGTTCTTTTCCTGTTCCAAATTCCTGGATCCTGGCATTTCTAAGGGCTGGTAGGCAAGCATTGCTGCTGCTCAAAGTCTGATGTTTTTGTATCGCTATCGCTTCCCTGTAAATTCAAGTGTAGTGTTGGATGGTTGTAGATAATACTTGTGTACGTTGGAAATCCATCCTATTGCCTTGTCTTTGCCACATGTTCAGCCACCACTGATCTGTCAACCTGTAGTTTCTACAACAGTGCCTCATGTTCCTTTACAGTCATTAACGTTATTTATAGTTATGTTCCTTTCTAGATCAAGGGACAGTTATTGTTAGTTGTTCTAGGGTGAGATGAACGGCCTGTGGTTCTCACCTCTAGTCCTTTGAAAATGCCCAACCATAGTTGTTGGTGAAACATTAGGAAATAAAAATCTTCATATACCACGGCCAATAAGGTCAAACATTTCTTACCAGTGGCGTCACTAGGGTTTGCGTCACCTGGTGCTGGATGCCAGCGCATCACCCCCCCATGCAGTGGATGGGCAACACCCCAGGTGGTGGGCATGGTGATGTAACCATCACTCCGCCCCACTGGTTCTTTGGCTGTACCTTTTGATAGAACAAATTCTGCATGAAGTTACGCATTGATTGATCTATAACATGATGGTATTATTCTTCCAAATTATGATTTTAGTGATTTTGGTCACTAGTGGTGTCACACACATCCCCTTTAACTTTCCATAGGGATCCATGCATTTTTGTTCTCCAGTTTTTTGGCCATAACTTTTGATAGAAAGAAGATATTTCACTCTTGTTTTCTGCATTGCATTCCACTCGAAATTCCACATCCAACGGTATATAATATGATGGGGTTACCCCTAACCACCGCGATTTTAGCATGTCACACCCCAGTGCACGTCATCCCCGTACGTGTCACCCGGTGCAGCCCGCACCCCCCGCACCCCTCTAGTGATGCCACTGTTTCTTACTACAACACTACGGCCATGAAAGCATTAGATTTTATGTCAAAACTTATTGTAGTTAATAAAATATTTAGAAAAGCTGTTTTGCCTTTCAACCTGCTGTTTATGTGGGAATTTCCAGGTATCTAGAAATGTGGTACAGTTATAGTTGTAGGTAGTGATAACCTTCTTATGTATTCCTTGCAGGCACTTTGTTTTGCAGACAGTGGACAGGTGTGTGTTTTGCCACACAAACTGTCTTCCTCCCAGCAGTGGCGTAGCTAGAGGGGGTGCAAAGCACTAAGTTTTGCAGATAGCCTCCCCATAGAGAGCAAGTGGCCCCTTCTCCTCCCCTTCAGAGCCATTCTGGGCGGGGGGAGCAAAATAGAGGTGAATGCCTGGCTCTGAAGGGGAGGGGCCACTTGCAAGCTGCAGGGAGGCTCCCTGAAAAACTTAGTGCTTTGTACCCCCTCTAACTATGCCACTGCCTCCTAGATAGTCAGGCATTGTAACTCAGTTGGTACCATGTTGCTGGAAGGTCTTCAAAGTTAAGGCGCTCATGTCTTTCTGCATGATCAGGACCTTACATAAACATTCAGTCAAAGATATTACAGTGTGAATACTTTCTCACTTACACACCCAACTTCAAAACAATTATTGTTGTCAACAATTATCTTGTTGTCTTGTTTGCTCCTGTGGCATCTAGTGGGCCACTGTGAGATACAGGAAGCTGGACTAGATGGTCATGGCCTGATCCAGCGGGGCTGTTCTTATGTTCTTAAGTTCATTTTTTCTCTTCCTTCTGACACCTGGATAAAATCAAATAAATCATGCAAAAAAAGAAAACAATGGTTCATGGTGGAGAGTTGTAGGTCAAGATTTGTAGCATTTACATTTCTGAGAGAAGGTTTCAAATGTTAGGAGCACATTCTTTTGAACTTTCTTTTGAACTTCCTTTTGAATGTGAAATTTAGATCTATGGAGAGATGAGATGTAGTCATGCTATTGAACAGTTTATCTGCTCTGACTTATGATGAGGATTGGAAAGATTTCTCCCTTTTCATTTTGTAAGTTATAGCATAGCATATTGGCTAACTGTGGCTGCAACCCTATATGTACCCATGAAAAAGATTCGCTTAGAATAATAGAGACTTTGCAACTGACCACTAAGAAACCATAGGCTTGATTTTTGTGTTATTACAGGTTGAAAATAGGTCAGCTATCCTATCTGGACAATTTCAGCTGGGGTCCTGGTTAGATTTCAGCATTTTTAAAAACTGAGGCAGCCCAATCCTACTTACAGCCCAATCCTAAATTATACTAGAGCAACCAGACCGCATGGCCTGTACTGTGTCCAATGCAGTATGGGAGCTGGCTGGAGGACTCAGCATGGTAAGGGGATATATTTGCTATCCTCCATTAGGCTTCTCAGATCTGTGCCAGTGCAAATCTGGGAACCTCATGTAGGGCTGTCTGACTAGGAAACAGAGGTTAGGATACAGCGGAATAGGCTGCCTCCCTCTGTACCTTGAGTGCCTCCCTAATGGGAGAGGAAAGCATAAGATATAATTTTTAAAATAAATAAGTAAATTCAGAGTGGTTTCTATTTCATTCCCCCCCCCCCCCCGATGAATTAGGGCACAATCCCAACCTCGCGTTGGGCTGGCACAAGTCCCCTGTGCTGGCCTATGAGTGTGCCATAAAGCACTTTTACAATGACTTGTGAATCGGGTAGGCTGGTGCAAAGACAAACACTGGCCTCCTGGTCCTGGATCCCAACCAAGGAGGGGTGAATTTGTGCCATCAGAGGGCAACCATGTGGGGAGTTGGAGAGAGTGGCAGGAAGGTGAAATGGGTGTTTTTCGGTGGGGGGAAGGCAGGGGGAAAGCAGGCCAGTTGATGGAACGGGCTGGGGGGAAATGGAACGGGTTGGGGGGGAATGGAACTGGCATTGGCACCTTAGGCTGGATTCTAACACCCCTCGCAGCCAGCCTGGCATTTCACCAGGCTGCTCAGATTTGCGTCGGCGATTTCTCTGGTGCAGATCCAAATAGCCCCATAGGGGTGGCTGGAAAAAATATACCCTTACTCCAAGTTGTGTGCCAGCCACCTCCTTACCTGTGCTGGATACAGTGCAGGCCATTTGGCCTGCCTGTTCTAGAGCAAGATAGGTTTGGGTTGTTAATTGCTCTATGATATTTGTGCAGAAGCTAAGATAAAACAAATAGTTCTTCAGCCCAAAGGAAAATCTTTTATACAGAACTAGACATATGTTGGTACAGCCTTCATTAACAGTTGACTACAGGGGCCATTTTTTTTAACTCTACTTGATTATTCTATTGCTAGTAATAGAATCCACTGACAGTCGGGGTATCTGAAAGCATTTGGTGTTCTCCATAATCTCATTTATCCTAAAAATGGAGATTTTTAATGAAACGATAGCAGCCATGGAACTCATTGCACGTTTAAATAAACAAACACTCACTGTTGAATTGAAGGAGACACTTTTACCCAACTAACAGCCCAATCCTATCCACACTTTCCTGGGAGTAAGCCTCACTGACTACAATGGGGCTTAATTCTGAGTTGACATGCATAGGATTGGGCTGTAATAGTGCACTCTTAAGGTCACTTTCCTAGGAGTTATTGCCACTGAGCTCGCTGGGACTTAAGTCTGAGCAAACATACATAGGAAAAGTAAAGCAAACAATTCTGGTTCCAGCTTAATCCCAAAGGGCTTTGGCATTAAGATTGTTTTACCTTGCTGCTTAAAGTCTAACAGGAATGGAGCAGGGTGGGCCTTTCTGGGGAGGGAGTTCTATAACCTTACCACCCCTCTGGGAATGAGGGAATACAGATCAGGGCCTCTTCAACTGACTTATGTCTGCAGGCAGGTTCATATATGTAGCAGGTTTTTATGTAAGTTCATATAAGTTTCCTTATACTGAATCAGATTAGTGGTAATATTGAACTACTGAATATTGCTAAAGCAAACTGACAAAGGTGTTCAGGATTCAAACAGAGGTGCTTCCATACCCAGCCATATCCAGAGATGCCATGGAATTTGCCTAGGTTTTCTGCATGCAAACCATGCACTGAGTCACTGAGCTACAGTCCCCTGTGACCAGCTCTGATTTCCAGACCTTTTTCAAAGTCAGGTCCAGGTAGAGGGCATGATAGTCTATAGAGAACCTTGCTTGGCATGTGCTGCACTATGCAATTACTGCAGAAATTAGCAAACTGTGGAATAGTGTTCATCCAGAACATTGACTTCATTACAATCCACTATTTCCCAGTTGCAGTTGTAGAGAATGGGCTACTGGTAAAAAGGTCCATTCTGAAATGAAATGAAATCATGCTACTGTCATACATAGCAGAGTGTATGATGCAGTGAGCCCTGGGTTGTACCACTGAAAAAAAAAAAACATTGAGTGTCTTTGTTATATATTAAATTGACCAGCCCAAAATCAAATTATGAACCACAAATAGAGGAAATTAACTTATAATTGTGACATGCATCCTTTCATGAAAAAGAATCACCCCATTCAGTCATGGTTTTTGTTTCAGAGGCTAATTCAAATGAGAAGCATCAGATAGCCAACCCTCAGGGTGTTCTGTTTTGTTTGACTGATTTTAAATGCAGTTGTAGAATTACACTGTCATAACTTTCCCTCTAGACAAGCAGGTTCTTTATGCCACTATTTCGGTCCAAGAGAGACAAATAATACCTTTTTTTTTTTTTTTTTTTTTTTTTTGCAGTATTTTTAGACATTGGATACATCTGGAAAAATATTCAAGCAGATAATTAGATTGCATTAGCAATGTGTCTGTTGTGGTTTCCCTGATCCCAAAGAAGGCAGCCTTTTATGAAGTACTTGGCCACAACCCTGCAGGATCTGCTGTGTAAATTGGCCCACACTAAAGCATGTGGAAAACATTTTGGAGCTGAAACCTGAAACCATTCATGTGGCTTTGACATGGGGAAGCTCAGCCTGCCAACATCAATAGAACTTTGTACTACAAACCAAAATGGTCATTGAGACATGTGTACTTTCATGCTCACAAACGCACTGAGGTCAAATATTTTTGAATCTTGGACATTTTTCCTCTTTATACAGCTTCGTGTTTCATGCAGGAAATGAGGCTGAATGCAACAAACACAAATCATTGAGACTGACAGAGCAGATTGGGTTCAAAACCCAAGCTTTGACTCTAATTGCTCTCCAAAGGCCTCTGGCTCAAGGTAGCTGTTGATTTAGTTCAGCTGTTTCAAATCAACACTATAAGGTCTTGCTAAGACAAACTGGTTAGGCCACATTACATATGTACCATGGGATCCCTTGGGTACAAGCATAATACAGTTAGCAATTTAAAAGATTGTCTTTGTCTCATGGTAATTACAAGGAGACCATTTTTAGATTTTTGATAAAACAAAGCATGTGACTTTTTATTTTAGGAGAGAATGATTTATTTGATGTTATATTAATGTGCCACTTTTTCCACAAAGAAGCATGTGCTCTAAGCAGCTTACAACAGTGTCAAGTGCATCAGATAGCTTACGGTGATAGTTCTGGTGAAATGGAAAACCACACTTCCATACAAGTTTCATACCTATTTCAGTAGCACTGGGGAATAGACGCTTTCCAGAGCTCCTTCAATATCTTGTGCAGTCACTGCCACAGTGCTGGAGCAGCAACAGAAGTAAGTGCAGAGGAAAGGGCTGGGGGGGGGGCAGACTGGCAAGGAGAGTGGTGGGTTGATGGCTGAGTGAAAAAAGAAACAGGGCCCAAACCTATCAGGGTTGAGTGCCGGCACTGGGGGGCTCCAGCACTGGTGTCGCAAACATGACCTTAAAACATATTTGCGGCACCCAGAGCGTAAGGAGCACCCACGCTGGGCCTGAGTGTGCTGGGAAGAGGACTCTGACCGGTGGTAACTGGCACCACCAGGCAGCGGTGTGACTTCTAGGGGTGTGGGGAGAGTGTGGGGAAGGCAGGGGGAGGGGAGGATCCGGCTTGGGATGGGGTGGAGATGGTCACAGGCTCTACCGCCATATCCTATGCTCCTTCGCGGCCTGGGCAGTCCAACATGGGCTTCCTTAGTTCTTTACCCACACAAAAGTGGGCACAGATCCAAGGAGAAATATTGGCGCCATGGCAGTGTTACCAAGAAGACTCCTGGTGCAAACCCAGTGGCCATAAGAGACAACAGTCACCATTTTGGTGTCTCTTTAGCCCTGTGAACTGACAAGGATAGGACTGGGCTGCCCGACACTTGTAAGGGTGTGGGAATCACATGATCCTAAGGACATCACTGAGGGCACAACAGGATCCAGAATAGGTTTGGAATTGCATTAAGACAAAAATGAGGTATTTTCTGAGTCGAAGGAGAGGAAGATAGTTGATTTCTTCAAAGTTCTGTTCTGATCTTGACAATGGGGGGGAGGGAGGACATTTTGCGGATCACTAAAATGGACAAACAGGCTTTCCAATGGGGACAGTTACCCTTGAGTTGACTCAAATGCTACATTATTATGTTCTAGCATTGTTCTTAGCAAGTCAAACATCAAAGTTTGATTTCTGCAATATAGCCATGTGTGCTCTGCCAATATTTGTAGAAAAGAAAAACCTGGTTTTTGGTTCAGGCAGGTATTGTAAAACACTATCCTTTCAAATCACCCTCATTGGTCCACCTAGAACAACATTACTTCATTAGTTTCTAAGTGAGATTGAATATGCTGTTTCTTGAAAAATGCTACGGGGGAAGAGGGAACAAAAGCAAAGTACCTGCGGGGGGTGCTCTTGCCTTCACAATAGTGTTCTCGAGTGTAGCGGGTCTCCCACAGAAAGAAAATGTAGAACAAAAATGAGAGAAGTAAAGAGAAGAACATAATTTTAATGAAAATTCTTAATAACTCAAATAAATGGAATAATTAAATTTTAAAAACTGTGCATCCTCTCCCCCAATCTGGACACATACTGGACATTCTTGTTCTAAAAGCTTAGGGATCTGTTGCACATGGTTAACTAACTGGAGGAGATTGTGATGAAATGTACCTCTGAATGCACGCACCATTGAAAAAATGCCTTATGTATCCGCAGCATCTTATCTAAATGTGCGTCCTCATCAACATTCTGCTCCAGGTTCAAGAGATCATGCATAACTATTGAAGCAGGTTCAGGGTGAAAGCTTGGCTGTGCAGCACTGGCACACAATGAAACTGCCAACTTAGGGAGTGAGTGTCAGTCAATTAGTAGTGGGAATGCACTCTCTCTTCCCCCCCCCAAGCCCCCCCCCCCCCGCAATTCAGAGTGAGGACTATGGAAGGGCTTTGTTTGCCAATGTCCTCAAGTAGCCTAATCTGATTTGGCTACATAATCACATTCAGGACATGATCTCTGATTGGCTGCAAAGCCTTCATGTAAAAAAAAAAAATGTACAGACAAATGAAAGGTAAGGTTATTCTTTTCATGCGCTTCCAAAATGGCAACTGTCACATTTAAGGATATGTACACAAGGATCCAAAATAAACAACAGGGCAGCAAATCAATTGTACATCAGTTGATTCCTGCTTTATATTGGTGCCACTTTTTCTCTCTCCTCTTACTGTTGTTGCCAGTGCAAGTGCTGAATTCATTTGCATTCATATGCTCCTGCTGGTGGATGTTTGTTGGGAACAGCTTTTGAGCTCTTTCAAGAATGTGTGTCTCAGTCTGAAGGTAATCAAACCAACTTAAAAATTTATGGTCCAGCATTACTTAAATTTTGATGAAGCATTGTATGTATCGACTTACTGCTACATTTCTCTGGCACGCCATAAGGGAAGGAATCTTAAAATTGCAGTAGGACTGGAACTATTTAGAATAAAATTGGAAATGGCGTGATCTTGTTAAAAGTGGAATAATGTTGGCTCTGTGATAACAGTTCTTTAGTGTTTTGACTGCACCACCTAAAACAATACAAGATCAAATATACCATCATACCATATCAGTCTGTTGCCAGATCACAAATGAATTCTGGGTCAAAACAGTCAAATGACCACTTAGCATTTGGCTGCTGCTTGAAAAATGTCCCACACAACAGCTCGCACTGTATGGGGGGGTTGGTTGTTTATAGATTCTGTCCATGCTGTGAGCCAAGTGTTACCATAGGACTGCAGCTGTGCGGAAGTGAGGAGGAGGTGTGGCACGACTCATCCTTGTGTGTGGCCAGAAAACTGTCTTCTCTCACAGAGGTTCTAGCGATGTGGGGTTTGAAAGTAGCAACCATGTATTAAATGGTTACCTCTTGTGACCATCAGCTGATTTGGGTACAGTTATGCAATAGCTAGGAACCCAGCAGGACAATGTGCAGGTTCAATCAAACCTAGACTATGTACACACGCGCACACAGAGAATCATTACCAGGATTGAGAACTCGACTTGGATGACTTGGACTCAAGTCACAAAAATGTGTGTTTTTTGTTGACTTGTGAGTTGTGCAAGTGGAAGACTCTGAAAAACACTTGAGACAGAAGTCGCCTGACTTGGCACTTGTCCCCATGCATGTAGACTTGAGTCTGCCTATGTCTGGGTGTGCTTGCTTACTGTTTTCATGGTGTGAAAAACCTTGTGAGGCCATCATTCAGAGAAGGACGAGCAGCAGGGAGGTTCCAACCATGAGGCAGGGAAGGGTTAATGTTTGCTTTTGCTGGGGGGAGGGCGGGAGGCGGGAGGCAGGATCGGGCTCACTTTTCTTTCGATGATCATTGAATGAAGGATGGGCAGTCTGGAATTTTCCTTGGCTGAGGGAGGGCAGAAGGAGGAGCCAAAGGCGTTCTTGCCTTATGATTGGCTGCAGAAGTCCAGGGTGAGGGGGGGCACAGAAGTGGGGAGGGGAGGCAATTCATAGCGATCACGCTTTTCATCGCATGGCTGCTGTGAGGCATTCCATTATTACTTAGGTGGAGGAAGTCTCATTGAATGACTGCAGTGGGACTACTTCTGAGTAGAGCTGCCAAGGATTGGGACATCCTGGTAAGCCTCGTAGCTGCTGCTTGTGACCCTCCTCCCTCTTGCCGCTTCTGTCCCTGCACTCTCACAGTCCCTCCCACCCCTCCTGCCCTGCTTATGGATGGGTGGGGACAGCAGGGGGAGTGCTTAAAGTGAACTCTGACACACGCACACATCCTGGCAGCAGTTCCGTTTCCCTCCATGGAATCATAGGGGGTTTTTTAAAGTGGGGGTGACTCAACTTGAGTCCTTTAGAGTCACGAAAAGGTGACTTGGCAGCTCAGAAAGTGCCCCCATTATAACTCGTTTTTGAGTTGAGTCACGGGGGTGGAATCTCTAGACTTGACTCAAGTCATGCTGTGCTGAGTTTTCCCAACCTACAGAAGATAAGAATGTACAAAACAAGAAACTGATGTGATGGGACAGATCTTCTGTTCTCATGCCTTTGAAAACACTCAGTCCAATCCTAATCTGTGCTGCCAGACCACGTGACCTGCTCTATATCCTGTGCAATTAGAAGAAGGCTGGAGGTCCCTTGGGATAAAGGACATTTTGTCCCCTTATGCTGAGTAAAGCCCTAGCCTGCACTATGGGCTCCTTGGATCTGCACCAGCTATGCAGCTGGCGCAAATCCAGGCAGCCGATTAACACCAGAAGGCTTGGGAAGGAGGATAGGATGCGGTGGAGGATGCCTTCACTGATCCTGCCCCCCTCCCGGACCTGTCCCACTCCCGTTCCACCCTTCCCCACCCCCAAAATACCCCTCCCTGCCTCTGAAATGTCCTCCTACCACCCTCCCCCTGCCGCTGTGCTGGTCACTGTGAAACTCCCCTCTGCCAGGATCCAGGGGCCTGGTTGCAGCACTGGTGGGCCAGTGCAGGTAGCCCTGCCAGCGCTGCTTGCTTGTGAGTTGGCGTAAAGCACTTTATGGTGCTTTTACAATGGCTTACAATGGCATAGCAGCCACTGTGCCAGCCCTACTACTGAATAGGATTGCATTGTGAGCTGATACCATAATTGCTCCGGTTCTGCCTTATTGTTCCGTGGCCTCATCCTATCTTAGAGGTGGCTTGGCAATGGCTTTTGCCTGAGAGCCATGAACGTGTAATTTCTTTTGTCTTCTTGGCTTTGCTGCTGTGAATAGGGGCTGCTTGACTGAGCGGTGGTAAATAGCTGCCCTGTTAGCAGGCTTTCAATAAGGGATTGCTTTCTTTGGAATTCCATCAACCTTGTTCCTCATTTGTGTAGTAACAAGGCAGGCATGTCCTGACCCATCAATCAAGCTTTGAAAGGGCCATTCATAACAATGCCTATTGGACACATAGAGGCCAGTCCACAAGAACACTATTGTCGCAGGTTTTGGGGCCTATCCAGCTTCTTTTGCAGCCAATGGCAACACTTCCATTGATTTTTAGTGGGATCAGGAAGCAAAATACTTAAGGCAATAGTAAGTGGTCCAGCCAAATAAGTTGTTAACATCAAAATGAAACTTGGCATCGATATTAAACACTTGAGTGCAAATGTCTCTTCTTTCTTTCTTTCTTTCTTTCTTTCTTTCTTTCTTTCTTTCTTTCTTTCTTTCTTTCTTTCTTTCTTTCTTTCTTTCTTTCTTTCTTTCTTTCTTTCTTTCTTTCTTAAAAAAAGACTACACTGTACCTGCCTGTTAGACTTAAATATGTTTTTAAAAGCCAGAGAGTATGTGTGTGGATTTCTATATACCTGAAACATTTATTTGATTCTTCACAATGAAGGTGAAGAGACATGTTGGTGGTTAATCTTATTAACTCCTTATGTTGGATTTTGTATGGTAGCTGTGGAGACTAAAATTACGTATGGGATCATGCTGAATTTGGAATGGAGAAGTTCAGAAATTTAGAGGTTCAGAGATTCCCCCAGTTTGGAAATGGAACATTAGTTATGAGCTGAGACAAACTTAACCCAAAGTTTTGAATTCGCTCAGCATGGGTTTATCTTGATGTAACCATCCCCAGCACTCCCCCCTTCCCCCTTCTTAAATTTATATTGTGTGGAGGTGGGGAGGGAAAGGTTGGGATGGGAGCAGTCTCATCTTTTACTACCTAGTGTCCTTGGTGATGGTGGTAGGACAACATCCAGTTGGCACTAGAAAACACAGGAAATCTTGTTCCCAATGCTTCCCTGAGCAAATGGTCACGGTTGTGCAAACCTGAATAGCATGTAGGCAATCCTGGAGCCTAGGAATGCTGTGTCTAGATCTGGACTCAGTCTTTGCAGATCTACAGGACAGCACAGATGGGTTGCTGTACCCAGGTTGTGGCCTGCTGTACCCAGGTTGTACCAGGTTGTGGCCTGGTACAGGTGTTGTTTGGGCCTCAGGAGCCCTCAGAACTTAGCTTTAGACATAGGCTCCTCAAGGCCAAGACAAGAAATATTACTTGATACTTGCTGCTACTGTCAGCTAGACATAGGAGAACCAAAGCCACTGCTGTAGAAAACAGGAGACGAAAGAAACGATGCCCTCCGCCCGCGTCCATTGTCGCTTGCCTGCTCATACATTACCAGTTCAGTTGTTCAAATGAAGTTCAGGCATAGAATTAGTAGACAAGAGACACTTCAGAAAAGCAAGGCATTTTACAGTGTGCCTGAATACCTCTGAACAGCAGGTGCTGTCACAGTCCTGTAGTCCACAGTGTCCAACAGTAAGGCTTTTAAAAGAAATATATTCAACCTTGTAGCATATTGTGAGGGCAACAGTGGTTGCTGAATAATTGCATTGTGCTGCACCTTTGAAATTTCTGGTGAAGTCACAAAGGCTTGCTTTTACTATCGGTGGTGGTGGCCATGCTGGAAGGGTCCCATAAAGCACCCTTTCCCCAACTGTTCTATTGTGCTGAAATCAGAATGCTGAAACCAGTCCTGCTGGCACTGCAGAACAAAAAAGAATAAAGCAGGAAGATATCTTGGGGAAAATATAATTCTCAGATTGAGAAGAATCAAGAAGCACAGGCTGCCTAAGAGCCCTATCCAAAAATCCACCATCTTCTGCCATTCAGCCTTGCCAACAGAGAGTGCACTGCATGCAATGGGGTGGTGGTGGATGGCCAACAAGAGGATAGTAAAAATCTTTTTACTGACTCTGGACTGCCTGGTCTGCCAATGGGCATTCTTGAACAAATGCCAGGTTTGTTGCTGGTGTAGGACCGAGGAGAAGAAAGGGGTGGATCGAGGCCAGGAATTAGTGATAGGATCTGGTGTGCATGACTGCTGGTGAGATCCAACCTCTCCTTCTCCTGAATCACCACCCTCCCAGCTGTGAGAGTCTTCAGAATGTTTTTTGGGGATTTGACATGAGCCAAAGGGTTGTTGTGAGTTGGGAAGTGGAGTTGTTCTGGACTTCCTTTCCCCCAAGGATGTATTATGGAAACTTAGCAAGGGATGTAAAACCAACAAGGGACAATGGCTTTGTCAGTCTGGGCTCTTCCTCTTCTTTGGCTTTGCTAGCTTGAACTGTTGCAAGACCCTTGTCTGGGCTGGGTTGGTTCAGTCCATCTCTGCAGTCCCCGTGCAGAGCAAGCACAAGCTGTACTGTTTGAGGGGAGATCACTGGAAGGAAAAGCAACTTAAGCACTTATGGAACTCCATCTTCTTATGCTATAGCAATGGAAACATGAGTGCATGAACTCATGTGCTCTTGGACTGTAGTCATTATTTTAGTTGCCAGGAGTTTCAGTGTTGCAGGCACCAGTGATTTCTATCCATTATTACAGGAGGCAGGGTCTGCATCACTAGCACATCCAACAATTTTTTTTTTAAAGTTTCAGATTTTTTTTCAAGTTTCTGTAGAGCAAGAAAATATGCACCCCGGAGTCATTTGTTATATACAAACCTTTCAACAGTGTGGTAAACCCAGTGACGGCCTATGTTAGAATTCCTGATCGACAGGTGGCACTGATTCGTTCTCTGATAAAAAAAACCCCCTGGAAATCTTAATTATTATTTATTATTTTTATTGTTATAGTTTTATTCATGCATTCACAAGCATGAAGGCTCAGTGTGTGTGTGGGGGGGAAGGGTTGCACATCTACTCTCTGCCCTCGTTGCATTCAGCAGGTCTCAACAGAATGGTACACATGCACAACTGTATACTGTACACATAGGTTCCATACACACAATTGGGGTTTTGAACTGTGATCCTCCTGCTCTGTCCACAACTTCCTTCAGAGATGAAATGTGCAAGGCAGGGTGCAGAGACACTCTCCTTCCATGCATTGAGCCCACCCACTTTTGAAGAAGGTGTGAGAACAGAGCTTCTGTCAGTTCATTCATACAGAACCTTTCCGATCTTGGAATTGACTGGTTGGATTATTTTGCAGATTCACCTCTTTACTCATCTGTTCATAGGTCTGCATTTCTGGCAGTTAGCATGAGATGAATTATGAGTCTTTCAGACTTTGAGTCTTGGCCTGGTGTAAATCAAAAAGTAGGTCACTGGAAGTTAGTGGAATTTTCTTGGATTTCAGTGATATTTTTTGTTGCCGCTGTTGGAGTTTGTACCAATCAGCTTTGCTTTTCCAGATTAATCACTGTTTTGGATTGAACAGAAAGAAGCACTGCACAGACGCCATATATTTATTTTTGAAACAAGAACATTTTGTTTGTTAAAGGCAGCCTTCAGAGAGGCTGTGAAACTGTCATAATATCTGAAAGGAAAACACACACACACAGAGTGTAGATGTGCACTGCAGTTAAATTTATGAACTGTTTTGGCACTAGGCGGCAATAGGCTCACAGCAAATCTTGGCCTCTTGCAATTTCCTCTAGAGAGTCTCTTGTACAGCCGCCAAAACCCTTTAGGGTAGGGTGTACAGAAAGCTCATGCTAATGCTTTAATTCTAATGTGCAGTAAATAACAGTGAGCCCCAGCACGGAGTCTAGCGAGTTGTCACCACCCAACAGCTGAACCAGCAAAGATGAGAATGCTATAGGTCAGAGGTTTCATCACCTGAAAGGTCATAAAGTATATTGCAGGTGGGAACTTTACACCCCAGATCATGGTGGAAGAGTAGGTCTGTGGTCTTGTCAGAGACATAAACTAAGCCCCTGTTTGTACTGAAAGCTATCCCATCCCACTCTGTACAATTAACCGGGCTGGAAATGTCATGTTTTATTACCCCACCTGTTGGATTCAACTACTGCATTCATGGTGATGACATTTGCAGTTTCAGCTTGGAAACCTGCAAAGGGATTAGAGGGGGGAGAGCAGGGAACGGGGACTCTGTACAACCATGTTTAATACTTTTTCCAGCCTGCACAGGAAGCCAACAGCGCAAGTGGCCAAATGCACAAGGAACTGGCTCTCGGATCCAATGACACTCAGGAGACTCACAAGCTGAAAGTTGCCACTGCTGGCTGAGTCCAAACAATCAGAACAGATTGCAACAATAACTGTTTTTAAAGCCTAATAAAGGATGTGTCTGCTGTATGACTGAGGAGGCAAGATGGGTGGGCGTGGCATGGACAGAAGGCTTGGCTACGCTCTCTCTCTCTCTCTCTCTCTCTCTCTCTCTCTCTCTCTCTCGTTCTGTGTGCAATTCCATTGATATTTTCTGCAGGGACTGCAGGTAACCGAGTGTTTTATACCCTGTTTTATACCCTGTGTGCCCAACTGATGAGTGATAAAGAAAAAAAAATTATCCAGTAATTTCAGACTTGCCTATGAACTGAATGGTTGCCTGATATAGTGAGCTTTCGGGTGGTGACATTTAGGCATATTTCCTTGAGTACGGAATTCTTTGATAATCCTTGTATGTTTCTAACATCTACCACGAGAGCAGCAAAATTAGTTCTGTGGATCTTCTGAAACACAGACTGATCCAGGACAAAGTGATTTTGCGATCTCTTATCAGTGGTGTGCCTCCATGAGATTCAGCACTGAGGGAGGTTTGAAGAGTTTCTGTACACATTGCAGCTCTTACGTTACAACTCATGTGGTGTTAGGCAGTGTGACTACAAAGGCTCTGTCCTTGAAAGAGTGCAGACTTTGCGCACATCTGCTGTGCAGGTTCTCAGACTGAGCTGGTTGTCTGTTGTTGTGCAACTCCAACATCTCATTAACCCATAGATTTCAAAGGTGCAAACAAACCTAAGCCTGATGTTGCTTTTACAGCTACCAATTGCCTTTGCGGGGGGTGGGGGTTGGGGGTTGGGGGTTGGGGGGTGGTACTATATCATCTGGCCCTTCCTTGATGCCAGTTGTCAGGGGAGCTCAATACGGATAGCTTTATTTTGAGTCACACAGGAAAATCCCATGAGATTGGTAAATGGGTGTTAGTGGCCCCTATGAAAGAATTCTCTATTGCAGCAAGACTCTCTTTGCCTTGTTTCTACTCAAAAATCACTATAAACATTTTTGTTTATGTTAGGATGACTTGCACCTGTGCTACAGAAGGATCAATGCACGGATGAACACTTGTAGACCACCGATCTAAAGTCCTTCACGCTGAAACCCCACCAATCAGCTGCTTGGGGAAAAGAGAGGAGAGGTTGAATTCAGTTCCTGCTCCCCTTCTGATTAATTCTTTCTTGATGCCTTTTACTTTTAGGGGAGCCCCCCCCCCACTGTTCCATCTGTTGTGTACGGGAGAAAAATCATTCACATGGTAGTCATTTGTGCATGTGGCTCTCTGTCAAGCTGGATACAGAACACTTCTGTGTATGTGGTACCCCAGCGGCATCAGGTCACAAGGAACATACTACTCTTCCTCCTGCAAAATTTACTAGTCTTAACTCGAGTATTGAGTTTGTCAATTTGTCTCATAATGACCTGAATCCCAATGAAGTGCTGATAAACTAATAGCTTAGTTAGTTCAAAAGTGTGGCATGTAAAAAAAAAACACAAAACCCTACAGATGTCCAATTGTGCTTAATGGCATTCCACTGCCTGCCTGTGTCTTTCAACTTCAAAGAACAGCCCATGTGGGGACCTGTAGAAACCGTTAAAAAAAGTACAGATTTCCTAAGAGCTTCAGAGTGTACCATTTGAGTGCAAATCCTATCTTGACTGTTGCCAGTTTCCTCTTCCCACCCTTCTTCAGAATCTGCCTTGCATGGGTAATGCATGCTTAATACATTTTTTTAAAAAAAACCAAAAAACCCAAATAAACCCTGATGGTATGGATTAAAGAATCCAAATGCTACAGAGCGAAGTTTTTAAAACGGGAGAAATTAGATTTGTATGATTTTAACTATTCTTTAATCTGCTTCTGGGCAACAAAAGTGATTTGGGTCAGCTGTTATTGCATTAAACTTTAATTTTCTTCCACGAGCACAGGATTATATAAAGGAGTATTGGATTGCACTCAGCATGGATTAGCTGAGCCGTGTCTCTGCTGCCAAGGACCAAATGGATTTCCTTCCTTTTGTGATTTATATTTTTATTACTCTTCCCCCCCCCCCACCTTCTAATTCCCATTTCCCTTCTGTTTGCCAGCATGGAGATACCCTCAAGAGCAGCAGCAAATGCAGGCAGAATTATTGGCTTATTGAATGTATTTATGTTCCAAGGTTCCCCACTAGCCACTGTCAAAGGAATGGAGGCGCCTCCAGACACAGAAGCATCTTGTCTGTTTTAAAACAGGAAAGGTGGAACTTTTCAAGGCAAATAGGTGCATTTATTCTTGCTGTTCATGATGCCTTTAAAGCAAGAAACATTTTCACAGTTAAAGATGTATGACAGACACTGTATATGTAAAGCAGTGGTATGTACACACACCCCACTTCCCCAAGTGATGAGGTATTGCCGAGGCACAGCAACCAGGTTCTGTTGCTTTTGAACGGAAGATGACTGATGGTGTTCTTTGTAATACCAGCTTTGCTGACAAATATACAGGTAGAGCCAGTAGCATAGCTAGAGGGGGGTTAAAATGGTAGGTACTGCAGGCCTCGCACTTGCCATTGGAGCCATCCCAGGCAGCAATAGCAATGCACAGGAGATGCCATTTGGTTTGGTGAGTGCCTTTGTGTTGCTGACACTATCCGGAACGGCTCTCATGGTGACTGGAAAGGATCACTTACATGTGGCACCTGCAGTGCTTACCATTTTGCCCCCCTAATTACAGTACTGGGTAGAGCAGTGGTTTCCAAATTTTTGAGTATCAAGACCCACCTTAAAAAGTTTCACTTTATAGCTGCTCAAGCCTCTTGGCTAAAACGGTGCTTGGGCAACAGTGCTCCCCCAGGTTGTTTAATCCTTGATGCACATAGAATAAACTGCCTTGTCAGTTTTGGACCCACCAAAAATTGGGTTGTGACCCACTTGTAGGCCAGGGACCACAATTTGGGAACCGCTGGGATTGAGCATTGGATGGTAGTAAATAGTAGGACATTCCCACAAACAACATCAGACTACACACGTACTCTAGGTATTTCTTAGAGGCATGCATCCCTAAGAGCAGGGCTTTTCAAACTGGGGCATCGCGATGCCCCAGCCTGTGGGCCCTGGCCTCTGCCCCCTTAAAGGGCAGGGGCAGCCTGGAGGCAGGGAGAGGACAGCAGCGCGATCCCCAGGATCATGCCGCTCAGGGGGCTGCAGGGGCTTGGGTGCACTTACCCAAGCCTCCTGCAGCCTCCCTGGGGTGTGGGGAGCCCGGTGCAACCTTTGGCAGGGCTCCCCACAGCAGCAAAAGTGAAAGTGGAGCAATCGTGCTTTAGTGGAGGTGGGGCACGATTGCTTCGCTTTTACTTTCACTGCTGCGGGGAGCCCTGCCAAAGGTCGCACTGGGCTCCCCACACCCCAGGGAGGCTGCAGGAGGCTTGGGTAAGTGCACCCAAGCCCCTGCAGCCCCCTGAGCGGTGCGATCCTGGGGATCGCTCAGCTGCCTTCCACCCGCCTCTGCTGCCTCCCCCCCCCCGGCCCTGCAAGCACTTACAGTGGCTCAAACTCTCCATGAGAGTTTGAAAACCACTGCCTAAGAGTCTTGTCCATTTTCTGGTTGTCTCCCTTAGCTTCCATTCAGCCCCCTTGTCCCACAGATCAGATCCTAGTCTCTCTTTGCCACAACCCTGAAAACTACTGCTGTGATCTTTTCCTATACAGACCACATAAGGGTGTGTGTGTGATCATTTTATATTCTCATCCTCAGTCCCTCCCCTCAGGTAGTGGTTACCTGAGGTCATACTAAGCTCTTATGTCTTCCTCTGCCTTCCAGGGAAATTCCCCACTGAAATAGATCATGAGCAACCAGCCAACCAGCCAGCCCTTGGTATCTAACTGAATTGGAAAAAGAATTGATCAGCTGATATTCATATCATCCACTAATTTCACAGAAGTATTATAGAATATGAGCAACCAAGTCTAGTGTATATTCAACAGCCAGTCTTGCTGGAGCCTTAGGGAAAAAATGATTTGGGGGGATTTTTTTCATTTAAAGAAAGTAGACTAACTGGGGGGGGGGGGGGATTGTGTTTTGTTTTTGCCTCATAGCTCATTGCCTGAGGCTGTAAATGGTTCAGATGGAGACTGAGTGCACCCCATGCATGTTTGCTCAGAAATAAGTCCCACTGTGTTCTGTTGGGTTTACACTTAGGTAAATGGATTGCAGCCTTAATAATGCAAATGGAAGATAAATATGAAAGGAAAATAGACCCTGCAAGACTGAATTTTTTGGTAGTGCGTTTTTTTTCAAAGTAACAATATTAGTAAAATCTAAAGTGCAGCACTTTGTGTTTTATTGATTTGGAAGGGGGAGTTAAGCACATACTTATCTCTCCCACTGAAATCAAGAGACTATGTGTTTTGTAGAAGTCATGAATTATTGTATTGGGAGGGGCAGATAGGCTGCAACTAGCTTTTGGAACAGCACATTAATTCCCTTTTTCTTGGCATAAGAAGAGTAAAGGTGTGCCCCAAACATGAAAGGTCACATAAGTTTAAAAAGAGCAGTTAGCAAAATATCTCATTATGTAGGGATCTATTAACCAAATATAGGATTGCAGTTGATATTGTTTGACAGTTCTCTCAAAGGCCATTCACACATTAAGCTGTACCTGGGCAGCTTATCTGTGTTCCAGGGTACAATCACTGTTAACTTTTATCTGGGTACAGTTATTCACACATTCAGCGCAGGTATAATCTGTGTATTTGGGTCAGAACAAACACAGGTATACAGTGGCATCACTAGGGTTCATGTCACCCGATGCGGGAGGCCAACGCATCACCCCATGCAGTGGGCGGAGCAACACCCCAAGTGGCGGGCATGGTGATGTACCATTACCTCGCCCCCACTGGTTTTTTTGGCTGTACCTTTTGATAGAACAAAGACATTTCAATGTGGTTTGTTTCATGGCATTCTGCATGAAATTACACATTGATTGATATATAACATGATGGTATTATTCTTACAAACTGTGATTTTAGTGATTTTGGTCACTAGCGGTGTCACCGCCCCCCCTGAGGGTGTAAACTTACTAACACCTTACTGCAGCGGTTCTCAAACTTTTAGCACTGGGACCCACTTTTTAGAATGACAAACTGCCAGGAGCCAGCGGAAGTGATGTCATAGCTGGAAGTGACATCATCAAATAAATTAAAATAAATAATTATAAATAATTAAATTAAAGTAAAACAAATAATTAAATAAAGGGAAGCCAGCCCTGTTGCAGCAAGTGAATTTTCTCTGTAGCCTGCCTGCAATACCCCCCCCCCCAAATCAGTAAGATTTTCAGCCCTACCCAGTGCCCAGTTCAATGTAAGATTTTCTGTTCAAACCAGATCACTGTCAGGATCCACCTGGCTATGCAAATCTAAAAAAAGAAAAAGGTTCACCTTACCAGCTGAAGCCTCTGTTTTTATTCTTTTTATGTGGGGGGGGGGAGGAGGCTGCCTTCTGGAGCATTTGTTGAGCTCCATCATCAGATCCAGACCATTCCGGTGGCCTCACATTCCCCTTTGCCTGGCATGACCAGGAGTCAAAGCACATTTGCTTACTTGTGAGTAAACGCGACCATGTGACTTAGTTTCGCTTTCCATAAGGTTCAATACATTTGCAAGCTTGCAAGGAGGGATCTCCTTCTTGGGTGTTTTTTTTTGGGGGGGGGGGGCCGGCATTCTTTGTATCAGGACCTTTCTGGTGTCATTGTATTACTCTCAGCCTGCCCTTTTCGATGGACTAAGGCAAGTTTGCCTACTTGTGAGTAAACACACAATATGGCTCAGTTTCACTTTCTGTAGGGCTCCATGCATTTTTGGTTTTTTAGTTTTTTGGCCATAACTTTCGAAAGAAAGGAGATATTTCACTCCGTTTTTTCTCATTGCATTCCTCTGCAAATTCTGCATCCAACAGTATTTAACATGAGGGTATTATTCCTAACCACCGCGATTTTAGCACGTCACCTCCAAGTATGCATCACCCCCCCCTTGCGCGTCATTTGGTGTGGCCTGCACCGCCCACACCCTTCTAGCGACACCACTGCAAGGTATAGTCATTCATATATAAATGTTTACCCTGGTACAGTATGACTTGTGAACAACCCTTATCAGAGTATAGCAATTCCTACTTATTCCTTCCATATTCATATCCAGCTACCTTTGCATTTCAGTACAGTTTAGAGCTATCATTGGCAATGCACAAACATCATTTTGCTGGGCCCAGTGCAACCTTATTTTCCCCAGTCAATGTACTCATAATCTTATAAGACAAGACCTGCTGCAGTCACACGGTCCTAGCAGTACTATTTGCTCACCAAGTTAGCATGTCAAGGAAATGACAAATCATGCTCTTTGCATTTGTTCCAGCTTTATGGAACTCCTGTTCCATAGAAGTCCAAAAGAACATATCTTGGTAACATTATTCTAATACAGCAGCAGACAGCTGTTTGAAGTATGGCCCAATCCTATGGGTCTTTCATGACAGTGTATCACCTGATGGGGGCATGTTGTAAGATGGGGGTGTATCATGAGTGGAGACGGGGTAGAGTGACTTATGCCAGAACCTTATCCTTTCTGTCCTAGTCCGCCCTTCCCCTTTCCTCTTTCCAGCCTTATGCCAGCTGCATTACTGGCATGGGTCCAAGGAGACACATAGGCCACCAAGAGACCTACCCAGAGGTAAGTAAAAAATATTTACTCCCACCATAGGAGCACATGCTCCATTGGTGCAGCTGCATGCTACAATGTTGCAGGGAGTAGGTTTGGGTTATAAGTTAAATAGGTGATTGACCTTAACAGAATATATTTTGAGTTCTAATATATTGTACATACCCAAAGCAGTTCTCTATGAGAAACCGATGCTGGTGCAAGTCTGTGTGGTTCTGGGTCAGGTGATCAAGGCTGGGAAGGTGGTTAGGATGTCAGCATGCGCCACAGATGCCATTACTACTCACCTGCCACCCCACCCAACCTCCATTCAAACCATACACCAACTTACTGGTGCTGGTGGGCATCCTCTGGCCACTGGTACATGGAACTTACTTGTACAGTTATGGTGGCAACCAGACCATGGAGACTGGTGTGTCCCATTTCATGACAGTGCCTTGCACCACTGGAATGCTCATTCTGGCGCTATAAGGTTCAGGTCAGATTGAGCTGATAGACTACACTGCTATATGCACTTATCTCAGAGTAAGCCCTGCTGAACTCAATGGGGATTACTTCTGAGTAGACATGTAGGGCTGTGCTAATATACAACCATTTTGCAGGACTGCTTAGTACAGCTTTTTTATGTGCATTGACTGATTCTAACCCATTATGGGTTTATCCTTAGAGGCCTAGGATTTTTGTTTGTTTGTTTGTTTTGTTTTGTTTTTGAAGCAAAATATATTTTCCAGTTCATTAGAAAGCATGACAGTAGATCATTATGGATATTCTGATCAAGCTTTTAGTAGACTGGAACTTCTGACAGAAAAGTCAGCTCCTCAAAAACTAAATCAGAGAAGATATCTCCTGCTGCTTTCAACCTACCAGAAAGACAATTGCACAGAAAGAGAGAGAGAGGCTCCCCATGGTGGCTTTAAAACACAACATTGCCCATCACTTCCCACTTTTGCAGGTCTAATTCTTGCTTGTACAATCAAGTCCATGCCCTTTCACTGTTCTATCTTTTTAAAAGGAAAAAAAATCTCAGCAACTGAATCGCAGAAAATCAAAACCCATGACTGTTTTCAAAGCGCTCTCTGTGGACTGAAACACAAGGAATCACGGTGTCAATGTCATGTTGAATGGGGCCTCTTGACTCCCTCTGAAGTTCTAAGGAAGAGATATGAGAAGTGTGATATTAAAGAGACCGTTGGGAGAGGAGCTGCCAGAATGAAGCTGACCATCGTTTAAACCTAGCAGCGCAAGGATCAAAACCAAGAGAACTTGCTGAGGGAAGGCTCCCAGTTTGATGCGGACAATACATATTGTTCTCGATCTGTTCTCTCTACTTGCTTTGGATCTCCAGATGACATTGTGATTCCTTCTTGGTGCAAGTCTGCTTTGTACTGTTTGAATTAGAGACTAGAATTGCAGAGCTTGCTTTCAGTGCATCTGTGAAGAATCCAACTTCTGCTTCCATTTGTGATCATTTTTTTCTTTTTAGGCTATCATGGCTGCAGCCATCGCAATGTGAGTGTAGAGAACCATCGTTAAAGTTGAGGTTACCGCAGGTTTTCTAGCCAATAGCACAGCACATAAAACATTTGTGGTGTCTGTAATGCTTTGCGATGTTCACAGGCAAGCAGTACTGGCTGCCTTTTGTGGGCTCACGTTATGAAAGGTAATATTTATTGTAACCTTAGCTCTTAGGAAACAGGGATTTTTTGTCAGCTAACGTAAAATGTTGAGTAGTCTCCAGTGTGTTTCACAAAGGACCGCCATGTGGAGAAAATCCATTGGTAAGATGGAAAAACAGGATGAACGTTAAAGACAGCTTTGCTCCTCTCTGTAAATAGTTTTTCCACTCCGAAGGATTTTTGGTTCTGTACCTAGGGCTTCTACAACCAGACCACTTTCATTTCCCAAGAAACACCCTTGACCAATTACAGGCTAGACATCTGGTTAAAAAAAAAAAGTAGCCCATTGTATTTTCAGTCTCTTTGGCAAAGTAATTCTAAGCATTTAAAACTCCACACATTGAATAGTGAGGCTTCCAGCTACTTAAATTTCTCTATGACCTGTGCACTACTCTCTTTTCACATCAATACAATCCAGGTAGCTTTGCTAACCTCAGTGTATTCTAGAAAGTAAAGAAGGATTCAGTGTGGCTCAGCCATGTAAAACCATTTAGTTAATGCTTTCAACTGCAATTAGTCAATGTTGTTCTTGCATATTTTATCTTCTTTTTTAACGCCTTTATTAGTGGAAAAAATAGAACACAATAAAATAAAATAATGCAAATACAGTAAAAAAAAAGGGCAACAAAAATACATTTTATTAATAAGATGGATAAAAATACAAAGAAAAATTGAGCCATCTATCCTATAAACCATAATTCATAAACAATGAAGACACTATACATATAGATCTAAAAAAGGGCTTCCAAATATCCAAAAATACTTCTATGTGTAGAAGTGTTGGCTTTTATCTTCCTTGATTCTTCTGTTTCTTTGAATAAAGGACATCGGAGCCTGGGGAGAGGCGGCAGAGCAAGTGGGCGGTGAGCTGCTGGGGGATCAAGGCAAATTTTCCCCCATTTTCATTTTTTAAAAGCCCATTTTCACTTTTTAAAGAGCCAGGGTGTGACATCGCTTCCAGGGCATCTTTCAGAGCTGGCACTGGGCTACACAATCATTAGCTAATGCCAATGATTCAGATATTTTTCTCTGGCATAAAGAAGTCAAATTGACCCAAGCTTGAGCAACCAGTTGTAAACCATCACACCTTTGGGCAGTGTTATTCAAACTGTGAGGCGCGGCTCATTAGGGAGGCACCAGGAACTCAAAGGGCAGGCGCAGGATGTCCTCTCGCAACGATACAGTCACACCCCTGGGCAGAATACGAGCCCGTCTTCTGCCCGTCGTCTGCGCTTTTTTTAAAGCAGAAGAAATGGGAGTTGCTCAGCTGCAAGAGTGGCTCCTGCCGTCCCGCCCTCTTCTCCCTCCAATCAGAGGCTGCCGCCTTCTGTGTTCGCTGCATGTTGTTTGCAAAGCTCTTCCACTCCAGCCCCCATCTGGCAAGTACTGAGCATGCTCAGCTTGCAGTCCTTGTCCTTGCTGACCGTCAGAAAGAAACCCTCCTTGATCCTTGTCTGGTTGGCTCCTAGTTCCCAGCCTGGGATTGCTTCTCATCAAAGTGAAATATCTCTTTTCACCCCCCTCCCTCTTCCACTCCCCCCTTTTGATCTCCAAACCTTCCCGCTTTCCTTCCCCTCCCCAAATAAAACGCTTCCTATTTTACAAGTCACCAGGGGTCTTAAAGTTGTTTCCATGCAGTTGACAAAGGGGGGGCGGGGGGAGAGAAGCACACACTTTGCTTGGCCAGGAGCAGAAAAAGGGTACTGTTTTTAAAGTGATTTATTAATCTTGTTGTTTTACTGAAGAGGAAAGGCTGTATTTTTAAAGTGATGAATCTTGCTATTTGAAAGGAATACTTATCAGCCATTGATGAAGTGATTGCCAGCCCAATCCTATCCACACTTTCCTGGGAGTAAGCCCCATTGACTCTAATGGGACTTACTTCTGAGTAGGCATGTGTAGGATTGGGCTGTGCATCTCCTAGTATAGGAGACGAATCAGCTTCCTAACCAAACCCTTATCAGCTCTGATATATTTTCATGGTCTATTTTTGTTTTCCCCACCAGCTGCTGGAAAAATTTAATGTCATTAAATTAATAAAGGGTTCAATCCTATCCAAGAAGAATGGGAGAAATGACTGGTTGGATTGGGGTCCACAGGGGTGTGTGTGTGTAATGTTGGTCAGACTGGTTGTTCACAAAGTTCATTTGATAAAACAATTCTATTGGTATGCTTACAAAGTTTAAAAAAATGAGTCCTCCTGGACCAGACAAAATCTACCCACTCCAGCATCCTGTCTCCAACAGTGATCAGCAGCTGATCATTTATAAAGCATGTAGATTGCTGTGTATTAATAATATATTTTTAAGATCTGCATTTAATTAATGATATGATTAATATAATTAATATTAATATAGTTAATATTTCTGGCCACTTCCTGTTTAATGATGCCACTTCCAACCCTCAGGAACATGATGGGGAGTCATGGCCAACAGCAACGGGGATCAAGGGAGCCACTGACCAGAAAAGTTTGAGTACCACTGCCTTTGGGGGATAAAGACAGACAGAAACAAGCCCCTCCCTCTTGTTCTGAAAGTGATCCTGACCCACTTCTGGTTTTTGGACAAAAACACAGATTTTTTGGGTCAGAATTGCTTTTAGCAGCAGTTCTTAGGTGCAGGGAGGCCAGCAACTCCTGCCTGTCCCCCCCCCATGACTTATTGGTGTCAGGGCTTGTTGGAAGGTTGCTAGTGTATGGCCATGGCACCTTGCCACTTGTGGCGGTGGTCTGACTGTACAAAATGGTGTGTTGCTGTTTGCAACAACCATAAAGCATGCTGGACTACAGGTTCTTTTGGCACAGCAGGCCCATAAGATTGGGCTGGTACTGCATGTTCTCATTTCAGAAGGCTTTTTCATTAAACTAGTATTAAGGATTTTCATATCAGATATTTAATCAGTAATGGAATGTAACACCCATTTAAAAATCCCAGAGTAGTTTCAATATAGACCAAATTCTAGAATGACTTGTACATAAAATCTGGATACAGTTAAAAATGTCATCTTTTCATATGCCTGATTTTCAATAATTTCCAATGGCGAAATATATGATTTAGTCCTCAACATCTTTGACTTAGATGGCTTATCATCTTTTACCTCCAGTTAATTAGTGCTGGAGCAGACAAAGATTCACCCAGACCCTGACCTAATTTAACACAGCATCCCCATGTGAAACAGCCATTTGTCAACTCTGAGGACAAAGAATAAGTTAGTCTGAGTGGTTCTGAAATTCTGCCATATGCCATAACATATGTAGAGGCAGCTTGTCATCTTCTCCCTTAAATTTGTCAGGGTGTGGACTCTTCGCATTCAGTAAAACCATCCTATTTTCAAACTTGCATTTTCAGGCCCATTTGTCACAAACTTGGTGGTGTTTGTGTTCTGCAATTTTAGCAAACTATAGATAGACATTGAGTGTAGACATTTTGCTTTTCATTTTTTTTTTCAATGTGTGTCAGTGTCTTTCTTTTATGTCCTAGGCCTAGTTGGTGAATTCTCTCATTGTACGTAACTAGGGTTTCTGAGGGGAATTTTATCGGGGATACAAAGTTTTCTTTTGGCTCCATCTCCATTGGGTAATTTCATATGATAATTGGATTAGAATTTCTATGAATTACAATATGTAATTGTACATAAAATGTGAGTACTAGTCTTCGCACAATATATGCAAACATTTTCTGAGATCCCAGGAAATTTTTGGCTCTCCTTTTCTTTGGGGGGGGGGGGGCCCTCCTGGTCTCCCTTTTTGTCTCTGGGCCCAGGTACAATTTGCCTCCTGTATCCCCATTTCATGGGCCCTGTGTGCAACTATTCATAACTCCTGTCAGAACCTTCCTTAGCCTTAAGGCTGTAGACTTTATTTCTGTAGGAGTCATTTCATACCCAGTAGTGGAATGGGTACAATGAAGGTTTATGCATTCCATCCACGGACAGCAGGATTTGGTTTTAAACTCTTCAATTACAACCCTCCTCCACCTTCACTGGCATGTCAGAGAAGCAGTGTTGAGTACTGCTCACTAAGTTGTCTTCCAGGTTCCTCCTACCTGCTTATCCTCTGTCTTCTGCTTTTTATCCTGACTTGCACCAAAAATATACTTGTGAAAGGATGGCCTCCGAAATTGTTATTTTCAGAGCCCCACAGCTATCTCAAAAGCAATTCCGTGGCTTTGGCTTTGGTCCCCAGGTGACCCAATCTGGGTCATGTTTAAAGCTGCATACACTGTACGCAATCTTGTAGAAAATGTACTTTGGTCTCCATGGTTTGACATGACATTTCTCTCTCTCTCGCGCTGTATGTGTCTGTGTGTGCGTGCATGTAATGGTTAGGAGGGTTTGCATATATATTTAAAATACTTTAATCTTTCAACAGTTTCTTTGAGGTCTATAACCCCAATTTGCCTCAGTTGTTTATATTTTTAAGGGAGTGTGGTTTCCACAGGATGTAACTGAGGTTGGGATTTGTCATGATATGCTTAAATGGGAAGGCCACATGTTGACATAAATTCGGTTCAGTGTAAGCTGACTGTACATATGTTACGGCATATGGCAGAACTTCAGCCTGTGTCCCTCTCCTCTCTCTTCCCTCCTCCTCACAGCCACTAAAAAGCTGTCTCATGAGACAACCCTCTGCTAAATTAGGTCAGCGAGTACCAGGCCATGTGGCAACTCTGTTTACTGGATCATAAGGCAATGTTAGGATTTGTTTAATTTTTTTCTGTTCTGAAAGGAGGAATTTAATCCCCTGCCAGTTTATCTATATGATAATTTGTAGGTAACAGGTTGAACTGCTGTGTCGTATTTGGACTTTGAGAAAGGCTACAAATGATATCAAGGTCAAATCTGAGTAGGAAGCAGCCATTTTCTAACACTGAAAATCTGTGCCAAAGACAGGCAAAGGGTCTGAAATATCAGAAGACTTAAAGGCCTGGGAGCTACGATGACCACAGCAGGGAGTGATGGGCTAGGGAATGTTTGTCTCTAATCTACCAGGCATTTGCTGGCAAGGCATACCCAGAAGGTTTAGCCAGCTCATTTTACATTGCAGTGTCAAAGTTTGACAGACAATGCTGTGCTGTTGACATTTTAACAAGAGAATCTCCCAGTATGTGTGCCAAGCAAATTTCCCATTAGGATGACAGGCAGGGGGAAGCCTTACTCTCCCAACATCCCATTGCCTAAATTTCTACTGGGCAAGGGAGGAGGAGGAAGGATCTGACCGAGAGAACTACCTGATAGTGGTTCTCTGTTTAATCCATCTGCGGCAAAGTAGCTGACAGACGCACCATGGTATTTTGCCAATTTTGCATTTTGAGCTGACACTCACAAATGTGCAAGGAGCACACTGAGATGCATGGTCACCTCCCTGCCAGGGTTCCAAAAACCCATGACAGAAGACAAACTGGACTCAGGTCAGCAACACAAAGGGGCAGGAGCAGTTCTGCATCCATTGACAACACTTCAATTTCTGTTTCTCAAATTGCCCTAGAAAAAGGGTTATGGGACTCAAAAATATATCTGGCATTTAATACAGCAGGAGAACAAAAACAGAAAAATATTGACTCAGCCGTATTGTATAAATATCATATTTTGTATATTATGAATACAGCCTTTTTATGGATAAGGAAGGGGCAGAGTCCATCCCATCTCTGGGCACAGAGGGCATTTTTGTTTTTGTTTTTAAATTAAATATTTTATTTATATATTACAGATACAGGGAAGGAAAATGGGTTATACTTGGGGCTGGTACTATACAGGTTACGCATGAGGGTATTGGCCCTAGATTACAACATGCATTATTAAACAACAACAACAATCAAACGACTGAAAAAATAACAATAATCATCAATACAAAAGCTATCATATTTATCAGTATAAAAATTTAGATTTATCTGAACACTCAATACTGTTTAACTAAAATTATCTATCCAGTCATAAAAAGGCTTCCAATATTTACCTAAATCTCTCTTTCATTCTTTTTGTTAAAACTTCCATTTCTGCTATTTCATAAATTTTGTCTATTAAATTTTCTCTAGTTGGCACGTCTGTAGATTTCCATTTTTGCGCAAACAATATTCTTGCTGCTGTAGCAATATGTACAATAAGGTATTTCTTACATTGGTCTTTAATTTCTGATGTCACATTTAGGAGGAATATTTCTGGTTTGAATGGTAATACACAATTCAATACCTCTTGCAACAATTTATGTATCATTTTCCAGTATTTCTTTGCTTTTTCACATGTCCACCACATATGATAAAAGGTTCCTTCAACCTCTTTACATTTCCAACACTTATTTGATGACCAAGAATACATTTTTGCTAATTTCTCTGGAGTTAAATACCATCTATAAAACATTTTATATAAATTATCTTTAAAAGACACTGCTTTAGTTATCTTAATATTTATATTCTGAATTTTTTTCCAGTTGTCCATCGATATATCCAAAATTTTTTGCCCAGCACACCATTGCATCTTTAACTGTCTCATCCTGCATTCTTATCTCAAGGAGAAAATTGTACATTTTTTTATATACTTCCCCTCATCAATCAAAAATATTTTATCAAATATCTTCTTCATAAAAACCTATTTTTTTGTCTTCTCGTAATCTTGTTCTTATTTGCATTTCGTTCCACCAGTCCAATTTTATTCCTTTCTCTTCTAACTCAGGCTTACTTAGGATCTCTCCTTTAATATTCAGCAATTCGCTGTATGGTTTATTTTGGTCTTTTTTAATCCAGTTCGGATTAGTTGCTGTTTCAAGCGGTTTTATCCATCTGGGTAATTTAGAGTATATCTTGTATTTTATCTGTTCCCATATCCAAATTAAAGATCTTCTTAAAATGTGTTGTCTAAAATATCCATGCTGTTTGACTTTATCATAAAACAGGAATGCATGCCAGCCTATTTGTAGATCATGCGCTTCTAATATTAAAATTTTGGAATTTGGTATGAATCCCCAATCTTTTATCCAGTTTAAGGTTGCTATTTGATAATATAATTTCCAGTCTGGTAATCCAAATCCTGCTCTTTTTCTATCCTCTTGAAGTAATTTCAGTCTTATTCTCAGTTTTTTACCTTCCCAGACAAATTTTGTAGTAATTTTATTCATTTCTTCAAAAAAATAATAACTAGAAAAAAATAAAATATTTTTCTAGAACTCCTTTTTTAAAAGTCTGATAAACCTAGGTCAGACCCGACAGAGTGCTATTTTAAAAAGTGGGTCCTGGTGCTAAAAAGTTTGGAAACCACTGACATAAAGCATTTTGTATCTTAGGATCTTAGTAGGACCATGTCAAATATTTCAAGACTATGGTTTCCTTTTAGAGAGCTGATTGCATGTGCTCTGAACAGCCTCACAGTACATGTAGTCCCAGCCCCACATAAGGCTTTCGACAGGATGTTGGGAAGCAAACTTTAGTTTGATGCGTATGTATGTGTAGATGCTCCTCCTTGGTTTGCCTGGGAGCAATGGGAAAAGGAAATGTAGCACGCAGCCATTTCCCATTTGGCTTAACTCTGTGTACACAGCTCAGAGCAAGTCCACTCCCCCCTCCCAATGCACTACTTTGCCAGCTCTATCAGCAAGCCAGCTTTTTGTCCTTGTGGCCAACTTTGGGATTATTATTTTAAAAAATTAGTTCAATTCTGCAGATCCTGCTTTCCAGTGCTGAAACTGCAGGACTCATTTCAACACCGGTATCAACTTTGAAGAGGCCATTCTACCACTGCCTGACTGGCACTGATCTTCCAAGCCAGGCTAGCTGCTCAAGAGTCCATCACTGGGGGCCAGATATTGCACTGTTAGTCCAAATGACTACAGCACTGTGCTAATGCAGTCATGTTTCTGTCCTCCGCCCCCCCACCATGGAAAAGTCTTTCCTCTTTGTTTATGTCTCCACACCCCATCCTTTCAGCTCCCTATTTACGATGTTCTTTTGTGACTGTTGTGTCTGCCTTCATGGCAGCTTCCTTATATTATCCCCTTTTATTTTTATGCTTTTATTTAGGATTTTTCACACATCCTTCACATCTCCTTTACGGTCTCCAGTCAATATGTTCTAAGACCTAAATACTCCTTTGCACTTCATGGCTATTCCCTTATCACATGCATTTTCTGCTGCCTCAAGGCAGATCTGTTCATTTTTAAATTGAAATCCCACCCCCCACCAAGCTGATGGAAGATGTGTAAATGTGTCTAAAGACAGAACAAGGTAACTTTTCTTTAGCAGAATTTTGGGAGCTTCTTAGTCTCTGGGGCTTGCTCCTCCCCATTCTTTAAAAAAAAAAAATCAAGATGAAACAAGAGGAATATCTGCACTATACAAGCAAAGCAACTGTAGTGCATAATTGTACCCTCCTCTCAGTTCATATCCTGAAAAAAAATCATAATAAAAAGATGCACCTTTGCAACAGTGCATCAATCTCTTGCTTTTTTGCTAGATAAGAGAATCCCCAAGCCATACAAGGGCTGGATTTACATTATTCCATTAGGTATTGATTGTAATGCTTGAAAGCTTTATTGTTGCTATTTATCAGAGCTTTTTGCACTGAAGTCTGTAGAAAATAGTAGTCCCTAGTTGCTGCCTGATGTACACTTACAGCTCAGTCAGGCAAGAATGTGCTAAGTGAGGCAAATACTTTTTTTTTCTTTTTAAAAAATTCAGATTATTCATAAAGGACATATCTGTTAAGTCAGCTCAGTGCATGGATCCCAATAATTGGAATGCACATGTTGTTATTTCATAGAGCAGCCTGAGTGAAATGTAGAAGAGTCAAGCATATTTGAATCTCATCTTTGGGATTCTCTAAGTCTTTTTCTCTACAAAGTATTGGGGGATCTAGATCAGAACTACAATGGAGTTTAACCCTTTCCTATGTGGCACATTCCTGCTAAAAGTCACCCCCCCCCCAAAAAAAAATGGCTATTTTTTTTTGAAAATGGCACCTTTGGGGACAAAAAGCAGTACTGGGGGGATGGGGACTGTAACTAGACAAAAGACATGGAAGAAAGAGCCAACTTTTCCCACACCCCAACCTCTCCACACACCACAGTCCCAATTTTGAATGGGAATTGTTCCACTGTAAAGGCAAAGAAATGGAAAACCAAACTCAAGATCCAAACATGCACCCAAAATAGCAACCAGTTTGTCCCTACTTCAGACTGCAATTCTAGGCACGCTTTCCTGGGAATAAGCCCTATGGGACTTACTTCTGAGTAGTAGAAGATTTTCTTGCCTGACCATAGGTATGGGTCATGGATGCTATAATTTTTGCACCTGCAACATTCAGAACAAGTAGTTTAGCAACATTTTTTCTTTATACAGGCATTCATCCAATTATAAATGAACATGTGGAGGATCTGACTGGGATCACGGATGGGAACAAGGAGCCTTGTTCAAGGATCATGTGTGCATGGAGACCATGCTCAACCAACCTGAGTGCAAGTGGGCTCCGCTATCCATGCTCTGGTACTCTGGAAAACAGAGGAGAATGGGTTCTGGGTACAGAACCCTTTTTACATATGGATGTAGGCCAGGGTAAACCTTTAGGCCAGAGGGCCACATTAACTATCTGGCATGGTGTCGAGGGCCAGAAAAATAAATAAATTTTAAATATAAAATTTAAATAAGTACATTAGAAAACCTCAGAAAGCCTAAGGCCTTCAGACAGCCCAAAAACATCACTTCTGGTTTTTCAGGAAAATCAGGAGTGATATTTTTAGGCCTTTAGAAGGCATTCTTCAGGGAGGTGCATGGCCTCCCCAGTCCTCAGAACACCCTCCAGCACAGCTCTGGTCACATTTGGTTGAGTGGGTGACAGGCTTGCTGAAGGCCGGATAGATGTTTGCTGCAGGCTGCATTTGGCCCCAGGCTGGGGTTTGGAGACCCCTGATGTAGGCAACAGCAGGAACTCAAGGGCATTTCCATAAGGCTGCAGTTTTCAAACTCCCATTTTCAAACTCCTAGGGAGTTTGAAAGCCACAGTAAGTTCTTGTGGGGGTGGGGGAAGGCAGCAGGGGTAGGGCTGTGGCGCAATCCCCAGGATTGCACCACTCAGGGGTGCTGCAGGGGCTTGGGTACACTTACCAGAGCCTCCTGCAGCCTCCCGGGGGTGCAGGGAGTCCTGCGCGGCTGTCCGCAGGGCTCCCCGATGCTTCACAAGTGAAAGTGGAGTGATCGTGCTCCATTTCCGGTTTAGCGCGGAAGTGCTCATTTTAAATCAGATCTGGGCTTGATGTGTCCCAACATCAGCCTTGGATGAAAGGCAAATAAGTCTGACTTGGGCCCCATGCATTTCTAGCTTTGACTGTGAGCGCAGGCACATGTCAGGAGCACCTCTAAAAATAGTTATTTGGGGTAACAAAAGAAAGAAGCAGTAGGACAAGCTGCACCTGCTGAAATTCCCTCTTCGACACAATTGTGTAGAAGGTTCAGGACCCCTAAAGTTAAAAGGTTGACCGCCTCTGCAATAGAACACCGCACACAACAGCAAATTCTGTGTTTAAATGCCTAGCACACTCATAGGACTGCAAAACTCATCACAGTCGGTGATGTCCAATTTTCTAGCTGGAGTTGACAAATGTGTGATCAGGAAAGCAGAGAGTCTGCTGAGCATAATTCTGGCTCAACTTATTCATTGTGTTCCATTTGGGATGTCTTACAGGCATCCTCTGGTGGATGAATAAAAGGCTATTCTGCAAGAGTAGGACATAGAACTCACAATAAAAGCAAAAAGGCCTTTAAAAGCCTCATAAACTGGCACACAGCCTGGACTTATATTAAAATTATCTCCAATAAATAACTGATGAGATGCTGTCCAGTAAAACATGTTTATTATCTCTACAGAGTCACAACAGGGAAAAAAACTAACAATGGGTCAATAAAGCGGCATATGCTCTAAGAGCCCCAATGTGCTCAGGACAGTCTTCATGTCTGCAGCTCCACCCTGGGTAAATAACTGCTTCTCCCAACTTCTTACATTTTAACGTGTGTGTGTGTGTGTGTGTGTGTGTGTGTGTGTGTGTGTGTGTGTGTGTGTGTGTGTGTGTCTATATGTATCTAGCCATTTGTGCATGTGTGTGTGCATGTGTTTTCAGGCAGTCTATTTAGGGTAGGTCCTGGTCCCCAGTTGCTGTGTAGGCACAAGCCTAAATGGTTTGTATCTGTAAGCCTTGCTGCTGGTTTGAGTCTTTCTCAGCTGCTCGCTTCTCAATGTCACAGCTTCAGCCTACATAAGAACAGCCCCACTGGATCAGGCCATAGGCCCATCTAGTCCAGCTTCCTGTATCTCACAGCGGCCCACCAAATGCCCCAGGGAGCACACCTGATAACAGGAGCACACCAGATAACAAAAGCCTAGGTCACTCTCAGGATGGTTCAGGAGAGTAGCAGGTGCTACATTTGGCACGCTTTCTGCACATGATCTCAGTGCATCTGAATAATAGGGGTAGAGCAGGCTCCAAGGTTCCCACCACCCATTGTTTGCACCTGTTGCCTATTCTGATGAGCCTAATCATATCCCCACCATTTCATAGTGTGCAGCACTACTGATGGAGCATGTGCTGCATGCTATGATGGGGGGACCAGATGACCTCGGAGAGGGAAGTAAAATATTATATACTTACCTCTCTCTAAGCTGCCTAGCCATCAGTGGTTGTCCCTGGACCCATGATGACTCTTTTGCTGGTGTACATCCAAGGAGAGTCAGGGGATGGGTCTGGGCTGGGCAAGGGGGATAGGATCTGGCACATGCTGCTGCCACCAAGATCCAATCCCTCACACTCCTGAACTGCCCCTGGTTCCTCCCTGAACTGCCCATGAACCATCCCCTCTGCCATCTTACCTGCTCCCATGCGGCCACTGGTGGGCCATTGGTGAGTATGCAGAGCATCTAGCCATTTGTGCCAGCAGCTCTGGAGTGCACAGTGGTGGTGCCCATAACTGGACTTATGACAGCAGATCATGCCATCCACTGCCATAGGCCCTGGACACGATATGGGGCCATAACGACATCAATCAGAGGAGGCTGTGGGTCAGGTATGGCAGTGGCATCTGAATCTTCCAGTCAGGCCAATACTGGCTTTTTCACAGTTGTTGTCGCAGTAGATGGTAGAGTTAGCATGGACTTTCCCTCATTTTGCTCCAACCCAATTGACTGCAGCGATCACAATATTTATTGTGTTTCATACACCTTGCCTTTCAACTTTTTCATGATGGCTTCCAAATTAAGACCAAAAAATGCACTATTTAAAATAATTAAAAATACAAAGCAAACAAATCAGACCCTCAAAATCCCCAGCATGAAAAACAGGACAGTATGACATGAATGAAATATGAAAGCCAAAATAAAACCCAATTTTAGAAGCAAAAACTATGAGAGTTGCCTGTAGACTTCTCCAAGGTCACTCAAAGAGAAGATGGGGGGAGTTATCCTTGTAGAATCTCATCTCAAAGGAGAAGTGAATTTTTGAAGCTCTCAAATTCTTTTCTGGCACACACTGGAATTCTTTAAGGTCTTCAAGAAGAATTGTAAGGTTCCATCTGGCTGCCCTGCTAGTATTCTCACCATCAAAACGCCTTCCCTGAGAAGCTCCAGATTCAGAATACAATCCTCTCTGACCTTTTCTTTTTAGTATCTTGGCAGTGGTGGGAACAAAAATGGTGGCATGTAGGTGGAGGAAAGAAGAAAAGTCCCCCCCCCCCTTTTTCCAGGCATCGTGTGTCACAGAGCACCAGGATGAAAGGTGTTGCCCTTGAGACTTGTAGTAGCTCTCTGGACTGTTACAGTAGCCCTTTTGAAGACTATAAACCCCAAGGTTCACCACACTTTTCTTCCTGATGCTCCTCAGTGTGTTAAACCAATGGAGAGGGAGGGGCAAAAAAGGAAAAAAAATCATTTTCCCCATGTGCCACTACTGTTGTTTCTTCCACAACCTGTACACTAGGGCTGTAAGAAAAGAATAGGGGAAATACTTTTTTGTAGCACGGGGCTGGTGGGAAGGGGGTCATCTTAGAAGCCTCAAGCTAGCTCAGAAAGTGATCTGAGTTCTTTTCCCACTTTTTTGGTGGCAAGGGGAAAAACATGGGTCATCAATAAGTTAATCTTAAGTGAACTGGGAAGAGGTCGCTATGTCCAACCAAAACAAAAGCTCAACAAAAAACATAAGTAATTAAAATCATTAACCTGACAGTTCAAACTCAAAAGAGCTGGCTCAATATGAACATCCTCATAGAAAGAATTCTATGATGGAGCCACCTCTAGAGAGATGTCTCCATTTCTGGTTAAGGTACATATCTTGGAGCTGACCCAACATCATCCCCCCTCTCACTTTTGCTGCCCCTTTTGCAGGTGGCAAAAATGAGCAGATTGTTCATTTTGTGGACCCTTTGAGAAATGTCCAAGGGGCAGCTTACCCTCATGAGTCACAGTGATGGAGAAAAAAAGAGACATGCATTGTTTCTTTTGTATAAAACATCTTGAAGTATTGCTATTGCTCATCCTCACATTTGCTTTGTCACTGCTGTTACTACCACTACCATTCATATTGGTGAGCTGCCCTGTTACCGTGAAAATGTCTCAGACACATCATGCCTGCCCCCCAACTCCTCAGAAACCCCAATTGCTTGTGGTGAAACAATTCAGACCAGCAATATCATCTACCTGTAGTATGAAGTAAAGACTCAAGAAAGGCATGGAACTGGGCTCATGTCACACTTGAGGAAAAGTTGCCCAGACCGCAGGTACTCATCCTTCCCTGGGACTTTCTAGTTAAGGACTTTGAGCAGAGGTAAGGCCTGCTTCTCAAACAGAAGGTGGAAAGTAACAAATTAGGTTGTGAGAGACTCAGTGTTGTCAACACTTTTTGTAGTCTCACCCAATGAGAGTATTTATTTGGAAGTCAGTCCAATGAATTCAGAGACGTTAACATATTTTTGCAGAAAATTATGCAGCTATTTCTAGCGCTAAGTTGGCTTCTTGATGCCTATGGAGTAGACGGAGTCTGGAATGCTCTTGGGACTGGCCATCCTGTTCTGCTGGAGTATCAGGCTAAGTACTGTAACTCACAAGAACTGCATTGGTCCTGATAGGCAAGTCTTTGCACCGAGCACGTACTGCTATAATGCTTTTTCATTCCACTTTCCTCACATCCACACATTATGTTGAATCATTCAATTCAGTGGGTTCACATTATGTTGAATACCTGGCTGGCAAACCCAGTTCATTTTTTAACTTGAGAAGTGGAATGGTCTGCAACTGTGCCCAAACTGGCTGGCTCTCTACCCCTTGCGCCACCCACCAGCTTGAACAGGAATCCCAGTTCCCAGCTTCTATGCTCTTCATAAAAGGACTGCACAGGAGCCCTTGGCTGTTCCTGAGATGGGGGGGGGGGTTGACTGATATTGGATCTTGAAGTAGGTTAAAGGAGGAAGAGCAGTAATGAGGGTTGACTAAACCTAGTTTGAAATATTATTGAAATTCAAAAGTATCAGGGTCACAACATGAATTCTTCCCATTGCCAATTTCCAAATGTATTTCAAGGTGAGCTCCTTTGCCCATGAAAGCAGTCCTCTACTTGGAATTCAAATCAAGAACATTGTGATTTGATGAGCGCATTTTGTGCCTTCACCATCTGCATTCTCCTGAATAGGTGCTCCAAATAAGCAGTTGCTGTGTTGGCGGTTGGTGCGTGAAATTGACTGGAACTACTTAAAGTGGGGATGTAATTCACAGAACAGCACCATGGCTCCTGAGTCCTCCTGACTCCAGCAATCAATTTGGCTGGGAGTTTCCATTCTGGGATGCTCCAAGGGCAGGACATGCATCAAGTAAATGTGCCCTTTCCAAAGCAAATCATGAGTCTGGCTGTTGGGAAAATAATACTTAATGTTTGTATGGTGCTTTTAGGGTGTGCAAAATGTTTTGTGTATAAAGTGAGTGAACAGCCAAACCTATCCATGTTTGGAAATCAATTTTACTGCTGCCTTAGCAAAAGAATTTAGGAGATTTTAGGAGTTTTGGAGATTTACAGTGCAATCCTAACTGCATGTTAGGCTGGTGCAAGTCCCTTGTGCAAGCCTAGGAGGGTCGCAAATGTGCCTTAAAGCACATTTGCACCTCCTCAGCTGTGCCAGCACATGACATCCAGCTCCTGTGGCAGCGTCCCCCAGGTAAGTTGCGTTGGCCGAGCTCAGCCGACGAAGGGGTCTGGGGGTGGGAAGTGGGGAGGAGGTGAGAGGGAGGTGATACGGGATGGAGGGCAGGCGGAGGGTGGTTCCAAGGGGTGGATGGGGGGAGCAGGAGGCCAGGCTGGGATCCGGCTATTATGCCAGATCCCAACCTCCATTCCCAAGCAGCGCAGAGTGGCTTCAAGCTGCTCCACTCTCTTCGGACTTGAGCCACTCAGGAGGTGGCGCAAGCCCGAGGAAGCCCATAGGGGCTGCAGTGGCTTACCCAGAGGTAAGAGGAAGAGTTTCCCCTTATCTCTGGCTGAGCCACTTTGGGCACCTACCCTCCTCAGGATACAATGCAAGTCTCTTGGCTTGCTTGTTTCAGTGCAAGATAGGATTGTGCCCTTAGGAATTTAGGAGATTTAGGAGTTTTCGTTTCTTTTTCTTCTTAAAGAAAAAAAAAAAGAACCAGTCTACTAATACTTTGAATGTGTATAGTACTACATGCATCACCTTGATGGAATCCTTACAGCTCACCTATAACATAAGTTGGTATTATCCCTGGTGACTCATCTAAAGCACTGGTTGCCCTCTGGGACAGGAAAATAGCCAGGGCCATGGATCAGATTGCTCCTGTGTGATCTCTGCATTGTGGTAGAGCCAATGAGGCTCCCTAGTTCTCCAAGGAGATGCGGGTAAAGAAATGGCCTGGCAGACGTCTTGAGCAACTGTGGAGGAAAACTCACAATGAGTCTGACTGGACACAAGTTAGGGCAGAGCGGAGCCAGAGGGAGGGCAGAGCTGGCTCAAAGCTCACAGTGTAAGCTGCCCCTCCCCCTCACTCTCAGAGTCTGAGAGTTCAGAGGTGAAAGTAATACAGATGAGACGCCTCTGCATCGCTTTCACTCCTTGGAATGGCCCCAAGAGTAGCCATGTGGGACTTACAGCTCCACCCCCCCCCCCGGCTTTGCTACTGGGTTAGAACTCATATTGGAGCTTGCTCTGTGGTGGTAATGGCACTGAAGACGCCTCTTTTCTCTGTGATGTCTGCAGAGAGACATCCAGCTTTCCAGGATTTCTGGTGCTTGCTTCGTCTGGTTCCCCAGAGGAGCAAGGAAGACAGACTGCTGTGACCAGTTTGCTAGGCATTTCAGAGAGTAAATCACGTGCACCCATCATGACAGACTCCACACTGACAGTGTCTGCTGATATCCCTGTGACAACTGTTGGTCTTGTTATTTTGTATTCCTTTCAGCTTGTACAACCTGAGGATGTGAACAGGATCCTTAGGAGGATGAGGCCTTCTGCCTGCCTACTCGATCCTTGTCTGGCTTGGCTTATTTCATCTGCCTGGAGCTGAGTGTGGAGGAAAGGTGATCAGTTCATCTCTGAGGGAGGAGGTGTTGCCATATAGGAAAGGCCTGTGCTCTGCCTTCCTCAGAGACACCCTATGGAACCTCAAAGACCTCACCATATGGGATCATTACCAGCCAGTCCCAATCGTCCCATTTCTGGACGATTGGACAATTGGTGGCTTT